>NC_041744.1:36084251-36386667 GCF_004115215.2 Ornithorhynchus anatinus | reverse complement strand
TTCCCTCCTCCGTTGAGAAGCAGTGTGGCCTAGCGGAGAGTCCACAGTCAGAGAGCCTGGGATTTCATCCCACTCCTGCGTCTTGGCTGAGGTGTGAGCTGGGGGCAAATGACTTAACTTTTCTGTGCCTCGGTTTCCTCGCCTGTAGAATGGGGATTAAATGCCCGTTCTCCCTCCTTAGGCAGTGACCCACATTTGAGACAGGGACTGTGTCCTACCTGTTCGTCTCATATCTACCCTTAGTGCTTTGTTCAGTGCTTGGCACGTAACCGGTGCTTAGCAGATGACTCAATTTTTGTCATCGATGGAGTAAAGAGGGGCTGTGTACTCAGCCCAGCCTCGTCCGACTGGCTGCCGTTAGTCACGCTCTAGTAGTACGGAAGCTAGTGTCACAATCTGAATTTTAATCCTTTGGGAGATTCTTTCAACCTGTTAGGCCGGGAGCATCCTCCCGCGTCCCCGTGTCACTCCTGTGCTCTGAAAAGAGACACCTCAGACTCATCAATCCCCATCAACAGTATTTACCGAGCGCTTGCTGTGTGCAGGGACGTATTAAGTGCTGGGGAGGGCACAATGCAACAGAGTTTGTCCACACATTCCCCGCCCACAGCGAGCGTACAGCCTAGAGGGAATCCATCGGGAAGAGAAGCTGGTAATCTGCTGGTAATCACCTCACCCCTCTCCTTCCTTGCCCGATTTCCTACGACAACCCGGCCCTCACACTTCATTCCTCTAACGCCAACCTACTCGCTCTACCTCCATCTAATTAGTGCTCAATAAATATGACTGACGGATTCATTGAAGCCAACATCAGGCAGCATTTCCGGGGGGAGGGAGCGTCCCACAGTGGACAGGGCTGCCGAGTGACTTTTAAGGATCGGGAAGGCAATCTAAAAGGCAAAGGAGCCCAGGAAGGCTGGTTGTGACTTAGAAGAGAGAAGCACTGTGGCCCAGTGGGTGGAGCATAAGCGTGAGTGTCTGGGGATCCGAACTGTTCTAGCCACCTCCACGCCCGGGAAAACAAATCTCAGGAAAAAGTGAAGGAATCAGGCAGGAGCGAAGAGAGTGCTCAGTTGAATGTGGGGAGTGGGTGGTTGGCGGGGGCAGACTGGGATGATAAGAAGAAGAAGAATAATAATAATAATAATAAGTCCTTACTGTGTTCCAAGGGCCGTTCTAAGCGCTGGGAAAGATACAAGTTAATCAGGTTAAGCACGTGGGGCTCACACTCTTACCCCCCATTATACAGATGAGGTGACTGAGGCCCAGAAATTGTGAAAGGAATTGCCCAAGGTCCCACAGCAGACGTGTGGCGGAGCCAGGATTGGAACTCAGGTCCTTCTGACTCCCAGGCCTGTGCTCTATCCATTCTACCGGTACGAGAGGGCCAAAGTAGAGGGCAGTGAGGGGGTACGGATCCCCAGGGACTATCCATTTCTGGTCAGTAGGTCTCCATGGAAAATAGCAATCAGTGGTATTTAATGCACACTTCCACTGTGAGCAGAACACTGTGCTGAGAGCTTGGGAGCAGCGTGGCTCAGTGGAAAGAGCAGGGGCTTGGGAGTCAGAGGTCATGAGTTCGAATCCTCACCCTGCCACTCGTCAGCTGTGTGGCTACGGGCAAGTCACTTCACTTCTCTGTGCCTCAGTTCCCTCATCTGTAAAATGGGGATTAAGACTGTGAGCCCCACGTGGGACATCCTGATTCCCGTGTCTACCCCAGCGCTTAGAACAGTGCTCGGCACATAGTAAGCGCTTAATAAATACCAACATTATTATTATTATTAAGTCACTTAACTTCTCTGTGACTCAGTTACCTCATCTGTAAAATGGGGATTAACTGTGAGCCTCTTGTGGGACAACCCGATTACCCTGGATCTACCCCAGCGCTTAGAACAGTGCTCTGCACGTAGTAAGCGCTCAACAGATACCAACATTGTTATTCTTATTACAATCCGACAGAACTGGCAGACACGTTCCCTGCCCGCAGCGAGTTTACAGTCTAGAGGGGGAGACAGATGTGAATGTTAATGCAAGGATTCAAATTCAGATTCTGCCACTAGCTTCCGTATTACTCGAGCATGGCTAATGGCTAGATGTTAAGGTACAAGATAGCCAGATCCGACAAAGTCTCCATCCTGCGCAGGGGGAGGGAAAATGGGTATTTAATTCCCAAAATCCAGATGAAAAAACTAAGGCTCGGAGAAGCGAAGTGACTCGCCCGGGGTCCCGCAGCAGGCAAATGGTGGGGCCGAGATTAGAAGCCAGGTCCTTTGACTACCAGGCCCGGCCTCTACCCACTAGGCCGTGCCGCTTCTTGACCTGTCTTCTCAGAAACCCTAATCCATCTAAGGGTCTCACATGATATTTCTCTTCCAGCCGGTCGATTGACATTACTGCTAAGGAGAAGCACACCCAGACAGGAAAGAGGAAGATGTAACATGGGGAGAGGAAACTGCCATACTCCTCGTCAATAAGGAACGTGTCTACCAACCTTGTTGGGTTGAACTCTCCCAAGCGCTTAGTACAGTTCTCCGCACACAGCGAGCACTCAGGAAACACCATCAACTGATCGATTATTTGATTGGAAAAGATGTTAGCGACACATTACGGTGACGCAAATCTCATCTGGAGGTCATTTACCCTTTGAAAAATCGATCTGCTCTCAAAAATACACCTGTGGCATTTAGTCCGGTGCCCTGCACGCAGTAAACGCGCAGTAAATACCACTGATTGTGTTTCAGTGGGGAACTGGAAGATGAAAACAGAGGCATGAGGTGAAGATTCAAACTAGACTTTAGGAAAGATACACTATAACATCTCCTGGCCACGAGACCGATTCCAAACAGAATGAGCAAATAGTCCTTCTTCCGAGGACAGATTGAATTGACCGCCTATAATCGGGGGGGGGGGGGGGGCGCGGGGGAAGAGTTGTGTAAGTCTAAACGAGAGAACGAAAATGACTTCGACTCTCTTTTCCTATTTTGATTTCTTCAGATCCACCCTAACAACCCCATCTTCACCCAAAATACATCTGTAATCAACATTCCAGTCTGAAACGGCGCTATCAGCTGCCTAGCTGATAGACGGCCGTTCTTGTGGATTCCTCGGAAAGTATTGTCAAGCGGATTCTGGGACATGGATCGTATTTAATCGATCAACCGTATTATCGAGCACGTACCGCGGGCAGAGCTCGGGGGTGTAAGTGCTTGAGAGAGTACAGTATAAGAGTATAACGAACATTTCCCCTGCTTACCACGAGTCTACAGTCTAGAGGAGGAGACAGACGTCAATATAAAAAGATAAATTACGGATATGCACCTAAGTGCCGTGGGGCTGAGGGAAAGGTGAATAAAGGGAGCAAATCGGGCCAACGCAGAAGGGAGCGGGAGAAGACGAAGTGAGGGCTGTAGTCACGGAAGGCCTCTTGGAGGAGATGTGCCTTCGTTAAATCTCTGGAAGTGGGGAAGATGATTGAGGAGGACACGGTCCACTCTGAAATTTGGGGCGAGCCCAAGAAGAAGAAAAGAGCCTCACCTTATTCAAGTCAAAAGTGTGGAACACCTGGTCAACGTACCATTTCGCCTGAGGATTCAGATTCTGCAGCCCCAGGAGAGATTTGAATTCGTGCAAGCAGAGCTGTCCAGAAGGGCACTCACGCATAAACTTGGCATACCAGTGGTGCATGTCGGTGCTGACGATCTCCTCCGTGGAACCACCGGCCCCCATGACGCCACTAGGTTTCAAAATTCTCAACGGACCGGGTCGGGCTCTCCCGCGGCCATGGGAGATCTGATTCGGGGACCCACGGGTTAAGTCGGATCTCCCGTGCGGTGTTAGAGACGTTGGTAATCCTCTTACGGATAAGGCGGCGATGCATTTAGAAAATGGAACTCCCTGGGAGGTTATTGCTCTTGTGGAGTTTTAATGCAGTTGGTGTTTTGGGACATCCAGTATTCCGCTACGGCAGATGATCGTAGAAAATCTAGGCACTGTACCTGGTACGAGGCCCAGTAGAAAGAGCACAGACCTGAGAGTCGGAGGGCCTAAATTCTAATCTCGGCTCTGCCACAGACCCGCTGTGTGACCTTGGGCGAGTCACTCTGCGTCTCTGCCTCAGTTCCCTCATCTGCAAAATGGGGATTCAGTGCCTGTTCTCCCTCCTACTTAGACCGTGAGTGGGACGTGATTATCTCGAACCTACCCCAGAGCCTAGTACACTGCCAATTCTGTTATTTTGTACTCTCTTAAGCACTTAGTACAGTGCTTGGCACACAGTAAGCACTCATTGATTGATTGGCAGAGGAAGGGTTTAAGACACACCAACGCAAATACCACAATCAATCCATAGTATCTATTGAGCGCTTACTCAGTGTAAGCACTTGGGAGAGCACGGTACAACGGGCGTGATCCCGGCCTACAGAGACCTTGCACTGTGGGCAAGTCACTTAACTTCTCTGTGCCTCAGTTCCCTCATCTGTAAAATGGGGATTAAGACCGCGAGCCCCACGTGGGACAACCTGATTCCCCTGTGTCTACCCCAGCGCTTAGAACAGTGCTCGGCACATAGTAAGCGCTTAACAAATACCAACATCATCATCATCATCATCATCAATCCGGAGGGGGAGACAGATAGGAGTTCTTCGATTCTCCTTCTCTACCCCCACGGAACTTATGTACATCCACCAGTGGATAGAGTATGGGCCGGGGAGTCACCGGGTCATGGGTTCTAATCCCAGCTCTGCCACCTGTCCGCTGTGTGGCCCTGGGTAAGTCACTTCACATCTCTGTGCCTCGGTTCCCTCATCCGTAAAATGGAGGTTAAGACTGTGAACTCCATGCAGGAGAGGGACTGCGTCCGACCTGATTTCCTTGTTCCCACCCCAGCACTTGGTATAGTAAGTGCTTAATAGATACCAGAATTATCATCATTATTATCGGTGGCGTTTACTAAGCGCTTACCGGGTACCGATCACTATACTAAGCATTTGGGAAGATATGATACGGTAGAATTGTAGACACATTCGCTGCCCCGCAAAGAGCTTGCTCTTCAGAGGAGGAGACGAACATTATAGCTAGAGAAAAACAGCAGAGCATGAAGATGTGGAAATAAGGGCACGTGGCTGGACTGAGCATCAGAATTAAGCATCTTGATCAGGGGTTATTAGCCAAGCGAATTCCTGTACTCTGTTTCTTCCTTGACTTGTATTTAATTTTATAATAATAATAATAATGGTATTGGTCACGCGCCAACCACTGTTCTAAGCACCGGGGTGGATACAAAGTAATCAGGCTGTCCCACGTGGGGCTCGCAGTCATTAATCCCCGTATTACAGATGAGGTAACTGAAGCCCGGAGAAGTGAAGTGATTTGCCCAAGTCACACAACAGACATGTGGGGGAGCTGGGATTCGAACCCAAGACCTTCTGACACCCGGGCCCGGGCTCTTTCCACTAAGCCCTGCTGCTTCTCCCCCATTATCTATCTCCCCCAGGAGATTGCAAGCTTCTCGAGAGCAGGGGTCACGTCTACCTTACTCTAATGTGCTCACCCAAGTGCTTACTAATAATAATAATGTTGGTATCTGTTAAGCGCTTTACTACGTGCAGAGCACTGTTCTAAGCGCTGGGGGAGATACAGGGGAATCAGGTTGTCCCACGTGAGGCTCGCCGTCTTCCTCCCCATTTTACAGACGAGGGAACCGAGGCACGGAGAAGCAGTACAGTGTTCTGCTCGCAATAAAGCTCTATCGATGACTACTGACTGATTGATTAATCGATAGGAAACATCCACAACATGCCCCCAGAGGGTTTGTCCAGTTCAGCGGAGCCCCAACGGGAAGTCTCTTACCTTCTCCTTCCCTTGTCAGCTGGGTGACCTTGGGCAAGTCGTTAAACTTCTCTGCGCCTCAGTTATCTCATCTGCAACCTGGAGATTAAGACCCTGAGCCCCAGCTGGGACACGGACTGTGTCCAACCTGATTAAAATATATCAACCCCAGAGAGACCTGGGTTCTAATCCTGACTCTGCCACCTGTCTGGGGTGTGACCTTGAGCAAATCACTTTTTTTGTGCCTCAGTACCCTCATCTGTAAAATGGAGATTGATTAAGTCTTTGTGGCCACGAGGGACGAGGGCTGCGTCCAAGCCGACTGGGTTGCAAGCGTGGCTCGGGGGAAAGAGCCCGGGCTTGGGAGTCCGAGGTCATGGGTTCGAATCCCGGCTCTGCCACTCGTCCGCTGTGTGACTGTGGGCGAGTCACGTAACTTCTCTGGGCCTCAGTTCCCTCATCTGGAAAATGGAGATTAAGACCGTGAGCCTCGCGTGGGACGACCTGATGACCCTGTACCTACCCCAGCGCTTAGAACAGTGCTCTGCACACAGTAAGCGCTTAACAAATACCAACATTAGTATCTACCCCGGCGCTCAGTACAGTGACCGGGACATAGTAAGCGCTTAAGAAATATCGTTGAAAGAAAAAAAAAAAAGTCCACTGTCGGGCACGTGCTCTCTTGCTGTTAGCCGATCTGCCCGAAAGATCCAAGGGAACGTGAGCTATTTTTATATCATCATCGCTTTTATCGATGAGTTACTGCTGGGCCGCTGGACAGGATAAGGCTGGGACTCATTCAGCCCAGCTCCGACCTAGCCGGTGCCTTTGAGGAGATTAAGGTGAATCGGTTGAGTGGTTCCCAGTTCTGACGTTGAATAACAGGCAGTTCCCAGTCCCCAAACAGATGCGCATTATTCCACGGTAATAACGGAATCGGCCACCGGCCGGGGGCCGAACAACGGGGCTTTGGACCCTGGGACCCAGGTCACGTAAGCCAGGTTGATACAAAACCAGGGAGCCCCTTCGAACGGTTTACACGAGGAGATTTCCAGAAGGCATGATGAAGAGGTCAACTTTCTGAATTAAAAGGGTAATCTGAACTGCCAGACCCCAGTGCCCCCTGTCAGAGCTCAGCGGTAGGGTGATCGCTCAAGGGGATTCCTTCCCGGCCGGGGATAGCTTGCAAGTGAAACGAACTCACCCCTGCCGGGGGAAAGCCTCAAACGTGGGAAATTTCAGTTCCCGCTGGCTGGACTTGAAACTTCCCCAGCCCCGGGATTGGCCCGGAAGAGGATCTGGGCTACCTCTCCCGGAACGGCACTCAGTGGTATTTACTGAGCGCTTACCAAGAACCTGGGAGAGTCCACTTCCATGAGGTTGGCGGGCACCTTCCCCGTCCACAGGGAGCTTCCGTACTGGAGCTTCTTACGACTCTAATCTGAAAAGTAGCACGGCCTAATGGCTAGAGCACGCGCCTGGGAGGCGCGAGGACGTGGGTTCTAATCCCGACTCCGCCGCCCGTTCGCTGTGTGACCTTGGATAAGTCGCTTCACTTCTCTGTGCCTCAGCTCCCTCGTCTGTGAAAGGGGATTGAGACCGTGAGCCTACAGGGACTGCGTCCGATCTGATTATCTTGTACCTACCCCGGTCCTCGGTGCAGTGCCCGGTACGTAATTAGTGCTGAAAAAATGCCACGATTAATTGTCATTATTATTCCTGGCTGCGTTTGGATCGGACTGAGATTCCTCTAATGGCGTTGCCCTCCACCAAGCCTTCTTCTCCCTATCCTCTTCTCTCCTACAGGAGAAGCAGAGCAGCCTAGCCGTGTGTCCTTGGACGAGCCGTGAGCCCGTCGTTGGGTAGTTGGGTCTTAATTGCCCTCGTTAAGCACTTTTTAAGTCCCAGGCACTCTATTAAGGACTAGAGCAGACAGGAGATGATCCTTGTCCCCCGTGAGGCTCACGCTCTAAATCAAAGGGAGGAGGATTTTCTCCCCTTTTTACGGTTCACGAGAGCAGAGAATAATGCTACTGATGCTAATAATGATGATGGTGTTTGTTAAGTACCACGTGTCTAGCACCGTTCTAAGCGCTGGGGCAGATATAAGCCAATCAGATTGGACCGAGTCCCTGTCCCACAAGGGGTCATTCACGGGAGATCCCCACGGTACAGATGGGGAAACTGAGGTGCAAAGAAGTGAAGAGACTTGCCCGGGGTCACACAGCTGTCAAGTGGCAGACCGGAGTTTAGAACTCGGGTCCCGGGCCTGTGCTCTTTCCACTAGGCCATGCTGCGTATCGGTGTACGCGGAGTTCTATACGGGACCCGCGTCGGGTACAGTTACAGAGGAATAAAGGACATAACCTCCGCTTCCGAGCCGCGTACAGGCCAAAGGGGGTGGTAATCGATCGATCGATCGATCGTTGGTTTTTATTGAGCGCTTACCGTGCACAGGGCGCTGTATTAAGCAGTCGGGAGCGTGCAGTACCACACGGTTGATAGACCCGTTTCGGTGGAAAATAAAGTGACAGTAATACAATAGCTGAAAGAGCGATTAGAGAGAAGGGTCTCATTTACATGGCAACATTGCAGAATTGCTTTTCATCCTAAATGTTGCAAGTGGGAGCTGTGCAAAAGATTTGTATTCATTTGCACATCCTCGTTTATACCTCTCCTGATACCGAGGAGAGGAAAGCAGCAAAATCACCTGTTTTCCTCCGCGCTTCCTCTCCGTTCCATCTCCCTAAGCCGCCCTGCCCAGAAGGACCACGGAGAATCTGTCTCGGAGGAAATGAACACCCTGAACCTCATTTCTCCTTCCGAGAGGACTGATTCCCACGGGTCCTGGAGCTCTCCGGAGACCGAGACCCCTATTAGATCCCCTGCTCCCCGTGGCGTTCCCTGAGACGGCGAAGTTATCCCGACAGGCGGAGGCCAACGGAGAGCTGCTGCTTCTCCTCGCCTCTACCGTCGTAATTTCTCCCTTCTCTCTCCCTGCTCCCGTCTCCGTCCCGGGAAGCTCCGACCGACGCTATCCCAGGTGAGGACGAGGGTCAGTTCAGCCCGGGGTGGCCGTCTACCACTCCTCGGCTTCCCCTCTCCATCGCCCGCTTTCCCTTTGGAGCAGCATTTTGGATCGCAGGTCTCTACTGGATCCAAACCCTTCTTGAGCCTATCTCAGCTCTCCGCCTTCCTCTCCTGTTGGCTCCCCGCCCACAGTGATGAAATCATGGGGAAAGGCAGGCACCTGGAAGAACCCAGACTCGGCAGCCGCATCCCCTGGCCGAAAGGAACGAGAAGCGGCACGGCCTAGTGGAAAGAACCCGGGCCTGGGCTTCGGAGGACTTGCGTTCTAATCCCGGCTCCGCCACTTGCCTGCCGCACGGCCTTGGGTTAGTCGCTTCATTTCTTTCCACCCTCCGTTCCCTCATCTGTAAAACGGGGGTTAAGACTGTGAACCTCCCAGGAGGGACCGAGTCCAACCTGATTAGCTTGTATCTACCCCAGCGCATGCTACGTGCCAGGCGTCGTACTAAGTGCCTAACAGATCCCCTAAAAAAAAAGCCACTTCACTTTTGGGTGCCTCAGTTACCTCATCTGTAGAATGGGACTTCAGACGGTGAGCCTCTTGGACCGTGTCCCACCTGATCATCTTGTATCTACACCAGCGCTCAGTACGGTGTCTCTGCTCCTCTAGCTCCAGCTTGCTCGCCGTGCCCCAATCTCGTCTATCTCGCCGCTGACCCCTTTCCCACATCCACCGCCCGGCCTGGAACTCCCTCCTCCTTCGTGCACGCCGGCCCGCCACTCTACCTCCAGAGCCTCGTTAAAATCGCATCTCCTCCAAGAGGAATCTGCCTGTTAGGTTGTTCCGGTGTACCCTCCCGAGCGCTCCGTACGGTCCCCTGCGCACAGTAAGCGCTCAATAAATACGGCCGACTGACGTTCCACCACTGCCTCGGTCCTTCCGAGGCCCGGGAAGAGCTCGGTGGAGCCTGGTTCGATCGGAGGGCTCCGGGGCTTTTTGAAATGGTCAGGGAGGTCGTACTTTCTCCGCTGTGGGTGGGGGCTTGGAGATCATCACAACCCACCCTCTTCCCTCCCCACCTCCGCCGATACGCCCTGTGGCTTGTGGGTGACACGAGAGGCGGCCCAAGTTACTGCCGATTCCCCGCAAGGAGAGGAGTCACACCTTCGCTGGCTCAGATTTGCAGGGCCCAACCCCAAGCAGCCCCTTGCCTCCCTGGCCAAAGTCAGGCAAACCTATTAAAATGGGGTTCCGGGCTCTGCCTGTGACGGGGTAAATAATAAATAATAAATTTTGGTATTGGTTAAGCGCTTCCTACGTGCCGAGCACCGTTCGAAGCCCTGGGGTAGATACAAGGTGATCAGGTCGTCCCACGTGGGGCTCACCGTCTTAATCCCCGTTTTCCAGATGAGGCAACCGAGGCACAGAGAAGTTAAGCGACTTCTGATAAGTGGCAGGGCCGGGATTAGAACCCACGACCTCTGACTCCAAAGCCCGAGCTCTTTCCACTGAGCCGCGTACCCCACCAAAGGCTTCTGGGCAAACCCCTGGTCCCGACCTGCTTTCCCATTCTGGAGCATCGGTTCATCGATCTTATTTATTGAGTGCCCACGGTGTGCAGAGCACTGGACTGAGCGCTCAGGGGAGTATAATACAACAGAGTTGGTAGACACGTTCCCTGCCTACCGCAAACCTACGGTCCAGAGAGGAAACCCTGAGGCCTCCAAACCGACTGGTTTGGCTCTGGTCCGGCAGAGGACTCTAGTCTGGAACCCGGGTTCTAATCCCGACTCTGCCCGTCGCTCGCTGTGTGACCTTGGGCGTGTTCATCCGTTCGTCCGATTGTATTTACTGAGTGCTTACGGTGTGTGGAGCACCGTACTAAGCGTTTGGGAGAGTACAATACAACCACACGCGGACGCATTTCCCGTCCACAACAGTCTAGAGACAAGCTTCAGTCTAGTGTCATTTCCCTTCTCCGTGCCTCAGTTCCTCAAATGGAACACGAGGGTTAAATCCTCCTCCCTCCTACTTAGACCGTGAACCCTGTGCGGGACGGGGACCGTGTCCAACCTGATAAACCTGTATCTATCCCGGGTCTTACAACAGCACATGACACAGAGCTTAACACACACCATAAAAAAATGCAGGCTCCCGTTCTGGCTAATTCCCTAAAAACGATCGAGCCAAAACGCGCGCGCTGGCATGACAGGGTGAGTGAGAAGCAGCGGGGCCTAGTGCAGAGAGCACGGGCTTGGGAGTCTGAAGGACCTGAGTTCTGATCCGCCCCCCGCCGGCCGTGCGACCCCGGGCAAGCGACTTCACTTCTCTGCGCCCCAGTCACCTCATCTGTAAAACGGGGATGAAGACGGCGAGCCTCACGTGGGAGAGGGACCGTGTCCGACCCGATCGCCTCGTAACTACCCCAGGTAGGAAGCGCTTAACGGACACCATAAAAAATGAAAAGAAAAAGAGAAATGCAAGGCAGAAAGTGGGGGTGAGAAGCCAGAGGGACCCCGTTTTACAGGTGACGAGCAGCCAAGGGGTGAACACGTAGGGCCAACGGCAAGGCACCGGGGGGACGAGGAGTCCGAAATAGACCGCATTAAAAGCGAGCCATTAAAAATCCGTTCACCCGGCTCGGCGGCACCAGGCAGGGCTCTGACGACGACAGATTGAGATTTAGAACCTCCTGCCACCAGATAAGGCCCCGAGTCTGGGATTTCCAGCCAGCCGGTCTCCGGCCAAGGCTAACGCGTCTCAGACGCTTGACGGCGCAGTGTCACTCTGGCGTCTTCAATTTGCCAACAGACAAGGTGAGAGAAAGCCTCTCCTTTTCCCGCCTGGGCCGTGACAGCCTCCGAGGGTTTCTTCGCTCAGCCGGCCCCGGTGCTCGGCGATCACGTCCGCCTTCTCCCCCGTTTCCTGCTGCGAGCTGAAAAATTAAACCGTTAAGGCGTCATTTGCATCGCTGAAAGGCAGGGTCTGCCAGCTTCTCTTCTCCCAGCGGGGATACAGCCATCCCGTCGTCTGCGTGAGGGACCGGGGCGGGATCTGTGGGGGGAGATTTTCCTCAAGACTATATTCCCCGGCGGCGAGATTCACCCCACGGGTCCCCCGGGGAGGTGATCCATCTCTCAGGGGTCGGCCCTGCGTTCATTCGTCATTTCATTCGGTCGTATTTATTGAGCGCTTACCGTGTGCAGAGCACTGTGCTGTGCCCTTCCCTTCTCTGCCTACGGGCCCTCAATAATCGGCCAACCCCGGGTAGTCCGGCAGATAGGATTTTGTTTGTGAGAAGCAGAGGAGATTGAATGCTGGCATCTTACGATGGCAATACCTCGGTTAATAGCGGCGTCATCGCTATCGCTACTCCTAATCGTAGTATTCGTTAAGCTCTTCCTCTGGGCTTACGCTGTTCTAAGCGTTGTGTTTCTGCTCTAAGACAATCGGTACACACACAGTCTCTCTGTCCCACATGGGATTTATACTCTAAAGGGGAGGAAGGCCGGGCATTTACCTCTCATTTGGCAGACGAAGAGACCGGGGCCCAGAGAAGCGAAGTGATTTGACTGGGGTCACACCCCAGACAGGGAAGGGATTCGAACCCAGAACTCCTGACTCCCAGGCCCACGCTCTTCCCACGAGGTCCACACCGCTTTTTGAATAGCACTCGACTTCTGCCCAAGCGCTTCCACGTCAGATCACGTCATCTGATCCTGCCGTCCTTGGGAGACTGGGGGACAGGTGCTGAAAGCGGAGGGAGGGCAGGTATTTAATGCCCATTTTACAGATGTGGAAAACGAGGCCCAGAGGGGTAAAGTGATTTGTCCAGCGTCACGCAGGAGGGCAGGGGCAGAGCAGGAAATAATGAGGGAACTGAGGTACAGAGAAGTGACGTGTCTTGCCCAAGTTCCCACACGGCAGCGGATGAGAACCCAGGACTTGTGAGCTCCCTTCGCAGCGTGGCTCAGTGAAAAGAGCAGGTTTGGGGGGTCAGAGGTAGTGGGTTCTAATCCCGGCTCCTCCACTTGTCAGCTGGGTGACTTTGGGCAAGTCACTTCACTTCTCTGTGCCTCAGTGACCTCATCTGGAAAATGGGGATGGGGACTGCGCGCCCCACCTGGGACGACAACCCGATTACTTTGTATCTACCCCAGGGCTTAGAACAGCGCGTGACACATGCAGCGTGGCTCAGCGGAAAGAGCCCGGGCTTCGGAGTCAGAGGTCATGGGTTCGACTCCCGGCTCTGCCACTTGGCAGCTGTGTGACCGTGGGCGAGTCACTTCACTTCTCTGGGCCTCAGTGACCTCATCCGTAAAATGGGGATTAACCGCGAGCCTCACGCGGGACGACCTGATGACCCCGTATCTACTCCGGCGCTTAGAACAGTGCTCGGCACATAATAAGCGCTTAACGAATACCAACATGAAACACTTAACAGACGCCATTAATATTCTTATTCTCATTATTTCACAAAGGACACCTTACTTCCAGTCGCAAAGTGAGGTCCCTCTTGCCATCTAGTGGAGACTCAACTAGTGGAGACTCTTCCCACTTCTCCTGGACTCTCCCAAGCGTTTAATGCAGTGCTCTGCGCACGGTAAGCGCTCAGTAAATAGCACTGCTTGACTGACGACAGCTGGGAAAGGATCCGGGGCCCCGCCCGGCCTCAACCTTCGTAACCGTTGGCTCACAGATTCGTTCCGATGCCAGGGCCCTGGACCTTGATTCCTCGTACCGTTGGTATCTGTTAAGCGCTTACTATGTGCAGAGCACTGTTCTAAGCGCTGGGGAAGATACGGGGTAATCGGGTCGTCCCACGTGAGGCTCACCCTTAATCCCCATTTTCCAGATGAGGGAACTGAGGCCCAGAGAAGTGAAGTGACTCGCCCGCCGTCACACAGCTGACGAGGGGCGGAGCCGGCATTCGAACCCATGACCTCTGACTCCCCAGGCCGCGCTCTTGCCACTGAGCCACCACCCCCGACCCGACGAAGGGATGTCAAGGGGAGAAGGTGAAAGGGTTTCTCTCTCTCAGTCTGAGCACTTTGAGGTACATTAAAAGAGTGAGCGAGCACCTTAATCAAACCATCGATGTATCAATCAAAGGTGGTTATTGAGCGCTCACTGTGTGCGGAGCGTTGCGATAAGGGCTTCGGAGAGCTCAATGCAAAAAGGGGAGAGTATAAGATTGACAGACACGTTCCCTGACCGAGTTAAGCTGTCCAAGAAGCTCTCACTCCTCGCTGAAGTCACCTTGGATAAGTCGTTTAACTGCTCTGTGTCTGTTTCCTCCCCCATAATAATGTTGGTATCTGTTAAGCGCTTACTATGTGCAGAGCACTGTTCTAAGCGCTGGGGGAAATACGGGGTAAGCAGGTGGTCCCTCACGAGGCTCACAGTTGATCCCCCTTTTACAGATGAGGCACAGACAAGTGACTCGCCCCCAGTCACACAGCTGACAAGTGACAGAGGCGGAATTCGAACCCGCGATCTCTGACTCCAAAGCCCGGGCTCTTTCCGCTGAGCCACGCTGCTTCTCTAAGTACTTAGTACAGTAGTAAGCGCTCAATAAATACTATTGAATGAACGAACGAACGAACGAACGAACGAACGAAGGAATGAATGAATAATTCACCCATATAAATTTCTTCAACGGGCTCCTCCTAAGCAAAAGGGAGGGGAAGCTTTTGAGCGTCATGTGGGGCAGGGACTGTGTCCGACTTGATTACCTTGTATCTACCCCGGGGCTTAGAACAGTGTTTGGCACCTAGCAAGCACTTAACAAATATTATTATTATTATTATTATTAAGTACCACGGGATGTTCCCTGCAGAAGGTGGCATTTGGCAGGCAGGGCCGCAGCGCCACCCAGCGGTCTTGGGGAACCCTCGTCTGGGCGTTCGCCCGAACGTCTCTCACAGGCCACTCTTTCGATCCTATTTACTGAGCGGCCTAGTGAAAAAGAGCACGGGCTGGGAGGCAGAGGACCTGGGTTCTCATCCCAGCCCCTCCACTCGTCTCCTCTGGGCCTTGGGCCAAGTCACTCAGCTTCTCTGGGCCTCAGTTTCCTCGGCTGTAAAACGGGGATTGCATCCCTGCCCCTTCTACTTGGGCCCCTCTCCGGGTCGCGCTGGAGAGTTTCCAGTCCTCTGCCGGTCTCGACTAGGGGAGGGAGAGTCAGGCAGAGATATATCCGTTCCTTTCCTAGCTTGGGCAGGGGCTAGCGAGCGGAAGCCAGTCGGCTACGAGTCAAAACTCCCCCGTGCCGGGCAGCGGCGGCACGGGAGAGAGTGGAGGGCTTGAGACTCGAGGTTACGGCGGGGAAGGAGGCCGCGGTCAACCACTTTGGGATTTTTACCAAGAAAACGCTCCGGATCCACTACCAGAACGATTGCAGATGGAGGTGGGGCGTTGGGACACTGTGGGAGAGATGCATCCTTGGCATCGCTGTGGGTCGGAGACGACTCGACGGCATAAAACGGGACAAGAGCTTCTACTTAGACTGAGCCCCGTTGAGGTCAGGGACAGTATCCGACCTGATTATCTCTTTGTCAACCCTGGTGCTAAATACAGTGCCCGAAACATAGGAAATGCTTAACAAATACCAAAACAAAACACGTATTGATCTGGTTCCACTTTGGCCTGACGATCTTGCAAGCGCTTGACACGGAGAGGAGCTTAACGGTTACCTCAACAACTGTGGGGACTGAGGGAAACCCCTAAAGTTAGAGAATCCCCCGATTAGACTGTAAGCCCATCAATGGGCAGGGATTGTCTCTGTTGTCGAATTGTAATAATAATAATAATAATGTCGGCATTTGTTAAGCGCTTACTATGTGCAGGGCGCTGTTCTAAGCGCTGGGGTAGATACAGGGTCATCAGGTTGTCCTTCGTGAGGCTCACAGTCTCAATCCCCATTTTACAGATGAGGTCACTGAGGCACCGAGAAGTGAAGTGACCTGCCCACAGTCACACAGCTGACAGGTGGCAGAGCTGGGATTCGAACCCATGACCTCTGACTCCCAAGCCCGTGCTCTTTCCGCTGAGCCGCGCTGCTTCTCTAATTGGAATTGTCCATTCCAAGAGCTTCGTACAGTGCTCGGCACATAGTAAGAGCTCAATAAATACGACTGAATGAATGAATGAAAGAAGCAGCGTGACCTAGGGGATGGAGCGGGGGCGCGGGAGTCGGGAGGATCTGAGTTCTAATCCCAATTCTGATACCCATCCGCTGCGTCACCTAGGGCACCGGGCCTCAGTTCCTCCTAACTGCAAAATGAGGCGTGAGACTTTGAATCCCAGGTGGGACAGAGACTGTGTCCAGCTTAATTAGCTTGTATCCACCCCAGAGTTTAAAAAATACCATCAGACCGCTTCATCTTCAGCAGGACCATTCTGGATGAGGGGAGAAACTGACCATAACTGACCCCCTCCTTCAAAGCCTTACTGAAGGCCCATCTCCTCCGAGAGGCCTTCCCAGACTAAGCCCCCCCGCCCCTTTCCTCTTCTCCCACTCCATTCTGTGCTGCCCTGACTTTCTCCCTTTTTTCTGGCCCGCTCCCAGCCCCACAGCACTTAGGCACGTCTGTAATTAAAGTATATTAATGTCTGCCTACCCCTCTCTAGACCGTAAGCTCACTGTCGGGCGGGGAATGCATCTATTTATTGTTACATTGCAATACGCCAGCACCTGGTACGGTGTTCCGCACACAGTAAGCACTCCAACAGATAAGAGTGAATGGATGATCGATGGATCGATTGAGATCTGTCATTCCTGCACACTGATTTCAATTTATTTCCACCGGTTTGCGAGCTTCAAGCCGGCGGGGGAAGCGTCTCCTAACGCCACTGTATTCTCCCAAGTGCTCAGTATTATACTATGCTCACGGGAGGAGCTCTATATATAATAAGAATTGATTACAGCCTAAAATGGGTATCAAATAATGTCTCCAGCTGGCCGAACACAATCACGAGTGTCCCTGGCTCATCAGAAATCAGAAGCGTCTCAGGTGAGGACCCCAGATGTGAGAAAAGAAGAGGGAGATCTTTTTTTTTCTGCACCTTTGGAATTTAATTTCATTCCTTCCTTATCTTCGGGGAGAATCGCAGTCTTCATTATTTCACTGTAACTGCAAGCGGAAGAGAAACGGATGTAAAGCTATAGGCAACGGGGGGCCTGGGGTCTCTCGAGAATCGCTAAGATATTAGAGATCGGCAGAACGGAATACAGAACGATGAAATTTATCCCGACGGCTAGAGGGAGAACAGACACCCAAGTGAAAATATCTGCTCGAAAGAGAAGCTTTAACTCTTCACTGTGTTTAATACCACCCGACACGTTTTGTTTATTTTCGTCGCGGTTCTTGGAAGAGCCTGGGACACATCAGAGGAGAAAAAGCTTGGTTTTTTTCTCGTTGTTTGTTTTTTTTTAATACGTGTGAGACGGTGCTTGCGTTTGGATTTAAGACCTTGGGCCTTTGGCCCCACCCTCAACCCCACAACCTTTATGTGCCCATCTATAAATTATACATTCTAAATTAGCGATCGATATCAGCGTCCGTCTCCCCGTCTCGATCGAAAGCTCCTCTCGGGCAGGGATCGTGTCTACCAGCTCTGTTGTCCTGTACTCTTCCAAATGCTTAGAACAGTGCCCTGCACACGGTGAGAACTCAGTGAATACCACCGACTGATCGATCGAGTGATTGTTTTCGATCAAGGGGATTGCTAGTAACACTAGGGAAGCAGCATGGCATACTGAATAGAGCACGGGCTTGGGAGTCGGAAGGACCTGGGTTCTAATCCCGGCTCTGCCGCTTGTCTGCTGTGTGGCCTTTCGCAAGTCACTGTACTTCTCTGTGCCTCAGTTACCTTATCTGTAAAATGGGGATTGAGACTGTGAGCACCGTGCGGGACAGGGACTGTGTCCGCCTTGATTCGCTTGTATCTACCCCAGCGCTTAGTACAGTGACCGGCAAACAGTAAGCACTTAACAAATATCACGATTATTACTACTATTATCATTACTAGCGCAACAAGACCCGATACACGGAGCTGTCTCGACTTCACCGAGGGAGGTTTGGTGTAATCTGTTCACTTTTTTGCTGGAGAAAATGGGGGAGCTCTCTCTCTCTCTCTCTCGCCTCTGAAGGCATCGTCGATTGCTCAAGCGTGTTCTGCCTCGGTCCAAGTTCATCCAGGTTGCTTTTCTGGGCAGATACGTGGTGCGGTGTGTAGTCAGAGAAGAGGTTCCTCTTTTCAAGCAGAAACTTCACCAGGGATCAGGCGACAGGGAGGCGGAGTGAAAACGGGGAAAACGGTTTTTCCACTTTCCATCCTAGTGGAAAGGGCGCGGGCCTGGCGGTCGGAGGGTCTGCATTCTAATCCCGGCTCTGCCACGTGCCCGCCGTGCGCCCTCGGGCAAGCCACTTCACTTCTCTGGGCCTCAGTTTCCTCATCTGTAAAACGGGTTGCGACATAGCTCTCCCTCTTAGATTGAAGGCCCCAAGGAGGAGAGGGACCTGATTTTCTCGTATCTATCCCAGCGCTCAGTACGGTGCTTGGCGCATCGTACGTGGCTTAACAAATGCCACTATTCTTATTTTTGAGAGAGGACTCTATCACTGAGCTACTGCTGTAAAAAGCCGTGTGATCAGAGAAAACATTTACTCTTCTAGGTCGCCAGAACACCGTGCCGTACACGGCACCGGGCTAAAAATAAAAATAATCTGAAATAGTCACAGCTGGATATGCTATAGAGTTATTTCTTTGCTCATAGAATTTAATTTTGACTCTTTCTCAAATGTGCTTATCACACAGAAAACTTCCAGTGCTAAAATTCAGGTAACTTTTAAATCCCGTCTGTAACTGGGGGGAAGACGTATAGTCTATAATACGATTTTTTAACTCAATTCTCGGGCTAAAATTCTTGCAAAATGTTTCTTTCTTTCCGTTTTAAGACCTTAAATTTCAAGCTCTCAAGCTCTTGCCCGTTGGACGGTAAGAAACACCGGCTCACTCCATCTGGTCATTGAGCTCTTAGTTTCTTCTTTGCATACCAGACGTGCTTTTTTCTTTAATCCCTTTTCTCTAACAGATAAATAACCGCTCTAAGAAAATCGGATACCTGAGAATTTATGCTTCAGAGTTTAAATTCTCACTTGGCACTTCACCAAAGAAGGAACTGTAATGAATGTTACGAATCGAGGTGCTGTCCAGATTACTTCCCTTGCAGCCTAGAGATTCTCCTTTCCGAATTAGGCGGGGGTTTTTTCAATCCTTCCTCCTCCTCCCGACAACCACTGTGCCGTATACTGAGATTCCGTGAAAATGTCTGACTCGCGGAGCCTCTTGCAAGTGAGATGGCTGCTTGCGGACCTCTTTTCTAAATAATTTTCACCACTCCCGGTGGGTTTACCTAGACTATCCCGGGGAATGAAGAAGAAAAGACAACAAAGCGCGACCATCCAGATCATACGCGACTACCCTCTGGAAGGATGTTCTTTCCGTGCCCGGCATGGGTACCGCTGAAGCGGTTGATCAGTCAACCGATCAGTGGTATTTACTGAGCGCTCACTGTGGGCAGTGCACTGTACTAAACGGGTAGCTTTCCCTCATGGGTGCTGCTGTCCCTCTGAGGACCTTCACCCCACCTCTCTCCAGTGCCAGACTGTTCAGCCCACCCTGTCCCCCGCTACTACGGGGGTCCAGGAGAGAGAATCCATCAAGCGATCGTATTTATTGAGCACGTACCGTGTGCGGAGCTTTGGAAGAGTACCACAGAGTCGGTCGCCATCTTCCCTGCCCACAGTGGGCTTACAGGCTAGAGGGGGAGAAAGACGTTAATACGAATGAATAAATTACGGATATCGACATGAGCGCTGTGGGTGTGGGCGGGAGGATGAATAAAGGGAGCAAATCAGGGCGACGCAGGAGGGAGTGGGAGAAGAGGAAAGGAGGGCTTAATCGGGGAAGGCCTCTTGGAGGAGGTGTGCCTTTAATAAGGCTTCGAAGATGGGGAGAGTGAGGTCCAGCCCCATATGAAGAGGAAGGGCAATCCAGGCCCGAGGCATGTGTTCTCCGCCACGCTGCTATGGAGGTTTTGATGATGATGATGATGGTGCGTTGAGGCGGATACAAGCTAATCCGGCTGGACCCGATCCCCGTCCCACTTGGGGCTCACAGTCTTAATCCCCGTTTTAATAATAATAATACTGTTGGTATTCGTTAAGCGCTTATTATGTGCAGAGCACTGTTCTAAGCGCCGGGGTAGATACAGGGTAATCAGGTTGTCCCACGTGAGGCTCCCAGTTAACCCCCACTTTACAGATGAGGTAACTGAAGCCCAGAGAAGTGAAGTGACTTGCCCACAGTCACACGGCTGCCAGGTGGCAGAGCCGGGGTTCGAGATGAGGTGACTGAGGCACAGAGAAGTTCAGTGGCTTGCCCGAGGTCACCCAGCGGACAAGTGGAGGAGCGGGGGTTAGAACCCATGTCCCTGTGAGAAGAAAATCCTAACAAGAAAAAGTCTCTGAACCCACCTCCATCCCAACCTTGCATTAGCTAAAGGGCCACGGAATAGTCACGGATGCTGCTGGTGAAATTATCAGGACGATGTCGTTTCATTTTTCCCGACTCTAATTGCAAATCCGTAAACCCCCAAACGAATCAAGCCTGTATTAAGAGGCTTCTAGCAGACCAGCCGTGAGTTCGGTTCACCCATCTGATTATTCCATGGAAGCGTTAGTCTTTCCGGAGAGAGGCTCTTTGGCATACGAATTTCTGGGAGGGAAAAGGTCGGGGTGGACCCGGTACAGAAACTGCCTCTGTAAAATAGAAAATTCAGTCCATCACAATAGACAACCCAGACGAGGCGTAATCGACATTAGCCTGCGGTTTCTGACCTGTTTGTCGGTTGCTTTAAGGCGCTGACCTTTAATGCCGCTTCTGATCCAGATTTCCTCACGGGACTCACACCGCTGGAAAAAAAAAATCACTTCTTCGACCTCATTATCTAATGCTATTTTCAGGATGGTGACCCGGAATTAATTTGTGTAATTCTAGGTGTAAATCATTCCCGTCTCTCTGACGCTTTCGGTGTGCTATTACTCTAATGCCCAGGCTACTACCTGGGTTATGCTATCTATATAGTTCACACGAAGTCACCGAGGAAACCGGAGTCCTGCAGCAACAATAATAATAACAACTGTGGTATCTGTTAAACACTTACTACGCTGCCAGGCACTCTACTAAGCACCGGCGTGGATACGAGCAAATAATAATAATGTTGGTATTCGTTAAGCGCTTACTATGTGCAGGGCACTGTTCTGAGCGCTGGGGTAGACACAGGGGAATCGGGTCGCCCCTCGTAAGGCTCACAGTCTTCATCCCCATTTTACGGATGAGGGAACTGAGGCCCAGAGCAGTGAAGTGACTCGCCCACAGTCACACAGCTGACACGTGGCAGAGCCGAGTATCGAACCCATGACCTCTGAGTCCCAGGCCCGGGCTCTTTCCACCGAGCCACGCCGCTTCTCTCGTTCGCTTCTCAAACCGGGTCGGACACAGTGCCCATCTCACGTGGGACTCCCAGTCTCAATCGCCATTTTACAGAGACCCAGAGAAGTGAAGTGACTTGCCCAAGGTCACATAGCAGACAAGTGGCAGAGCTGGGATTAGAACCCAGGTCCTTCAGATTCCCAGGCCTGTGTTCTACCCACTAGGCCATGCTGCTTCCTCTCCTCTGTTTTTTCAGGGTACGGGTCTTCTAACGCTACTATACTGAACTCTTCCAAGCACTTAGTACAGCGCTCTGCACAGAGTAAGCCCTCAGTAAATAAGGCCTCAAAAAATACCATCGATTATCACCAGTCCCAGGCCTTCCATTCAGCTCCACTCTGCCTTCCAGCAGCCCGCGTGGTCAAAGCGGATGAAGAACACAGGCTTCTTATGCAAGCTTGCTTCGTTTTCCCTCAACGTTGTTCCGCGCACAACTCTGTGCCTCTGAAAACCTCCAACGATCACCCGTCTCTCCCAGCAAGGAGCGGGAATTCCGACGGTAGGCTTTAAAGAGCTCAGTGGGTTCTCTGCCTCCTACTCTTTCCTCTCTCTTCTCCCACCACACCTCAGCTCTCACTCTTTGTCGCTCTCAAGCTAACCTTTTCACTCCGCCTTGTCTGGTCTCCCCCCGCTTCCGGCCTCTGGCTTTTAATAAGGCCGGGAGAATGATGGCCTGCCGGACGCGAAGCGGGAGGGCGTCCCAGGCTAGAGGCGGGATGTGAAATTCCCAAACTGTCGGGTGTCCAAGTCGTTCTGGAGTGATTTTCCGGGACTGGGGCAGCTCGAAAAGGGATTTGATTAAGGGTCCAAGCCTGAATCGTCTATTACATATCATCCCTGAACAACGGGGAACATTTTAATCATCCTCTTGAAGGGCACACCAGTGATTCTTCCCATGGCAACCCTCAATTAATCATCAGTGAGATTTATTCATAATTGTGGTATTTCTTAATCATCACAATAACATTAATAATGGTATTTGTTAAGCTCCTACTATGGGCCGAGAGCTGTACTGAGCACTGGGTAGATACGGGATAATCAGGTCCCACATGGGGCTCACGGTCCAAATAGGAGGGAGAACAGAAATCAAATCCCCATTTTGCGGATGGGGAAACTGAGGCCCAAGAAGCAAAGGGACGTGCCCAAGGTCACAGAGCAGGGGCGAGGCGGAGCCGGGACGAGAACCCCGGTCCTCTGGCTCCCGGGCCCGGACTCTTTCCACTAGACCACGCTGCTTCCCGAGTATCTTAATGAGCGCTTACTGTGGGCAGCGCGCCGTACTAGGTGCTTGTGGTCATGGGTTCTAATCCCGGCTCTGCCGCTTGCCTGCTGTGTGACCTTGGGCAAATCGCTTCACTGCTCTTTGCCTCAGTTCCCTCATCTGTAAAATGAAGATTGAGACTGTGAGCCCCAGGTGGGACAGGGACTGTGTCCATCCCAATTTGCCTGTATCCACCCCAGCGCTTAGAACGGTGCCCGGCACACGGTAAATACCAAATACCATCACTATTATTACGGGAGAGTCGGTACGAAAGTACGAAAGAGGTAAAGATGAAGGCCCCAAGTTTTCAAGCAGCGGTCGATCTAGCTATTAGAAAAGGCCTCGAGTCCTTCCTTTCCGGCTCCACGTTCTCCCGTGAACTCTCGTCCCCGTCGGCGGCGCAAGTGTGAATCCCATTTTGAAACGTAACGTTTTTAATGGAGAAATCATATAAAAATAGCACCGGGGCCCTCCCGGATTCGCCGTAATGGGATCGTTAATATACGCCTCCAGGCTCCCTCGCCCTCCCGAGCCCCGCATTAGCAGCTCCATAAAACATGCTCTGTTGTGTTTGACTGATAGCAAGGAGGAAAACCGCCTGCCTTTGAAATATCTACTTACGACGACGGGCCGGAGGCCCCAAGGAGCAGAACGGATTTCCTCTGGCTGCTAACCTGACTCTGATGTCTCTCTCGACAAATAACACGGAAACCTTGAAAGGTCATTACCCCCCCGCCCGCCAGAATGAGGAGAGGATTGAAGAGGAAAGGAAGACGGAGGGGAGAGAGGGGGGACAGCTGCAGTTCAGGGTGGCTCTTCGGGCCCTGTCTTCTTCACGCCGTAACCCCCGGAGAGGCCGGGGGGGGCTTTCTTCCTTACAGAGCCGCGGGGATCCCCCCCTCCCCCCGCCCCCGTGCAGGAAAACGCCAGAGAAGCGGCGTAGCCTAGTGGCTAGAGTACGGGCCTGGGAGTCAGAAGGCCGCGGGTTCCAATCCTGGCTCTGCCACCTGTCTGCCGTGTGACCTGGGGCACTTGTCCGTGCCTCAGTTCCCTCATCTGTAGAAAGGGGACTGTGAGCCCTAGGCGGGACAGGGACCGTGTCCCATCCGCTTCTCTTACATCTACCCCAGCGTTTAGAACGGCGCTCCGTACACAGTAAGCACTTCACAGATGCCGGTATTATCATTAGATTGTCTCTGTTGCTGAATTGTTCTTTCCAAGGGCTCGGCGACCTCATCTGTGAAATGGGGATGAAGACCGTGAGCCCCCACGTGGGACGAGGACTGTTCCAAACTGATTAGCTTCCATCTACCCTGGCGTTCAGTACGGTGCCCGGCACACTTCACGAGACACACGGCTTCCCCCTATTGGAGTTCTTCAGGGGTAAACTGAGGAACGTTCCGGCAGGGTCACGGAGAGGGCTAAAGGAAACAGCCTCTTTTCCGGACCCGGCCGGGGCGATCGCAGAGATAACGGTCTCCGTGATCGGAGACGATCACGGAGAGAGGAACCTGCCTCCCGCTTCGCTGAGGCCCCGACGGAGAGGGGACCGCGTCATTTCGAAGCGGAGCAGTTTGGAGTCGGCGGCGATGGGCAACGCTGCCTCTTAAACGGGGAGCGTTACGAAGCACGGTAATGGAGGGCTCTATGGAGGTCTTTTCATTCTGAGAGGAGCCACGGGTCTTTATTGTCCTCATAAATGGACCTCCTCGTCCGGAGCGGGACGTGCTAAGCGGCCTCGCGGCGGATTCGCGGCGGAAGTGTCCATCCTGGCGATGTTCCGTCCCGAGGAACACAGGCAACACTGCCGGGGCAGTTCACCTGCGGTCGTCGTCATGTCATCGTCGGGACATTTAAAAAGTGCCCACTAGGCGCTAAGCCCTGGGGTAGGCACAAGGTTATCGATCCGTGGTATTCACTGAGCGCTTACTGTGTGCTGTCCGTCTCCCCCGCCTCTAGACTTCAAGCTCGCTGTGGGCAGGGAATGTGTCTGTTTATTGTTCTGTCGTACTCTCCCAAGCGCTTAGTACAGTGCTCTGCACACAGTAAGTGCTCAATAAATGCGAATAAATGAATGAAAGGAAAGACCACGGGCCGAAGAGTCAGAGGATCTGGGTTCTAATCCGCCACCTGTCCGCCGTGTGACCTTGGCCAAGTGACTTGGCTTCTCCGTGCTTCAGTCTTCTCAGCTGTGAAATGGGGATCCAGTACCTTTTCTCCCTCATGCTTAGACCGCGAGCCCCATGTAGGGCCTGATTATCTTGTATCTACCCTGGTGCTTAGCACAGGGCTTAGTACATGGTGAGCCCCTTAGCCAACCACTCATTTCAAGGTTGGTCTAGTGGAAAGAGCATGGGCCTGGGAGTCAGAGGACCTCCCTTCTAACCCCTGCTCCTCCATTTACCTGCTGTATGACCTTGGGTGAGTCACTTCACTTCTCTGTGCCTCAGTTCCCTCATCTGCAGAACGGGGATTCTTTCCTTATTCTCCCCTCTACTTGGACTGTGACCCCCATTTGGGACCGGGACTGTACCCACCTGACTGTCTCGTATCTACCCCAGTGCTTAGAACAGGGCTTAATACCAAGTAAGTGCTTAAAAAATGCCACTAAAATAAGTAAAAAAAAAAAAAAATGACCATTTTGAAGGAATACAGAACGAGACAAGATGAATCACATTTGCCCCAAGGCACACTCATTTTGTCTTCCTTTCGCATGAGGGCTACCCCGTATATAAACAGTAACAATAATAATAATAATAATAATAGTATTTGTTAAATGCTTACTGTGTGCCGGGCACTGTACTGAGCGCTTGGGTGTACGCAAGCAAATTGGCTTGGACACAGTCCCTTTCCCACATGGGACTCACAGTCTCAATCCCCATTTTGCGGATGGAGGTAACTGGGGCACAGAGAAGTGAAGTGACTGGCCCAAGGTCACACAACAGACAAGTGGCGGAACCGGGATTAGAACTCACGACCTTCTGACTCCCAGGCCCGGGCTCTATCCACCGCACCGTACCGCTTCTCGGTATGATAATCCGATGATAATCGGTATTGAACAGCTGACCCTCCAAAATATACGAGACGGACTTTTTCAGTGTGACCCGGAGGTTCGGAAGAACTAGGCAGGCCGCCTCCGTTCGGCAAAAACCACGTAGGTCTACCGGCTCTTTTGAGGAAGCGTAATGAATGTCATCCGTTTTCCGGCATTAGTGGGAAAAGAACGAATCCATAAAGTGATCTGACCCAGGATGGCTCCGGAGACATTTAGGGAAAGTACAGACTGCCTCGGACCAAACCGTTCTCCGGGGAAAGGCCACAATCTGCAATAAAATCACCGTCGTGGTGATGAACGACCGCGAGGGTTACCCAGTGTGATTCCAAACCCGTGAAAATCATTTCACGGTGTCTGGTTAGAGCCCGACCTACCCCCAGGGTTCAGCGGGAGGGCAAGTAGCCACCTCCTCCCGGCCAGAAATCACGGACCATTCGATCGTATTTGCCGAGTGCTTACGGGACGCAAAGCACTGTCCTGAGCGTTTGGGAGAGTACGGTAGAACAATAAACGGTCACGTTCCCTGCCCACAGTGAGCTTACAGTCTAGAGGGGAAGACAGACATTAATATAAACAAATACATAAATAAATCACAGACACGTACGTAAGTGCTGGAGCTCCCAGACAACCCCCCATCTGCCTTCGACCACCATCTTCTATTCCAGTTCTGGGTCGACATGCGATGATGAGCAGTTTTGCCTAGTGGGTAGAGCACTGGTATGGGAGTCAGAGGACTGCATTCTAATCCTCGATTCCCCACCCGTCTGCCCTGCGACCTGGGAAAAGTCATTTCACTTCCGTACCTCAGTTTCCTCATCTGTAAAATGGAAAATCACCAACGCCCGTCGTCCCTCCTACTTCGATCGTGAGCCCCAAGTGGGACAGGGACAGCGTTCGACCGACCTTATTGACTTGTACTTGTCCCAGTGCTTAGAACAAGGCTTGATGTGCAGTAAACATTTAATAGGGGAAGGAGGAGGAAATGGAGGAGGAGGAAAAGAAGAAGGAGAAGGGGGAGAAGGAAGAGGAGAAGGAGGAGGCAGAAAAAGAGGAGAAGGAGGAGGAGGAGAAAGAGAAGGAAGAAGAGGAAGAGGAGGAGGAGGAAAAAGAGAAGAGGAAGAGAAGGAGGAGGAGAAGGAAAAAGAGAAGGAGAAGGAAGAGAAAGAGGAGAAGGAAGAGGAAGAGACGGAGAAGGAGGAAGAGAAGGAAAAAGAGAAGGAGAAGGAAGAGAAAGAGGAGAAGGAAGAAGAGGAGAAGGGGGAAGAGGGGAAGGGGGAAGAGGAGAAGGAAAAAGAGAAGAAGAATAAGGAAGCGGAGGAGGAGGAGAAGAAGGGGAAGGGAATAGGTTGGAGGAAAAGATGTTCTCTGGTGCTCACGAGGCGTCTAAGAATATGCCAGGATAGGCTGAGTTTCTCTGTCCCTTTCTGACAATTTAAAGGGTGGAACATCTTTAGCAAGTCTCTCTTTTTCTATAAAGATGTCTTAAGCAACCCAGTTTCTCAAACTGAGAGGCTTGCTTTGGGGGGCCTGGGCAGGTCACCGAACCTCTTTAATTTCCATCCTCTATGCAATGGGGATCGAATATCTGTTCTCTCTACCTCTTAGATTCTGAGCCCCAGGGACTGTGCCCGCTCTGATTATCCTTTTTATATCTCAGCGTGCACAGCTTAATTAATACCTTAATGAATCGATTTATCCGATTTAGCTGCTAAAGAATAAAGATCGCCCAACTTGCCTACCGCAAATGGAAAAGGTAAATACAGGATAATCAGGCCTGACGCAGTCCCAGCGACAACAGTAATAATAATCGGGGCATTTGTTAAACACTTACTATGCGCTGGGCATTGAACTAAGCGCTGGGGTAGATACAAGCAAATTGGGTTGGACATAGTCCCTGTCCCACGTGGGGTTCACGGTCTCGATACCCAGTTTACAGACGAGGTAAGTGAGGCACAGAGAAGCTAAGTGACTTGCCCAAGGTCACACGGCGGACAAGCGGCAGAGCCAGGATTAGAACCCAGGTCCTTCTGACTCCCAGGTCCTGACTCTAGCTCCTAGACCACACTGCTTCTCTGCCCTGCCCCACATAGGGTAGTTTGGTGTCCCGTCACGCTGAATTGGCAGTGTGGACTAGTGAAAGAGCACGGGCCTGGACATCAGAAGACCTGAGTTCCAATCCCAGCTCCTCCACTTGTCTGCTGTGTCTCGGGCAAGTCATTTCACTTCCCCTTCCTTACTCACCTCATCTGTTCAATGGGGGTTCGATACCTGTTCTCCCTCCCACTTCGACTGTGAGCCCCATATGGGATGGGGACCACATCCAACCTTATTATCTTATATCCACCCCACGCTCGATTCAGTGCTTGGCACATGGTAGGCACTTAACAAATACCGTAATAATAAAATAATAATACAGAAATATTCTCCGGAGGCATCGTTTCTAGAACTTCACCATCCTGGCACTCCGGGGTTATTCATTCATTCATTCATTCATTCAGTAGTATTTATTGAGCGCTTACTATGCGCAGAGCACTGCACTAAGCGCTTGGAATGTGCAGATCGGTAACAGATAGAGACGGTCCCTGCCCTTTGACGGGCTTACGGTCTTATCGGGGGAGACGGACAGACGAGAACAATGGCAATAAATAGAATCGAGGGGATGAACATCTCATTAAAACAGTAGCAAATAAATAGAATCAAGACGATGTACATTTCATTAACAAAATAAATAGGGTAATGACAAAATAAATAGGGTAATGACAAAATAAATAGGGCAACGGGGAATAGGGTTAGCGGTGTTAGTGTCATTCCTTCCCTTCCCATTGTCTCCTGACCGTCTTTCCCGTTGTCATCCAGGTAGTGAGAGGAGCAACGTTTTCCTTGGCTTTGGTAAAAGAAGACGGTGGCCCATTTCCCCAGTTAAATCATTAGGGTCCGTGAACTCTCGACAATCTACGGCAAAGACCCTCTGACTTCGTCTTGGAAACCAAGGAGTACCGATTATTTTTCTAAAGAAGCGATCGCGAAAGCGACCGGTAAGGTCAGAGAAGGAATTGTGTTGGAAAAGCAGCTTTTATATTCCCTACCTGAAGAGAGATGGCTAAGCTGGAAAGCTTAGGTTTGCTTTGACTTTCTTGAACACGCCAATACTTCGTTCTTTGAAAGTCTTGCTTTTATGTCCCAGCCCTGGGCAGCGTGCATGATCCTCTGAAAAGGAGCCATCCGTTGGGGTGAAATGCCTGAAAATTCAAGGTGCGTCAGGAAGAAACAGAAAGGATGAGCCCTCTGACCTTTAACAGAAGCTAACAGCGATAGGGCGCCAACCGGTTAGAGCAGCACTTCCGGAGAAATTCACTTGCCGAAGGTATCGACACCCGCACTGAACAATTTCGAAGGGCCAGATCGGATATGCCTGTGCGGACGTAACCACGTTTCTTCGGGCCAGCTATTTTGAAGGGAGAGGGGGGACGAAATTAAGAATTAACGCTGCCGAGCTGTTATCTTGAAAAACAGATACCTAGATTGAAGCGTATTTGGGGCTGGCGCACGATTGGCTTCGGGGGTGTAAGAGGCGGGACCAGATGTCATCACCCTTCAAGGATCCCTTTGAGAACTTTCGCTCCCCTGGCTTCCACTACCTGCTCTGTGCAGGTGATTCCCAGATCTCCATCTCCTGCCCTGACCTCTCTCCCCGCAGCCTCGCATCTCCCTGCGCCTTCAAGACGTCTCTATTTGGATGTCCCGCTGACACCTCAGACTTCCACCGTCCAAAACAGAACTGCCGCCCGGTGATTTGCCCACCACCGTAGGGCGGGGCCGCCGTCCTTCCTGTCTCGCAAGCCTCGTAACCTTGGCTTTATCCCCGACTCCGCTCTCTCATTCTACCCGTATATTGGATCTATCGCTAAATCGTTCACAGAGTCGCTGAAACCCTCCTTCTCCTCTTTATCCAAACTGCTATCATCTTTTCCTGAGCACTTATCCTATCCCTATCCCTACTGTATCCCCGCTTCCTGTCCCACCCCACTCCTCCCCCAGCGATTAGAACAGTGCCTGGCGCATAGTAAGCGCTTAACAAATATCATCATCGTCGTTATTATTACTGTTATCTCTACAGATCCCATGCTGAGTTGTGACAGGCCAAGGCACCTGAAGGTAAAGTGCAGTTTCCAAAATATAGTTTTACCTTCAAGCTTCCGAAGACTACGGCCCTGAGGGACTGAAGGAAACAGCTCGTGGACGGAGCACGGGCCCGTCCATGCCCGTCCATAATAATGTTGGTATTTGTTAAGCGCTTACTATGTGCAGAGCACTGTTCTAAGCGCTGGGGTAGTCACAGGGGAATCAGGTCGTCCCACGTGGGGCTCACAGTCTTAATCCCCATTTTACAGACGAGGGAACTGAGGCCCAGAGAAGTGAAGTGACTCGCCCACAGTCACACAGCCGACGAGTGGCAGAGCCGGGATTCGAACCCATGACCTCTGACTCCAAAGCCCGGGCTCTTTCCACTGAGCCACAGAAGGCCTCCTCCTCCCCCTCCTCATTCCCCTTACTCCCTCCCTCTGCTCTACCCCTTTCCCCTCCCCACGGCATCTGTGCATATTTGTACAAATTATTTATTATTCTATTTATTTTATTAATGATGTGTCTATATCTACGAGTCTATTTATCTTGATGGTATCGATGCTTGACTACTCGTATCCTTTCGAGAAGCAGCGTGGCCCAGTGGAAAGAGCCCGGGCTTGGGAGTCAGAGGTCGTGGGTTCTAGTCCCGCCTCCGCCACTGATCAGCTGGGTGACTCGGGGCAACTCACCTGACTTCTCGGTGCCTCAGTTACCTCATCTGTAAAATGGGGATTAAGGCAAACTGATTACCTTGTATCTACCCAGCGCTTAGAACAGCGCTTGGCACCTAGTAAGCACTTAACAAATGCCATTATTATTGTTGTTGTTGTTCGACTCCCCCTTTTAGACGGTGGGCCCGTCGTTGGGCAGGGATTGTCTCTGTCTGTTGCTGATTGTACATGCCAAGCGCTTAGACCAGTGCTCTGCACACGGTAAGCGCTCAATAAATATGATTGGATGAATGAATGAATGCTCTGCACACAGTCAGTGCTCGGTAAAGACCATTGAATGAATGAATGAATGCTCTGCACACAGTGCTCAATAAATACGATTGGATGAATGAATGAATGTTCTGCACACAGCGCTTAATAAACACGAATGCATGAATGAATACTCTGCACGCAGTCAGCGCTTAATAAGTGATGATTGAATGAATGATTGCTCTGCACCCGATAAGCACTTAATGAATACGAATGAATGAATGAATGGTCTGCATACAGTCAGCGCCCAATAAATGACTGACTGAATGAATGAATGCTCTGCACACAGTCAGCGCTTAATAAGTGATGATTGAATGAATGAATGCTCTGCACCCGATAAGCGCTTAATGAATACGAATGAATGAATGGTCTGCATACAGTCAGCGCCCAATAAATGACTGGCTGAATGAATGAATGCTCTGCACCCAGTCGGCGTTTAATCAGTACGAATGCAGGAATGAATGCTCTGCAGACAGTCAGCGCTTGATAAATGATGCTTGAATGAATGAATGCTCTGCACCCAGTAAGCGCTTGATGAATATGATTGAATGAATGGATGAATGAATGGTCTGCCCCCAGTCAGCGCTCAATAAATGACTGACTGAATGAATGAATGCTCTGCACAGTCAGCGCTCAATAGATGACTGAAGGCGTGAATGAATGGTCTGCACCCAGTCAGCGCTTAATAAATACGAATGCACGAATGAATGCTCTGCACACAGCGTTCAATAAATGACTGAATGCATGAATGAATGGTCTGCACCCAGTCAGCGCCCAATGAATGACTGAATGCACGAACGAATGCTCCGCACACAGTCAGCGTTCAATAAATGATGCTTGAATGAATGAATGCTCTGCACCCCGTAAGCGCTTTAATGCGTATGAATGAATGAATTGATGGATGGATGAATGAATGGTCTGCACACAGTCAGCGCCCAAGAAATGACTGAATGAATGAATGACTGAATGCTCTGTACATAGTCAGCGCTCAATAAATGACTGAATGCATGAATGAATGGTCTGCACCCAGTCAGCGCTTGATGAATACGATTGAATGAATGAATGAATGCTCTGCACAGTCAGCGCTCCATGAATGAATGTTCTGCACCCAGGGCTCAATAAGTGATGCTTGAATGAATGAATGCTCTGCACCCGGTAAGCGCTTTAATGCATACGAATGAATGAATGAATGAATGGTCTGTACACAGCGCCCAAGAAATGACTGACTGAATGAATGAATGCTCTGTACATAGTCAGCGCTCAGTAAGTGACTGAATGCATGAATGAATGGTCTGCACCCAGTCAGCGCTTGATGAATACGCTCGAATGAAGGAATGAATGCTCTGCACACGGTCGGCGCTCGATAAATAGGAATGCATGAACAAACGCTCTGCACACAGTCAGCGCTCAATGCATGACGCTTCAGCTGGGGGGGCGGGGCGAGGATGATTGACAGCGCGGCGGGCCGGGGGGGGCGGGGCGGCAGGCCGAGGCGCGGAGCTCTCGCGAGATCTGGCAGGCCATCGCGCTCTCTCCCCCCGCCCCACGGCCCCGGGCGGAGCCGGCTCGAGACCGGAAGCGGAAGTCGGGGGACAAGGGCGGGGCCAAGGAAATCGAAAAAAAGGGCGCGGGCGGCGGCGGCGGCGGCCTCCCGCTCCGCCATGGACGCCGCCGTCTGGATGAAGTCCCTGCTCCTCGCCGCCGGGCATTACAAGGCCGCCAACACCGAGGCCAACGCGGCCCAGCTGCAGCGCCACCTGGAGGTGAGGGGCGGGGGGGGGGTGGGGGAACGCCGCTGGCCGGCCCGCGCGGCCCGCGGGCGCCCCCTCCCGGCCGGAACGGGGCAAGGCGTCGCCGTCCTGCGCGGCCCGCGGGCGCCCCCTCCCGGGCAGCCGGGGGAAGATGCCGCCCCTGCCTGCAACCAGTCAATCGCCGGTCGGTGGGATCTGCCGGGCGCTCGCTGCTAGCGGAGCACTGTGCTAAACGCTTAGGGAGTCCAGGGGAACAGTGGGGATCATAATGGCCTATGTTAAGCGCTTACTATGTGCAGAGCACTGTTCTGAGCGCCGGAGAGGATACAGGGTGATCAGGTTGGCCCACGTGGGGCTCACGGTCTTTTCATCCCCATTTGACAGATGAGGTCACTGAGGCCCCTGCACGCAGCCAGTAGCATCTTTTGAGCGCTTACTATGTGCAGAGCGCTGTTCTAAGCGCTGGAGAGGATGCAGGGTGATCAGGTTGGCCCACGTGGGGCTCACGGTCTTTTCATCCCCATTTGACAGATGAGGTCACTGAGGCCCATTCATCCAGTAGCATCTTTTGAGCGCTTACTATGTGCAGAGCACCGGACTAAGCGCTTGGAGTGGACGGATCGGCAACAGATAAGAGACCGCCCCTGCCCGGTGACGGGCTTACGGTCTGTTCGAGGCCCAGGGAAGTGAAGCGACTCGCCCGAGGTCACCCAGCAGATAGTGGTGGTATTCGTTAAGCCACCTGAGCCTTGGGCAAGTCACTTCGCCAGGCCTCAGTTCCCCCGTCTGTAAAACGGGGATCGAGACGGTGAGCCCCATAGCGGGACGGGGACTCCGTCCGCCCCGATTTGCTGCTGGCGTCCACTCGGATGATAACAATGAGGGTATCTGTTACGCGCTTGCTATAGGCTCGGCACCGTCCTGAGCGCCGGGATAAGAGATACGGGGCGATCGGGTTGTGGGGCTCACGCTCTCAGTCCCCGTTTTACAGGTGAGGTCACTGAGGCCCAGAGACGTGAAGCGACTCACCCACGGTCACACAGCCGACAAGTGGCAGAGGCAGGTTTAGGAACCCGTGTCCTCTGACTCCCAATCCTGGGCTCTTTCCACTGAGCCGGTACGGTACCCGGCGCGTAGTAAGTGCCGAACGAATAATGGTGGTAACAGTAGTTATGGTATCCGTTAAGCGCTTACTATGTGCCAGGCACCGTTCTAAGCAGTGGGGTGGAAACAGGCAAATCGGGGTGGGCACAGTCGCCGTCCCATGTTGGGCTCACAATCTCAGTCCCCGTTTTACAAGATGAGGTTTAGTATTAAGCGTCTACTATGTGCCAGGCACCGTACTAAGCGCTGGGATGGATACAAACAGATCACGCTGGACGCAGTCCCTGTCCCCGTGCGGGGCTCACAGGTTCGATCCCCATTTTACAGATGAGGGAACTGAGGCCCGGAGAAGTGAAGGGGCTTGCCCGGGGTCACACAGCAGACAGTTGGCGGAGCGGGGATCAGAACCTCCGACTCTCCGGGCCCCGTCTGAGCTCTGGCCGCTACACCGCGCTGCTTTTCAGCTCGTAGCCCCGTTCCCTGCCCACAAGGAGCTTACGGTCTGGAGGGGGAAACAGACATCGGTGTAAATAAAATTATAATAGTAATTACGTAGTTTTTTAAATACCTATTATGTGGCAAGTTCGGGGTAGATATAACGAAATCGGACCGAACCCAGTCCCTACGGAAGATGAAGAGTTCGGTTTGGGACGTATTTAATTTGAGGTGACGGATGATACGTCCACGGAGGGATGTCCTGAAGGCGGGCGGAAACATGAGGCCGCGGGGGTGGGGGAGAGAGATCGGGGCTGGAGATGGAGATTTGGGAATCGTCCCCATAGAGGTGATAGTCGAAGCCGGGGGAGCGGATGAGTTCTCCGAGGGAGATGGAGAATAGACGGGGACCCAGCACCGAACCTTGAGGGACCCCCACAGTCGGGGACGGGAGGCGGAGGAGGAGTCCACGAAGGGGACTGAGAACGAGCGGCCGGAGAGTTAAGAGGAGAACCCGGAGGGGACGGAGAAGCCAAGGCTGGATAGCGTTTCCAGGAAGAGGGGGTGGTCGGTGGTGTCAAGAGCAGCTGAGAGGTCGAGGAGGATTAGGATGGAGCAGATGCCCGTAACGAGCTCGCAGTCTGTAGGGGGAGGCTTACGTATAAATAGATACCTATAAATAAATACATATAATAGATACAATAATATACTATAATAATAGATAAATATCTATAGATAAATACATATGAGAGATACAGTAATATAATACAATAATATAATAGATACAGTAATAATAATAGATAAATGTCTATAAGTAGATAAATACCAGATGTATACAGAAATATACGAACTGGACGAATGAAGGAACAAGTAAGAGCGGCGCAGAAGGGAGCGGGAGAAGAGGAGAGATGGGCTTAAGTCGGGGAAGGCTTCTTGGAGGAGATGGGCCGGTCCCACGTGGGTCTCCCGGTCTTGATCCCCATTTTCCAGATGAGGGACCCGAGAAGTAAAGCGACTTGCCCAAAGTCACGCGGCAGACAGGTGGTAGAAGCCAGGTCCTTCCGACTCCCGGTAGGCCCGCGCTCTAACCGTTAGGCCACGCTGCTTCTCTCCTGACCCCAGGCTGCGGAGCGAAGTGCGTCCCGAGAGGGGTGGGATGGGAAGCAGGTAGGTCAGCAGGGAGGCCGATGCGGTCATTCGGGCGGGATGGGAGGAGAGCGTGGACCGGGGGCGGGGGGGCGGCAGGTGGGATGGAGAGGAAAGGGCGGATTCCGGAGACGTCGGGAAGGTCTAAAACCGGCCGAAAAAGCGGATCGAGTGGAGGATGACGCCGCTGAGGCATTTGGTGGGACATCCGGAGATGCGCTGAACCAGCAGCGTGGCCTGGGAGGAAGAGCCCAGACCTCCAGGGAGTCCGAAGGACCCGGGTCCCGATCCCGGCTCCGCCACTTGTCTGCCGTGTGACCTCGGGCGACTCACTTCGCCTCTCTGGGCCTCAGTTACCTCATCTGTAACGTGGGGATTAAGGCTGGGAGCCCCACGTGGGGTACGGACTGTGTCCGACCCAGTCGGCTAGAATCTACCCCAGCGCTTGGTACAGCGCCTGGCACACGGTGACCACTAAACAAGTGCCATTTCAAGAAAACGAACCAGGTTTGACTAATGTTCGGTAAACAACTGTTTTTCAGGTTCTGTCGGGACAGAAACTCACCCGGCTGTTCGCTTCCAACGAGCTACTGCCCAGCGAATGCCTGACGTGTCTCGTGGAACTCCTCGACGACCCAAATCTAAGCCCTTCCCTCACGCTGAGCGTCCTCGGTTTGCTCTCTCAGCTCGGTGAGATCAGTCGGGTGGCCGGGCCGGGATTAGAACCCACGTCCTCGGACTCCCAAGCCCGTGCTCTTGCCGGTGGTGGGTGTCGCTGCTCTGGGCGTGACTGGAGGACTCTCCCCCGTCACACACACCCTCTCTTTTCCTCTTCCCTCCCCGCCGGCTAATCTCGAGCCGCCGGGGATGTCGGCCTCCTCCCCGGGGATCGGGGAGACCGGTTTCAGAAAGTAGCCGGAGCCCTGCACGTTGTTGGCAAGGACCGAATCCCGTTGACAGCAGTCAGTGGTGTTGATTGGGCGCTGACCATGTGCCGAGCACTCTACTGAGCGCTCCGGAGAGGACGCTATGGCAGAATTGGCAGACGCTTTCCTTGCCCGGAACAAGCTTTCGAAGCTAGAAACCACCCCCGTGGCCTCCATCTCCACTACCGTCTGAGCAGAGCCCACCGTCATCGATCAGTCGGTGGTATTTATTGAGCGCTTGCTCTGTGCAGAGCACTGTACTGAGCGCTTGGGAGAGTGCAGTAGAAATAGTGGACACGATCCCTGACCTCAAGGAGATGATAATAATAATGATGGTGTTTGCTGTGTGCCAAGCACTGTTCTAAGCGCTGGAGGAGATACGAGGTAATCGGGTGGTCCCACGTGGGGCTCACAGTCTTCATCCCCATTTTTCCAGATGAGGTAACTGAGGCACAGAGAAGTGAAGTGACTTGCCCGGAGCCACCCGGCTGACAAGTGGCGGAGCCGGGTTTAGGACCCACCGCCTCTGACTCCCAAGCCCGGGCTCTTGCCCCTGAGCCGCGCTGCTCCTCTAGTAATTCTAAATAAAGAGTTTCTATGAATGCCCGTCGCCCCTTCTGGACTTGTAGGTCCTCGTGGGCAGGAAATGTGTCTCCAATTCTGTATTTCGACTCTCCCAAGCATCTGGCACGGCACACGCTTGGTAAACTGTGATCTAGTGGTGTATCGAAGCGGCCGTCGAAGACGCCCCATGTGTACGGACGCGAATACGATGCCCGTTGTGTTTCTCGTCGTTAATCACAGCTACCGACAGTGAGATCAGAAGCTCTCTCCAGAACACCTTCCATCTGAATAGCGTTTTGGCCGGAGTGGTTTATCGGAGCAGCACAGCCCACAGTGACTCCGTATTGTTACAGGTATGAAGGCGGTCGTTGTTTTTTCAAAAAATTGCCTCGCTTCACCTAGTTTTTGTTGTTTTATGCTCTTTGTTTAAACGCTTACCGTGTGCGCCGTTCAGATTGGACCCAGCCCTCGGCCCACATGGGGCTCCCGGGCTTCATCCCCACCTATTGATGAGAGAAGCAGCGTGGGGTAGTGGATCGAACACGGGCCTTGAAGTCAGAAGGACCTGGATTCTAATTCCGGCACCGCCCCTCGTCTACCGTGTGACCTCGGGCCAGCCGCTTCGCTTCTCTGGGCCTCGGCTCCCTCGTCTGCGAATGTGGGATCAAGACTGAGCACCCTGTGTAGGGCAGGGATCGTGTCCAACGCGGTTACCCTGCGTCCTCCCCGGCGTTCAGTACGGTGCCTGGCACGTAGTGGGTGCTTAACAAATGTCATCAAAAAACCAAAGGGAAACCCGGCTAGCTTGAGGGAAAGGAAAAGGGTGGGAATCCAAAGGCTCCAGGTTGTAGGCAGGGTCAGGAATCCATCTCGGGAGGAGGGAAGAAAGCGGACTCGTGTCTGAAAAATACCCGCTCTTCTCAAATCGGCACGACTAGAGAACCAGACGGAATCTTCCCGACGGGCAGATCGCCGCTAAGTTGGTCACCTCTCTAGGTATTCCTTCCTTCGTATTTGAGAGCTTACCGCGTGCAGGGCGCTTGGGAGAGAACAGTACAACGATAAGCAGACACATTCCCTGCTCACAACGAGCTTACGGTCTAGAGGACTCTCGGCTTTAGGTACCCCACAGGTGTACACCACGCTCCCTAATGGTACCCAAAAAGTAAATTCCCGGGGCAAAAGAGAACCTGTTTTGATGCATATCGATAATCCTTTTATTCCCCAGAGTGTCCAGTTCCTGCAGAGATTAACCTACAATGTGAACGTTTTCCATGCCGGGTCCAACATGAATGAACTGATTACGTACCTGATATGTCACATGTAAGTCGTGGGGGGTGTTTTTCGGTTGCACTTGTACAGCATGGCTTAGCCCGTTTTAGAAACTGGAAGAAATCTTTCCGTTAACGTGACTTTATTTTTCTTTTTAACTTGAGTGGGGAAAGATGAAACGTACCACTTTTTTATATTGAGCTTAAAGAAGCGACGTAGCACAGCGTCTAAGTCATCAATGGCAGTTGTCTGCTGTGTGATCTCAGGCAAGTCATTTCACTTCTCAGTTCCCTCATCTGTCCGATGGGGACGAAGATCGTGAGCCCCGAGTGGGACAAAGGCCTTTGTCCAACTCAAATTTGCTTCTCTCCACTCTAGTGCTTTAGTACGGTGCCTGGCACGTGGTAAGTCGTAACAGATACCAGAGTTACCGTTGTTCTTTATTGAGCGCTTACTATGTGCTGAGCTCTGTACTAAGCGTTTGGAGACTACAAGAGTTGGCGGCTATGTTCCCGGCCCATCAATCTGTGGAAAGCACTAGGGATTTCTTTTGGCAGATGTGTTCCCGGCCCGCCAATCTGTCAGTAGCCAGTGGAGTCTGAGAGAAGCCCCGGGGATCTCTTTGAGAAAACGACTCCGGCAACCAGGAACAGAGCATTTAAATTCCACCGAGATATCCGTGTGCACACTCACCCTCGGTCTCTCGGAGGATGAGACGTTGTATTTGTATAATAACGGGTCCACCTCGTTCCCGAACGCAGTGAGCGAGCCGGCCAGCCTCTTGCCGGTGCCGTTTTGTTAATGAGAGGTTTGGTTTCTCGGGGAACGAAAATGTTCCGGTAGCTGCAGGCGATCAGACTTCGGTCTGGCAATCAGCGCGTGTAGGTTCGAGCCGATTGGATTTCAACCGAATGCCGCCCTCTTCTCTTCCCGACAGCCAAGCTCCGGAAGACGAGCTGACGGTGCCTTGCCTGGGACTGCTGGCAAATCTCTGTCGTCACAACCTCTCCGTTCAGGCCCACGTCAAATCTCTGGTGAGGGTTCGGAGGTCGTCTTCTCCGTCACGGGTCTCGGGTTGGGGTGCCGGTAGGGCGGGGTGAGCCCGACGAAAGCGTCCTCCCCGGTTTCTCGCCAGCGAGGAGTTCTCTGGAACTCGGGGGGCCACAACCATCTCCCTCAGGACAGAGGGGAGTGATGAGATGAAGCCTAAAGTGACTTTGTCCCCTCCCCACCTCACACCCCCTACCCCGGCCCGGACCCAACTCCGGCCGAAAGTTAAAGCTCGGATCGGTACCGGAGGACGGAGGAGATGGGCAACTTTTGCTTTTAGTCGGGATGGATCGACCGACGGTACTTAGCCTCACGGTACTTTTGTATCTATCCGTAATCGATTTATTTACAACACTGTCTCTCTCCCCCTCTAGACTGCAGGCTTCTTGTAGGCAGGGAATGTGTCTGTTATATCGTAATATTGTACTCCCCCAAGCACATAGTACAGAGCGCACTGCGGGCTCAGTGAATCGATCAGCGTGCAGAGCACCGTGCTAAGCACTAGGGAGAGTTCGGTGCAGTGGAATCGGTAAGCACAATTCCTGCCCACGAGGAACTTAGAGGGATCTCAAGGGAGCGCGCTCCTGTGAAATAAATATTTTTTTAAATATTCAGTTGTCGGTTGGGCCTGGGCGTGACCGGAGTCGACAGAGACCCGGAAAACGTTCCCGAAAGAGGCAGAATGGGGTTGGGAGAGCTGGCCCTTATAATGATAATAATAATTATCATAATAATAATGATGTGTGGTATTCAAGTGCTTACTACGTTCCGGACACCGTACCCTGCGCTGGAGTAGATGCGAGCGGATCGGACACGGTCCCCGTCCCACCCGGGGCTCACGGTCTTCATCTCCGTTTTACAGATGAGAGAACTGAGGCCCAAAGAAATGACTTGTTCAGGGTCACACAGCAGACAGTAGGAAGGAGTAGGAAATAGGAAGTAGGTTGGAAGGGATACTACCCAGCTGTTTTCACGGGGTTTCCCTCCAAAACATCGACTTCGTTGGACTTCAGTCGCCCTCTGACTTATTAGCTGACTCCGTCTCCTGTCTCCAGTCACCCGACCCTAGTCCAGTCATATTTATTGAGCGCTTACTGTGTGCAGAGCACTGTACTAGGTGCTTGGGAGAGTCCAGACACATTCCCTGCCCACAACGAGCTTGCAATCTAGTCAGGAAATCAGATCCTGGCTGACGTATTCTGGGGGGATGAGTTGGCAGGAGGGTGGCTCTGGAATGTGAGAAATCGCGAAGGGTAAATCTTCAGGGTAGAGGTGCTCGTGGTGACCCTTGTTAAATGCCCTGGATCCTGGCATTTGTTCTGTGGGAGGAAAGTGGGATGGGAGAAAAGTGAGACTTATTCTCCTCCGCCTGATTTATATTTGCTCTTCTTTTCCCTCTGCAGAGCTCCATAAAGGCTCTGTATCGCTCGCTGATAAGTTTCTTGGCCCACAGCAGTTTAACCATCGTGGTGTTCGCCCTCTCGGTTTTAGCCAGCCTTACGTTGAATGAGGAGGTGGGAGAAAAGGTGAGGAGGAGATATGTTTGGATGCTTCTGGGGTTCTCCTCAAGGGACCGTTCATTTTGGGGTCCGTGGGCTAAAAACCCAGACGTCACGGGTTTTGCGATTCGAGCTGTTCCTTGTCTTTGGCTGGCAGGAAATCGTGCTCTGCCGGGGTGGCTTTTCTAGAGAAGCAGCGTGGCCTAGTGGAAAGAGCCCGGACCTGGGAGTCACAGGACCTGGATTCTAATCCCGGCTCGCTGCGGAACCTCGGGCAAATCGCTTCGCCTCTCTCTCTGCCCCAGTTTCCTCATCTGTCGAATGGGAATTAAGCCCAGTGTGGGACAGGGACTGTGTCCAACCCAAACCTCGTATCTACCCCAATGCTCAGTACGGCATCTGGTATATAGAAAGCACTGAATACCGTGAAATAACATCTGTTCTCTTGTCTCCCTCCTTTTTTTTTGGTTTGTTTTTTGTTCTTAAGCTCTTCCATGCCCGAAATATTCATCAGACCTTTCAGTTGATCTTTAATATTCTCGTTAACGGTGATGGAACGTTAACCCGAAAGTATTCTGTGGACTTGCTGATGGATCTCCTCAAGAACCCCAAAATTGCCGATTATCTCACCAGGTACGGCCTCAGTTGATCCGTCATATCTGTCGGGCGCTAACCACGTGCGGAGCGCTGTACACAGTGCTTGGAGGAGTACAGTGTGACGGGATTGGCAAGGCACATACCCTGCCCACGGGGAGCTTCCAGTCTAGAGGGGGAGACAGACATTAATATCAGTGAATATGTGCATAAGTGCTGCGGGGCTGAGGGAGGGGTGATGCCGAAGGGAATGGGAGAAGAGGAAATGGGGCTCGGGCGGGGAAGGCCTGGTGGAGGAGATGGGCTTCAGTAAGACTCCGAAGGTGGGAAGAGCGATAATCCGTTGGAAATGAAGAAGGTCTCCCTCCGAAACCTTGAAAGTAGCGCTTGAGTAGAAGAGTGAGGGGCAGAAAACTCTGCTACTAGCTCCCCCGTAAACCCTCCCTGAGAGACCCCCGTTGGGGCTGGAGTTTCGGCAGACGCTCTGGACCGTAAGCTCGTCACGAGCAGGGAACGTTCCTACCGACTCTGTTATATTGCACTTGGTTCAGAGCTCTGCACACGGTAAGCGCTCGATACGTACGATCGTTGGAAAAGCTAATAGGCGCCATTTGATTTCTTTCCCGCTCAGATACGAGCACTTCACTTCGTGCCTCAACCAGGTCCTGGGGCTCCTTCAAGGCAAAGACCCCGACTCCTCCTGCAAGGTATTTGAAAACTTTCTTTGCGCCCCCTCAACACGACAGACTGCCCTGGCAGATCGTTTCGAGCGGATGGGCGTCGCTGCCCTTGAACCGAGAATAGAGTCCCAGGTTCTGACGAATCCCCTGGCTAGAGTACGGGCCTGGGAGTCAGAGGGTCATGGGTTCTAATCCCCGCTCCTCCACTTGTCTGTTGGGCGAGTCACTTTACTTCCCTCAGTTAACTCATCTGTGAAATGGGGGTTGAGATGGGGACTGTATCCACCCCGGCTCTTCGTATGGTTATTTTCACATAAGCGCTTAAGAAATATGCATAATTATTCATCAGCCGTGCAGCATGGCCTAGTGGATAGAGCACGGGCCTGGGGGTCAGGGGGACCTGGGTTCCGATCCCGGCTCTGCCACTTGTCTGCTGTGGGCCGTGGGGCAAGGCACTTCACTTCTCCGTGCCTCCTTTCCCTCGTCTGTAAAATAAGACTGAGAGTCCCATGTGGGTCGGGGACTCTGTCCAACCGGATTTGCTTGTATCCCCCCCGACGCTCAGTACAGTGCCCGGCACACCGGAAGCGCTTACCGGATCCCACGATTATCACTGTGATGGGGCTTCGGTCCCCGGCGAGTCACGACGGTGGCGCTTTAACGAGGTGGTGTGTGTATTTGTGTGTGTGTGTGTGTGTGTTCTCCGTTGCACAGGTTTTAGAATTACTTCTTGCCTTTTGTTCAGTGAGCGACCTCCGCCACACTCTCAGCCAAGCGATCCTGGAAGCCTCCGCCTCGGGGAACTCCCGGCTGGGCGGCCGGCCCAAGTCCCCCGACCCGCTGGTCGCTCTGCTGCGCTGGTCCGGCCAGCCCCTGGAAGCCCCCGAAAACTGCTCCGTTCTAGCCCTGGAACTCTTCAAGGAAATATTTGAGGTAACCGCGGCTAGACCCGAACGGGTTTCCTCCCCCGCCGGCGGAGCGCCTCTCTGGGCCTCGGTTACCTCAGCTCAAGGTTGGGGTTTGGCCGGTTTGCTCGTCGGAGAAGCAGCGTGGCCTCGTGGAAAGAGCACGGGAGCGGGAGGACCTGGGTTCTGATCCCGGCTCTGCCCCCTCTCTGCTCTGTGACCTTGGGCAAGTCGCTTCACTTTGCGAGGCCTCAGTTGCCTCATCTGGAAAATGGGGGTTTAAGCCCCATGTGGGACAGCGACTGGGTCCAGCCTGATGATCTTGTATCTACTCCAGCGCTTAGTACGGTGCCTGACGCGTAGTGGGCACCTAACGGATACCACGGTCGTCATCAGCAAACGGGTCGAGACTTTGGCGGACGGAGAAAGGGGGAAAAGAACGTCCAAGGGAAATAAAAGCAAAGGAGAGCTGAGCGGGTGCGATTCAGGACTCCCCTGGCGATTGAAGATGAAAGGGTTGGGGTTGAACAACTCGAAGAGGGTGGTTTAAAGGAAAACCCTTCTCTGTGGACTGTAAGCTCGTTATGGGCAGGGAATGTGTCTGTTGATTGTTCTGTTGTACTCTCCCAGGCGCTTAGTACGGTGCTCTGCACGCCACAACACTCTAAATTCAAATGAATGGATGATTGACCGACCGACTTGTTGTGTTTGTCCCGGTGGTTTTGCCCCCCCGGGGCTGGCCGCCCCCTCCAGGACGCCCTGGATACTTCCTCGCGCTGCTCCTCGGCCGACCGGTGGGCGACCCTGCTGCTGCCGGCCCTCCTCGACCAGCTCCAGGGCCCCGAGCCCAGCCTGGAGGAGCCCTTGGCCAAGAGGAAATGCCAGAGGATGGTCAAGGCCATGGACGTCCTGCTCAATATCCTTTCTCGGGTCCCAATTCTAAAATTCCCCGTTCCCGGTAGGTTCCGGGCTCCTCGTTTGGGTCGCTTCTCGTGCTCCCCGTGCCCTGTGACCTTGGGCACGTCGCTGCTCTTCCCTGGGCCTCGCTTCCCTCGTCTGTGGATTGAGAATTCGACCCCTGTTCTCCCTCCTGCTTGGACTGCCAAGTCCCATGTGGGATCCGATTCTCTCACCTACCTCTACCCCAGGGCTTAGTACAGTGCTTGTCGTGTAATTGTGGTGTTTAAGTGCTTACTCTGCGCCAGGCACTGTACTAAACACTGGGGTAGAGACGAGCTAAGCGGGTCGCACACATCCGATGGCCCACATTCGGTATCACAGTCGAAGTCCCATTTTATGGATGAGGGAACCGAGGCCCAGGGTCACACAGCAGACCGGCGGCGAAGCTGGGATTAGAAGCCAGCTGATCCGACTCCCGGGCCTGTGCTCTGTCCATTAGGCATAAATATAACAGATTCCACTGTTGCTATTATTGGTAATAATAATGATATTTGCTTAGAATGAAGCTCCTCAAGAGGAAACGCTGTATTGAAAGTAATGAGCTTCTCCTTCTTCTCCTTTACTGCTCATCGATTTGACTTTCAAGCTAAAACTATTGAAGGAATAGAAGTGTTGATTAAATGCTTTGAATCTGCCTGGGGAGTGGTTTCCCCCCGCTCCCCTCAATTTTGCTGAATTTTAGAAATCTGTGTGTTTGTATGTTTTCACGTTAAGCGCTTACTATGCGCCAGGCACTGTGTTAAGTGCTGAGGTAGATACATGGTAATCCTTCTGATTCCCAGGCCCGTGCTCTAGCCGTCAGGTCACACCGCTTCTGATCATAATTGTGCTGTTAAGAGTTTACCGTGTGCCAGACACCGTTCTAAGCACTGGGGTAGATAGAAACTGAGTGGGTCGGACTCCGTGTCTGTCCCAGATGGGGCTCGCGGTCTCAGTCCCCATTTTCCAGCTGAGGGAACTGAGGCCCAGAGAAGCAAAAGTGACTCGCCCGAGGTCACACGGCAGACGAGTGGCGGAACCGGGGTTAGAACCCAGGTCCCTCTGATTCCCGGACCCGCGCTCTACCCACTACACCACGCCGCTTCCCTTTAAGTGACCTAGACGACCGCCGTCCTCGAGCTTTTCGTCTCCGCCCCCCCCTTAACCGAGCCCACCCCTCTGCGGCGACGATGAGCTGAAAACGCACACGGCTAAGGTGATGTCGCCCCAGCGATGCACCTCTCTGATCGAGCAGCAGTTCACCTGGCGAGGGATTGAATTTGCCTTTGGAACCAAAATCACCGACTCGGAACTGTGGTGAGCGTTAATAATAATTGTGATATTGAGCGCTTATTATGTGCCGGGCGCCCTACTGAGTTCTCTAACGGATACGGCAGGCAAGTGGCGGAGCCGGGATTAGAACGCGGGTCCTTCCGATCCCCGGGCCTGTGTTCTGTCCACTAGGCCGTATTGCTTCTCAGTTGAACCGATTGTTCCGCTCTAACCCTACTAAGGCTCTGTCGGTTCGTCGGGGAAGGGGCACGGTTTCGGGGGGGTGAGGCGGGGAGGAATAAGGAGGAACGGAGACCTATCGGGATGTTCCAGCTCCTGCTAGAAGGGCAGATAAGAGCCATCCACGCTGGCCGGAAGGGCAGTTTCATAACCACACCAGAGCGACCGATGCAGCCTTGGAAGTACTTAAATTTCGCACAGTATTAAGCGCTAGCGGGGTGCCAAGCGCGGTACTTCCTCCTCTCTCGCCCGCTCCGGTCTCTTCTTCACTCCGCTGCCCGGCTCAGCTTCCCGCAGAAACGCTCTGGGCCCGTCACTCCCCTTCTTAAACACCTCCAGTGGTCGCCTGTCGACCCCCGCTCCAAACGAAAACTCCTCACTCTAGGCTTCGAGGCCGTCCGTCACCTCGCCCCTTCCTACCTCTCCTCCCTTCTCTCTCTCCACCGCCCACCCACCACGCTCCGCTCCTCCGCCGCCCGCCTCCTCGCCGTCCCTCGGTCTCGCCCGTCCCGCCGTCGACCCCCGGGCCGCGTCCTCCCTCCTCACCTCCGCCAAACTGATTCTCTTCCCCTCTTCAAAACCCTACTTAAAACTCACCTCCTCCGAGAGGCCTTCCCAGACCGAGCTCCCCTTCTCCCTCTACTCCCTCCACCGCCCCCCCCTTCACCTCTCCGCGGCTTAACCCTCTTCTCCCCCCATCTCCCTCTGCTCCTCCCCCTCTCCCTTCCCATCCCCTCGGCACCGTACTCGTCCGCTCGACTGTATATATTTTCATCACCCTATTTATTCTGTTGATGAGATGTACATCGCCTCGCTTCTATTTAGTCGCCATCGGTTTTTACGAGACGTCCTTCCCCTCGACTCTGTTTATCGCCATCGTCCTCGTCCGTCCGTCTCCCCCGATTAGACCGTGAGCCCGTCGGAAGGCAGGGACCGTCTCTATCTGTTGCCGACTTGTTCATCCCAAGCGCTTAGTACGGTGCTCTGCACCTAGTAAGCGCTCAATAAATACTATTGAATGAATGAATGAATACTAAGCACTGGGGTAGATACAGGATAATCAGGTTGGACACACTGCTTGTTTCACCTGGGGCTCCCAGCCTAAGTTGGAGGGTGGAAGATTTAATTCCCATTTTTCAGCTGAGAACACTGAGGCCCAGAGAAGTTAAGTGATTTGCTCAGTGTCAAACGGCAAACACGCGGTGGAGCCGGGATTAAAATGATGATGATGATGATGATGTTGGTATTTGCTGAGCGCTTACTATGTGCCGAGCACCGTTCTAAGCGCTGGGGGAGATACAGGGTTATCGGGTTGTCCCACGTGAGGCGCGCAGTCTTCATCCCCATTTTACAGATGAGGGAACTGAGGCACCGAGAAGTCAAGTGACTTAAAACCAAGTCCTCTGACTCCCAGGTCTGTGCTCTTTCCGCTAGGCCTCGCTGCTTTTCAGCTCCTGCCAGTTGGTATGGTATTTTCAGAGGATATTTGACCTCTGTCATTTTGGCGCCTCTTAAACCTCCCCCGGTTTCTGCGAGAAGTTCAAAGTATCGAACGGGAAATGATTCGGAGTTCCGGCGGGAGGGGAGGGCGAGGGTTATCCCGGGCCTCGCGGCGTCTTAACTTTTCGGCGACCTGTTTTCAAAGCCAACTGGCCGCTGCCGTCATTTTGAAAACCCTCGATCTGATGAGTAGACTGAAGCAGTTGGTACCGGGAATGGAAGTCAGCTTCTACAAAATCCTTCAGGTAGGTTTCGGTCGGTGGCGCCGACAGAGTATCGAGAATCACGGGTGATCCTCGAACCCCAAAATCCTGAAACACTCCTAAACTCTTGTACCCCTAAATGTAATGGATTATAACTCTTGTACTCCTAGAAACCTAATTTTAATGGATTATGCTGTTTAGACCCTTTAGGAAGCAGTTGCCCCGGAAGCCGAAATCTTCTTAAACTCTCTCTCGGGTTTTGAAAGCACGCTCGATTTAATGCCGACATTTCTTAAACGCTTTAAAGCAGTGGATGATGTCGGTGTTACTGGTATTTGGGAAGATATTTCATATCTATTGAACGCTTACTGTGGTGCAGGGGGCTGTACTGAACGCTTGGGAGAGTAAAATGCGACAGAGTTGATAGACAGGTTCCCTGCCTACAATGAGAGCTTACGGTCTAGAGACAGATCTGACAGGTAGAATGTTATAATGCATTTAAACGGTGGGCCTGGGTCCCAGTTAAATCAAGATGTATTGCTACGCTAGAAGGCACAAATAGCCGGAGCGTCTTGAAAACGTAGCCCGGTTTTGAAGTCTTTTTTTTCTTTTTTTTTTTGGTCTTTTTTGACAACCAGCATGGCGTAGTGGATAAATCGCGGCCCTGGGAGTCAGAAGATCCTGGGTTCTAATCCCAGCTCCTCCACTTGTCTGCTGTGTGACCTTGGTCGAGTGACTTCACTTCTCTGGGCCTCTGTTACCTCATCTGTAAAATGGGGATTGAGCCGGTGAGCCCCATCTGGGACAGGAACTGTGTTCAACTCCATTCGCTTCTCTCCACCCCAGTGCTTAGTACAGTGGCTTGGCACATAGTAAGCGCTCAGCAAATGCCCTCATCATTGTTATTAGTTGCTGTAGTCGTTACTTATTTAATTTCTCCCTCTCCGCTTTTTTTTTTTATGGCATTTAAGCGTATGCCGTAAAACAGGGACCGGGCTGAGCACTGGCTAACCCTATTAGATACAGTCCCCGTCCCACGTGGGGCTCACAGTCTTCATCCCCCCAACTTCCAGATGAGGTAACTGAGGCGCAGAGGAGTGAAGTGACCTGTCCAGGGTCACGCACGGCAGACAAGCCGGAATTAGAACTCAGGCCCTCTGGCTCCCAGGCCCGTGCTCCTTCCGCCAGGCCACTTTCCATCTGAATGAACGGAACTCTTCTCGGTTGTTTTTCTCCTTCCCTCGTTTGGGGAGGAAAAAAAAAGTTTGTAAGCATGGAACAGATGTCGTGGTTGGTATTTGAGATACACCCAGCCAGCTAATTTAAGGTTAGATTTCCGCAAGGATGGCTTAAACGATTCAAAGGAAACTAGACTTCTTCCACACCGCTCAGATCTGTTGTTGCCTTCACCGATTGAATTTGTTTGACTGTTGTCATTCATTTCCTCCGTCGCAGAGGTGGAGAGCAGAAGTCTAAACGCAGATGTCGTCAGCTAGAAAGAATCCTTAGGTCTTCTGAAAGTCTTATGATCTTAAGGCACCTCTCCATTTAATATTTCTCTGTTTTCCCGTCCCTTCTGCCCACGCTGATGAGGCCGGGCGGGAGAACGATGCTGATCGTCACGATTTTTGACTGTGTCGAGCACTCTACAAACGCTGAGGTAGACGCAAGAGAATCTGGTCGGACACAGTCCTCGTGCAACTGTGGCTAGAGCACGGCCTGGGCGTCAGAGGTCATGGGTTCTGGTCCAGGCTACGCCATCTGTCTGCCGTGTGACCTTAGGCGAGTCACTTGACTTGCCTCATCTGTAAAATGGAGGTGGAGACCGTGAGCCCTACGTGGGACAGGGATTGTATCCAACCCGATTCGCTTGTATCTACCCCAGCGTTTATTACAGTGCCTGGAACGTACTGTGATATCACAGTCATTACCCTTATTATTATCAGGGAGAACAGGTACTTAATCCCCATGGTAGAGAAGAGGAAACTGAGGCCCAGAGAAACTAAGAGCGGGCGATTGGTAGAGCCAGGATTGGAACCCAGGTCTCCTGCTTCCCAGGTCCGTGCTCTATCCGCTAGGCCACTCGGGCCCCCTCGACTGTAAGCTCCTTGTGGGCGGGGATCGTTGTCTATCAACTCGAATGTGTTGTACTCTCCCAACCGCTTAACGCAGTGCTCTGCACACAGCACGTTGCTCAGGGAAGACGGTGGATTGATGAATAAAGCGCACCCGCTCGCTAAATGCCCGCGGGTGACTCTTCCCATCCAACTCCTCTAGACGGGAAGCTCGTCCTCTCGACCGGAAGCTCGTCGTGGGCAGGGATCGTGTCTGTTTATTGTTGTATCTTACTCTCCCAAACGCTCAGTACAGCGCTCTGCCCACAGTAAACGCTCAATAAATCTGACCGAATGAATAAACTCCTGCTCTACCCTCCTCAGGATCAGCGCTTAGTCATCCCGCTGACTTTCTCCATCACGTCAGACTGCAGGGAGCAGGTGCAGTCCGGGCTTCGGATCCTGTTCGAGGCGGCCCCGCTCCCGGACTTCCCCGCCGTCGTGTAAGTGATCGGCTGTCCGTCGCGCCCCCCCCCCCCCGGGGGAGGCGGGCCGAGACCGCCCTAGTTGGAATCCCGGGGGCGGAAGCCCAAATCGGTTCGTCCTACGGCGTGTCGGCGTCTCCAACGATTCCCCTCCGGGTTTGCAAACTGTCTTGGAAGAGGCAGGTGTTCCCAAGCCAGTCAGTTGTATTTATCGAGTGCTTACTGTGTGCAGAGCACTGTGCCTAGCGCTTGGGGGAGTACGGTATGACAGTAAACAGACACGTCCCTTGCCCACGACGAGTTTACGGTCTAGAGCAGCGGGGACGTGGACGTTAATAGAAATAAATAAGTTCCAGATATGGACGTAAGTGCTGTGGGACTGGGAGCAGGGAGGAAACGGAGGAAAATCAGAAGGGAGTGGGAAAAGAGGAAAAGGGGGCTTTAGTCAGGGAAGGCCTCCTGGAGGAGATGTCTTCTCAATAAGGCTTTGAAGAGGGGGAGAGTCACTGTCGGATTTGAAGAGGGAGGACGCGGGCGAGGGGTCGGCGGAGAGAGGGACGAGACGGAGGCGCGGTGAGAAGGTTGGCATTAGAGGAGCGAAGTGCGCGGGCTGGGTTGGAGTAGGAGAGTCGCGTGGCGAGGTAGGAGGGAGTGAGGTGATTGCGGGCTTTAAAACCGACGGTGAGGAGTTTGTTTTTGATGCAGCGATCTGGGAAGAAGAAACCATTTAGGAATTTGGATCTGGTCTAGATCGTTTCCACTTGGCAGCCGTAGGCCGGGTGAGAGTTGGGTGTTATGTTTGTGTCTGGTTTCCTTTTTTTATGGTGTTTGTTAAGCGCTTTACTATGTGCCAGGCACTGATCTAAGCACGGAGGTAGATACAAGCTAATTGGGTTGGATACAGTCCCCGTCCCGCATGGGGCTCACGGTCTCGGTCCTCATTTTACAGATGAGGGAACCGAGGCCCGGAGGGGTGAGGTGTCTCGCCCGAGGTCACGCAGCAGAAAAGTGGTGGAGCCGGGGTTAGAACCCAGGTCTTTCTGACTCCCGGGTCCGTGCTCTATCCACTCGGCCACACACGCTGCTTCTCAGCATGGAGCGCCCTGAGTCAGTCCGTCGTCTTTGAGTGCTTCCCGCGCGTAGAGCGCTGTACTAAGCGCTTGGGAGAGCCCAGTACAACAGGGTGGGGTAGACGCAGTCCCCGCCCACGGTGAGCTGAAGTCCAGAGGGGCGTACAGAGCTAGCGAGTGTACGTTGCCTCCAGGCAGCCCTCAAGACCTAGAGGAGCAGGGCGGTCTGGTGGGTAGAGCCCGAGCCTGGGGGTTCTGATCCCGGTTCCGCCACCTGTCTTCCATGTGACCCGGAGCAAGTCGTTTTTCTTCTCTGTGCTTCAGTCACCTCCTCTGTAAAATGGGGATTGAGATCGTGTCCCATGTGGGACATGGCCTGTCCAACCTGATTTAATTTATATCTACCCGGCGCCCAGTACAGCGTCTGGTACACGGTGAGCGCATGACAAATACCGCCGTCATCGTCGTCATCACCACGACCTTCCCCACGTAGACTCGGGGAAAGCATCGCCGCCAACAATGCCTACCGGCGCCAGGAATCGGAGCTCTCGTCCCAGAGGATGCAGACGCGGGCCTCGCTGACCTCCTTCGCCACCGCCGCCAAGAACCTCACACCCCGGGCCTCCAGCGACGGCCCGTCTGACGTCAGCATCCAGGACCTGATCCAGAGGCTCCGTTCGGGAATGGAGGTGAGGTGCTCCGGGCCAGAGGGCCGATGGGGTTAAAAAATAATAATAATAATAATAATAATCAGCCAAAAAGCCAACCTTTATGTTGTGGTGGTGGCATTTAGGCCAGGCACTGTTCTAAGTGCTGGAGGTAGATACGAGATAATTGGGTTCATTCATTCAATTTTATGTATTGAACGCTGACTGTGTGTAGAGCAGGTTGGACGCAGTCCCAGTCCCCCCTGGTGCTCACAGTCTTGAGCCCCATTTTACAGATGAGGGAACTGAGGCACAGAGGAGGGCTCTGCCCTGGGTGGTTTGCTTCGAGCTGGTGCTGGCTAGGGGCAGGAGGTGTCTTGCTCAAGTCTAAGATAGATCCCAGCAAACCAAGTTGGACAGAGTCCCTGGCCCACATGGGGCTCCCAGATCTAATCTCCATTTTACAGATGAGGGAACTGAGGCCCAGGGAAGGGAAGTGACTCGCCCAAGGTCGCAGCCAACAAGTAGCAGAACGAGGACCGGAGCCCAGGTCCTTCTGACCCCCAGGCCCGGGCTCTAGCGGCTTTTCAACCTGAGGGGAAACCACGGCATCCAGACCCCAGACCCCGGCGTGGGGGTTTTTTCATTTATTTACAGATTTGTGGGCGTGCTGTGAATCGACGTGATAGACGCAGCCCAACGTTGGAGAGGAATTCCTAGTCATTCCTTTCCAGTGCAGCGTTCTCGTTCGATAGCCAGGTGAAATCAGCACTTCCCCCTTTAGACGGCTCCCTTATTACGGACAGAGAATATGCCTCCTAATTCTGTTGTATTGAACTCTCCTAGGCGCTTACAACAGGGCTGTGCACCTAGTAAACGCTCGGTAAGCTCGTTGTGGGCAGGAATGTGTCTGTCGTTATCTTGTGCTCTCCCGAGCACTTAGTGAAGTGCTTTGCACACAGTAAGCGCTCAGTAAATACGAGTGAATGAATAAGCGTATCCAACCCGGTTTGTTTGTATCCACCCCAGAGCTTAGTACGGCGCCCGGTGCAGAGTAAGCGCTTAATCACCTCCACTGTCGTCGTCGTTATCGTCACGGGTCGTGAACAGGGCCGTCGAGGCGTTGAGCCTCATCACGGGTCCGAACTCAATTTGTGCCAGCTCTCGTAGCGGGTACTTAACGTGGTGCCCGACAAGCCTCCGGGGTGAAATTGGACAACGGATCACTTTCTGCTCTGCGGCTATTCCCTTCTAGATGACGGACCGGGTACCCGATGTGAGACTGTCTGACGTAATGGCCGTCTACGAGCAGAAGCTGTCGACGTTAGCGGTGAGTCCGGGTGGATTATTCGTCTTTATTTTTGAATGAGTCTGGCAGGTTCGCCTGCTGCGGGATAGACTCGGGGAGGGCGCGGTCCCGCTTCGGCTCCGAGCGGCACTAATAACGCGTCTTGTAGTCCAAAGAGAACAGGTTGCAGGACCTTTTGGAGGCCAAAGCCCTAGCCCTCGCCCAGGCGGACCGGCTGATCGGTCAGTACCGGCGTCAGAGAGCCCAGGCGGAGTCAGAGGTGAGCGCGGCGAGGACGCGTGACCGTGGCGGGAGGGGAGAGGAAGCCGACGGAAGCCTTCCCGGGAAGCAGCGTGGGCCCGGGAGTCGGAAGGACCTCGCTTCTAACCCCTTGGCTGCTGGGTGACCTGGGACCGGTCACTTCACTTACTGGGCCTCAGTTCCCTCTTCCGGAAAATGGGGATTACAGTCGTGAGCCCCGTGTGGGAATCTGTCCCAGCGCTCGGTACGGTGTCGGGTATATAGGAACCCGGCTTAACTCGTGCCATTTAAAAAAGGAGGGGAAAAAAAAGCAGCCTCGACCCCAGTCGGACGAACGGGGCACCGCCCGGTGAGAATCCCTCTGGAAATTGCTTCAGTAGAGTCTTAGTCAAGAAGAAACTGTCTTGAAATTAGACATTCGGGGAGACCAAAGTCCGTCTCCCCCTTTTAGACTGTGAGCCCGTTGCTGGGCAGGGATTGTCTCTCTCTGTCGCCAGACTGTACATTCCAGGCGCTTGGTACAGTGTTCTGCACACAGTAAGTGCTCGATAAATACGACTGAGTGAATATGATTCAGATCTGTGACCTGTGGTCATTTTGCCATTCGCCCTTCCCCATCCTCAGCCCCACAGCTGTTCGTATCTAGAAATTGCATCTTAGAAATTACTGATTTATAATATCTGCCTGGTTTCATGCTAAGATTTTTGAAAGTGCCTCAGAGAAGCAGTGGGGAGAGAGCACGGCCTGGAAGTCGGGAGACCCGGCTTCTAATCCTGGCACCGCTACTGGTCTGCTGGGTGACCTTGGGCAAGTCCCTTCACCTCTCTGTACCTCGGTTCCCTTATTTGCAAAATGGAGACTCGACACCCATTCGCCCGCCTAGTCGGACTGCGAGCCCCGTGTGGGACCTGAGGATTTTGTATCCACCCCTGCGCTTGATAGAGTGCTTGGCACGCACTAAAGTCTTAACAGAGTGGCACAATTATCATCATTATTATTATTACTGTCGTCATTATTGAGAAAACAATGATAGGTTTCCATTGCCAGCACGATCGTATTCCAACTTGGTTTCGAAACGGCGGTAAATGCTTGCTAACTCACTAGCTGCCTGAGAGCACCCCGTAATTTTTTATTCCTCCCCTAAGACGACGCAGCCTCACGCCGCAAGCGACGGAATCGGAGACCCCCGCCATTTCAGTCAGTATGGAGCACTTACTGTACTAAGCGCTCGGGAGAGCCCAGGAGAACGATAGAGCGGACACATTCCCCGTCTAGAGGGGGAGGCCGACGTTAATGTCGAGAAATAGACGACAGAAAGGCTTGTGACCGTGCTTGTTTTTGCTCTGCCGAAGACCAGGACCCTGGCCGCCATGTTGAAGGAAGCCGAGAGGAGGAACGAGGAGCTCAGCGCGTCGTTGCAGTGTCAGCAGGTTGAGGCGGAGCGCGCCCAGAGTGACATCGAGCACCTCTTTCAACATAACAGGAAGCTGCAGGCCGTGGCCGAAGAGCACGAGCTACTGAAAAGATCTTACGCGGAGCTCACGCAGAAGTGAGCCCCTTTGTTTTTGTTTGTTATTAGGGACGCGCTGCTCGTGGTATCGAGGGACTCCGCTAAGCACTGAGAGGGGGGAATGCAAGCGAATTGGACTGGACACAGTCCCCGTTTCACAGATGTGTAACGGAGGCCCAGAGAACCGAAGCGACTTGCCCTGAGTCACGCAGGGGACGAGAGGCAGAGCCGGGATTAGAACCCGCGTCCTTCTGACTCCCGGGCCCGTGCTCTCCGTTCTGGGCCGCGGTGCCTCTCGCGGTTAAGCGCTCACTACGGGTCAGGCGCTGTTGTCGGCGCCGGGGTAGATAGAAGGTAATCAGGTTGGAACGGTCCGCGTCCCCCAAGGGAGAACGTTTGTCCGACAGCAACGGCAGATGAATCTCCAGGCGGAGACGTCCTGACCCTCGGGCTTCGAAGGACATTTCTTCCCTTCTCCTCCCGGGTCCTCCCTCAGAGTTCCATCTTGAATCGGTCCCAGCGAGGGACACCGGAAGCTATCTTTCCTGGAGTCCTTCCCGTGGCCTCCCCGGTGGAAAGAGAAGGAGGCGATTGCAGATGATACTGACGATGGTATTTGTTAAGCGCTTACTACGCGTCAGGCACCGTCCTGAACGCTGAGGTAGATAGGAGCTAATCAGGTTGGACTCAATCCGTGCCCCACACGGGGCTCACGGTCTTTATCCCCAATTTACAGACAGAGGAACTGGGGCCCAGAGAAGTGAAGGGACTTGCCCAAAGTCACACAGAGCCACCCAGCTGACGCCCACGTCCTCCAGAAATGGAGGGGGCCAACCTCTCTTTATCAATCATTATAATTATTGCTTATTTAATGCTGGTATTTGTTAAGCGCTTACCCTGTGCAGAGCACTGTTCTAAGCGCTGGGGGAGAGACAGGGTAATCAGGTCGTCCCACATGAGGCTCACAGTTAATCCCCATTTTACAGATGAGGGAACTGAGGCGCAGAGAAGTGAAGTGACTCGCCCACAGTCGCACAGCTGACAAGTGGCAGAGCAGGGAGTCGAACTCGTGACCTCTGACTCCGAAGCCCAGGCTCTTTCCACGGAGCCACGCTGCTTCCCGCTTACTCACGCTGCTTTTTTATTTATATTAACGTGTGTTTTCCCCCTCTAGACTGGCACCGTGGGCAGGAATATATCTACTTGTTGCTTCTTTGTACTCTCCCAAGCACAGTGTGAGCGCAGTAAATGGAATAATGGAATCGAACAGCTTCCTTCTGCCTCCTCTAGGCACTCAGATCTGGGACCTTTAGACAGTTGATATCCGCCCCAACCCCTCAGCCCTGTGCACATATCTTTAAATTGATTATAAATGACCTATTCATTCGCTTTGATATCGACCTCGCCCTCTAGACCGTCAGTTCGGTATGGGCAGGGAGCGTGTCTGCTCACACTGTTGTACGGAGAAGCCGCGTGGCTTAGTGGAAAGAGCACAGGAGTCAGAGGACGTGGGTTCCGATCCCGGCTCCGCCACTTGTCTGCTGTGTGACCTCGGGCAAGCTACTTAACTTCAGTGCCTCAGTGACCTCATCTGTAAAATGCGGATGAAGACTGTGAGCCCTGCATGGGACAACCTGCTGACCTTCTATCTACCCCAGAGCTTAGAACAGTGCTTGGCACATAGCACTTAAATACCATCATCATTATTATTATTCTTGTACTCTTCCAAGCACCTAAAACAGTGCTCTGCAGGTAGTGCTCAGTAAGTACCGTAAGTGCTGTGGCGCTGAGGGAAGGGTGGAAAAAAGGGTGAAAATCCAGGTGCAGAGACGATGCGGAAGGGAGCGGGGGAAGAGGAAGCGGGGGCTTAATCTTTTAATCTCGGTCATTAAGATTTGGCCTTGGAAAAAAATCCAAAAGAGAAAGTCAACGTCTGGCCTTTCCGATTTCCAAAGGCAAGAGGCAGGAATTCCCATGGTATTCCAGGAAAAGCATTTACCCCCCTCTTTATAAAGACCTTAATCCTTTGACGTGTTTTGTTTTGGTCTTTTTTTTCTCTTCATTCAGGAGCGAGACCTTGGAACGGCAGGGTCAGGATCTACAGACCGTGTGTAATTCGCTGAGCAAACAGATCGAGACCGTGAAGAAGCTGAATGAATCGCTCAAACAGCAGAACGACAAGTAAATGGAACGGTTTCTTGATCTCTTTTAAGGCGTGCGGCCGTGGCTTGGCCGGTGGGGAAACTGGCTCTCCACCCACCGAGTTGGCGGACGTTTCTCTCTCTGTCGACCCGTCTCTTTCTACGCAATATTTCCAGGGTTTCAGTGGGCGAGGGAGCTGGGCAGCTTTTATCTGTCCTCGCTCACCTCCTCAAAGCTCCTTTTTCATTTCTTTTTAATGACATCTAAGCACTTACTACGCACCAGGCCCTGTACTAAGCGCTAGGGTAGATACAAAGCTAATCAGGCCGGGGACAGTCCCTGTCCCACATGGGTCGCACCATCTTGAGCCCCATTTTACAGATAGGGCAGCTGAGGCCCAGAGAAGGAAAGTGACTTGTCAGAGGTCACACAGCCGACCCGTGGCCACCCAGGGATGAGAACTCGGGGCCTTCTGCCTCCCAGGACCGGGTTCTGTCCTGTAGGCCAAGTTGCCTTAAAAGCCAAGACCGTCGTGGTTGGCGGCTGAGTTTGGTTCCTGACCGTTCTCTCCGCTTCTAGAACTCTCGCCCAGTTACTGGAGACGGAAGAGCAGAAGAAAGAAGTCGAGAAACTGCTCCAGGACCGAGAGTGTAAAATAGCAGGTAGGTCGTTCTTTGGTTGAGGCTTTCGTCCCGTCAGCCCCACCTCCGCAAAATCCAGCGGGCAGATCTTAGGAAATCAAAGTGAAATAGTCAAAGAATCCACTTGGGGGGTAGAAAGGCACAGATGACTGTGCTTGGCTAAAAATAAACAGCTTACTTTTTGTTCTCGGGCATCGGTGGTATTGAGCGCGCTAAGCCCTTGAGAGAGTATTCATTGAGACGTATTTATCGCGCGCTTACTATGTGCACAGAACTGTACTAAGCATTTGGGAGCGTACAGGATAACAACAGAGCGGCACGTTCCTCTCCGAAAGGAGCTCACAGTCTAGAGACGAGCTAACGCTACCAAAGTTGATAGAGAGGATCCCTACCCACAGTCATTTAGTTGATGGTATGTATTGAGCGCTCACCATGCGCGGAGCACTGTACTAAGCACTTGGGGAAGTACAATACCATAAAACCATCAACATCGACTTTCCCTGCCCTCCACGAGCTCACAGTCTAGGGTAAGGGAGGCAGACATCAATACGAATCCAAAAAATGACAGCAATGTCCATCAGAGGCCTCCCGGTTTTCCGCCCTCCTCTGCCGCCTTGACTCCGCGGCTTTCTGCCCAGAGCCCGACCTTCCCGCTGGGGAGGAGTTTTAACTTCTGGCCGAGAGCAGCCGGGTTTGTCGCCGTCCTTTCTGAAGGCGGCGATTCAAGGGAGGGGACGGCGGTCTTTGGGGTAAACGGAGACTCGTAGACTGTCACGGTGGATGGCGAGGTCGGGGCCAGGCAGTTCTTAGAACAGACTCTGGAAGCTTGGCCCTCAACGGGGCCGAAAGGCAACCTCGTTCTTCAGGTTCGTTAGGAACGGTAACGGCGGGATCGGTTAGGCGACCGCCGTGTGTGCCGAGCACCGTGTTAAATCGCTAGAGTCGACGCGAGATCGTAAAGGGGCGGCCCCCGGGGCGCCTCGCGGATTAAGGCCGGCCACCCGTCCCGCCTCTTCCCTCCCGCCCTCCGCCCGCCCTTCCGAGAGCGGTTTTTAAGCAGCCGCTCAGAGAGACCCCCTCTCACCCGACGGGAACCGATGATGGTTTCCGAGCCCCGTCTACCGGGTTGCGGGGGAGATCTCCAGAAGGGAAGAAGAGAGGAGCATCCGGGCGCACTTGTCTCAGAACCTCTCTCCCGACAGGCTTACAGCAGAAGGTGAAGACCCAGGAGGACAACCTGAAAGTGCGACAGAAAGAAAAGGAAGACCAGGAAGAAGCCATCGATGTGCTCAGGAAGGAACTGAGCCGAACGGAGCAGGCGAGGAAAGAGCTGAGCATCAAGGTGAGGACAGGGTTGGGGGAGCGGGCGCCGTGGGCCGGGGGAGAGAGCACGGGCCCGGGAGTCACAAGGACCTGGGTTCTAATTTCGGCTCCTCCCCTTAGCTGCCGTGTAACCCTGGGCAAGTCATCTCACTTCTCTGGGCCTCAGTTCCCTCACCTGGAAAATGGGGATTAAGATAGCGATCCCCACGTGGGACCGGGACTGTGTCCAACTGGATTAGCTTGGATCTAGCCCAGCGCCTGGCACATTCAGTCATTCATTCAGTCGTATTTGTGGAGCGCTTCCTGTGTGCAGAGCACTGTATTGAGCGCTTTGAAGGTACAGTTTGGGCTTGGAAAGTACAATTCGGACTTGGCACATAGTGTTTAGTGAATACCGTTATTGTTACAGATTATTATAATAGTATTAATGTCATGTTTGTGTGACCCTTCCCCAGGCCTCCTCCCTGGAAGTTCAAAAGGGCCAGCTGGAAGCCCGCCTGGAAGAGAAAGAGACGCTCGTCAAAGGACAGCAAGAGGAGCTGAACAAGCACGCTCACATGATCGCCATGATCCACAGTTTGAGCGGGGGCAAGCTGAGCCCGGAGACCGTCAACCTCACCTTGTAGGGCCGAGAGAGGCGGGGGGACGCTCGGCTCCCAATCCGGGACCGCCGCCCGATTCCCCACCGGACTCATCTCTGAGGACCCGCGGAAGGAGAAGCAAGAGATCCGGCTAGACGTGGGGGAATCCGGAGAGCGGCCCGCCCAGACGAGAAACCGTGGGACTTGGAATGAATTCCTTCATTTTTAACCTATCAGGTCAGGCGCGACTCGGAACTGCCTTTATTCCACCTGCAGACTTTGCAGACGAGAAACCGTGGGACTTGGAATGAATTCCTTCATTTTTAACCTATCGGGTCAGGCGCGACTCGGAACTGCCTTTATTCCAGCTGCAGACTTCGCATTCGTCCGAGAGGCCAGAAACTTGTGAATTTGACATCGGGGTGGTGATGTTAAGGCAACTCGGAGCCAGGCTAGGAATCTGTGTCCTAAGACTCCCTGCGACCGTTTCCACTGTTGTCGTAGTGCCCGTCTGACCTTTTCAGCTCACTCCAGCCCCGGTATTTCAAACTATTGAAGGGCCGGCCCAGCCCCTTTCCTCTAGGCTAATCGTTCGTGGTTTCCGATAAGATAAATCATTCTCCATCTGTACGGCGGACTTACATATCTATTCGGCCACTTTGGCAACAGTTCTAGACTTTTTTAAAAAAAAAAAAAAAGAATTGAGGATACCGGACTTTTGAGTGTTGGAAAACTTTTGAGGCGCGGTGTTCACGAGACACGTACACATTATCCAAAATTTCCCCAGCGTGCTGTTAGTAGGCGAGTCCCATTTTGACTGGAAATTCTAGTCAGAATGTACCGGCTCCCTGACAGCTGGGGCGGGGAAGGTCCTTTGGAAAAATGGCCCGGTCGTCGATATTTTGGACTGCCCGGGATCCCGACGACTAGCGTATGTGGCGTTATTTGTGCGCTGTCCAAGTTAGCGCATTAAGATGGCAGCTGAGAAACTCAACTGCAGCTAAGGCAGCAGGTATGTAAAAGTAACCTTGCCCTCTGAAACGTAAACCAAATCAAGCGCGTTTGCGCTTGATCGGACTTCAGCCAAGCGACGGCTATGTTAGGCTTTCCGAAATCTGTATTTGCATCAAGTTCTCTGGACCCCTCAGAACTGCTGACAGTTTTTAGACGATATTAACCGCCTTAGGAAACCTTTTTTTAATTGCTACATTTTTCCACAGATGTACAGCTATCGATGCTCTTCCTGGCGAAACTAAGACAAGGTTTCCATCTAAATAAAATGCCCGTTTTATGAGTTGAGAACAAATCAGGTTCCTGTTGGCCGTAAATCTTAGAAATAAGTCTCAAGGGAAGACCTCCGGAGAAGCAGCGTGGCCTAGTGGAAAGAACACGGGCCTGGGTGGCAGAGGCCTAGCTTTGGATACCTAGTTTTCGGGAATCAATCGGTGGTATTTATTCATCCATTCAACGTATTGAGCGCTCACTGTATGCAAAGCACTGTACTAAGCGCTGGAGAGAGTACAGTGCAACAAACACATTCCCTGGCCACAAAGAACGTACCGTCTAGAGGGAGAGACTGACATTAGTATAAATAAATATTTGAGCGCTTATTGTATGGAGGATACTAAAATTTGGGGAGAGTAATCTATTGTATCGTACTCTCCCAAGCGCTTAGAGTGTTCTGCATACAGTCCGTGCTCAATAAATACGATTTGTTTGAATAACATGTAACAGAATTGGTCGATTTTCCTCTTGTTGTAGATGTGTCCTTGACAGCCACTAGCCCGTGACCCTAAAGGTTAATTCCCTTGCAGAGAATAAGGAAAGTGGCCTCTTTGCCCAGTAGGGCCAGAATAAAGAGCGACCAGGAGAGAAGTACGGGTGTGGGATCCCGGAGGAACTTTTTGCTTCTGCGGAATTCCAGATTGGGAAGACTGAGACTGATTGCTGTGCGGCGATTAACACCCGCTGGCTGGAGAAAGCCTTGTGGGCCTCTCAGTCGACCGTATCTATTGAGCACTTCTGTGCAGAGCCCTGTACTAAGCGCCTGGGAGAGTCCAGTCCAACGACACGAAAGACATATTCCCTGCCCACAACGAGCTTAAAGTCCAGAGGGTCTGACCTGAGTGCCGGGGTGGGAGGGGTCATCCCCGTGCAGATCTCAGCCCAACGAGTAGCCTGTCTGGCTTGTTCCTGCAACCCAAAACGATAAAAAGCAAAAAACACCATTCACCGAATCCCCTGCATGCGCAACGGCTGAATAATCGTCAAAATACATATTACAAATCAAGGTTAGAATTTAAGGGTGGTCCGTGGCCCGGATCGGAGTCGGTGGGTCGGGCCTGCCACTCCCAGACCCTTCCTCCCGGTCGGGCCCTTGGTATTCCATCGATCAGTGGTATTTACTGAGCGCTTACTGTGGCCAGGGCACTCGAATAGGGCTTGGGAGAGAATAATACAACAGATATCATAATAACTGGTATTTGTTAAGCACGTACGGGCCAAGCACTGAGCCAACCACTGGGGTAAAAACAAGATCGATCATATTAAGCGTTTACTGGGTGCAGAGCACTGTACTAAGCGCTTGGGAAGGTACAGTGAGCTCACAGTCTAGAGGAGGGGAGAAAACAAAGGGTGTTAGCGGCCTGAGAGATGCTTAGAATAAGATTATCAGGTTGGGCTCAGTCTTTTTCCCACGTGAGGGTGAGAATGTACCGGCCCTTTCCTCTTCACCAAGCTCCGTACCCAAAATAGTACGACGGGCTGTCCATTCCCGATGGGCTGAGCCCACGGGGCTCCCGCACTTCATCCATTCGATCGTATTTATTGAGCGCTTACTGTGGGCCGAGCACTGTACTAAGCCTTTGGGAGAGAACAATAAAACAGACAAATTCTTTGCTCACAATGAGCTCCCAGTCTAGAGGGAGAGACAGATGTTAATATAAATTAATAAATGACATATATATATATAAGCGGTGTGGGGCTGGGACGGGAGATGAATAAAGGGAGTGGGTCAGAGTCACAGAGAGTGAAAGAAGAGGACAGGAGGGCTAATATCGCCGCTTCACTGGGCGAGTGTCGCCATGGCAGGGTCAAGGATGTGCCCACCTGTGGCAATAACAATAACTGTGGTATTTGTTAAGGCTTTACTAGGTGCCCGGCCCAATATTAAGCGCTGGGGTAGATAGAAGATAATCAGGTCGGACACGTTCTCTGTCCCACCTGGGGCTCACAGTCTCAATCCTCATTTTACAGATGAGGTGACCGAGGCACGGAAAAGTGAAGTGACCTGCCCAGGCTCACAGAGCAGACAAGTGGCGAAGGCAGGATTAGAACCTAGGTCCTTCTGACTCGCAGGCTCGGGTCCACCCGGGACTAACGGATGCTCGCAGCGGAGCGTCACTGAGCGGATGTCTTGGGCAATGGCTCGATGGGCCTGCGCAAACCACCGCTCTGCGCTGTCGCTGGTACTTCCAGCCCTTGCCCCCCGCCCCCGCGCCAACCCCTGCCCACCGCTCGGACGCTCCGACCGCCGGGAGCCTCTCAACGCCTCCCCTAACTCAAACCAGAATGCAGCGGAGAGCGACCGGGAGTCCAGAAGATCCTGGCGCAGAGTGTCCACTCCGGAGGGGGGACGCCAGGTCAGACCGAGGGGGGTGTGTCACCCTCAGAGGGAACGGAGGAGAGAAATGGAGGCAGAGACGCCGAGAGAGGCTGGGGGAGGAAGAAAGAGAGACACAGAATAAAAGGGAAGGCGGGGGGGGGGAGAGGCAGAGAAGCAGTAGTTCCATCTGTTAAGCGCTTACTTTGTGCCAAGCTGGGAAAAGGAGGACGGAAATCGAATCGGACCCGGTTCCCGGCCACGCGGACTCTCGGTCAGAGAGAAGGGAGGACCCGGAGAATTGGAAAGACGAAATGGGATCCGTTCGACGAGAACAAAGATGAAGCAACAGCACTAGCGGTGTCTATCGCTGCCCCACGACCCGTCCTCAGAATCCTCCCGCTCCCGGGTCATCCGTTCTTGACCGAACGGCCGTTGGAGGGGATTTCACTCCCCGCTCCCTGTCCTTTCTCCCCGCCGATGGATCGATGATGGGTGGGGGGTGGGAGGGGAGAAGACCCCCAATAATCAGACCGCCCCCCGTGGACCCTGGAACTCCGGCGTTGAGGGGGGAGTCTAGTCCGCCTTTAGTCAGCTAGGGGTGTGTGGGTGTCAGGGCTTGGTTTTTTTACGGTATTCGTTAAGCGCTCACTACGCGCCAGGCACTGTAACGCTGAGATAGATGCAAGATGGGACACAGTCCATGTCCCACCTGGGGCTCACAGTCTTAATTCTCATTCTACAGATGAGATAAGAGGCCCGGAGAGGCGAAGCTACTTGCTCTAGGTCACACAGCCGACAGGTGGCCGAGCCGGAATTAGAAGACAAGTCCCGACTCCCAGGCCCGGGCTGGAGCCACTAGGCCAGGTTGCTTCTTGGCGTGTGTGTGTCTGCCCGTCTGTTCAGGAACCGACCCCGTTAGCCTCTCTAGAAAGAGCATCCCTCTTTCTGGAAATTGGGGCTCGAACCCAGGTCCCTCATCTCTCCAGGGGGTGCCCAAGCCCAGCAGCCTCCTAATTAACCGTTGTCACCGGGTTGACGGAGGGGCAGTGGCGGCGGGCGGGGGAATACTCTTAGCCGAGGGCATCCTTCCCTCCACCGGCTCGGGAGTTTCTATGACAACCTAGCCTAAAAATACACTTCCCCCTCCGCAAGCTCCCGGCTCCTCCCCGAGCCTGGGAGCAACGGGTCTGTAGAGGCCCGAACGTTCCCGGCAAGGATGGAGTGCCTCTGTTTCCTCCTCCTCGCTAGCTTTTCCTTTGCTTCTGGGATTTGTTAAGCGCTCACTTTATGCCAAGTACTGCGCTAAGCGCTAGGGTAGATACGCGATAACCAGGTTGGGCACGGTCCCTGTCCCCCATGGGGCTCACAGTCTAAGGGGGAGGGAGAGCAGGCACTGAATCCGCATCTTACAGATGAGGAGACTGAGGCAAGGAGAAGGGAAGTGACCGGCCCAAGGTCACCCCGGCAAGCAAGTGCCCGATCCTGGTTTCAGACTCGGGTCCTCGAATCCCAGCCCTGTGCTCGTTCCACTAGGTCGTGCTGTTGTCCCGCTCACCCACGGAAACCGCTTCGGCTGCCTCGAGGCCGCCCCGACCTTCCCGACTCACGCCCCGTATCTTGGGGGACAGGGGGTCACCCCCTCCAACCCAAATCCCCTCCTCCTCCCACCTTGCCTCCGGGCTCCGTTCTGAGTCTCCTTTTATTCTCCATCTGCACCCGTTCCCTCGGAGAACTCGTTTGCTCCCACAGCTTCGACTACCGGCCCTATGCGACGATTCCCAAATTCACCTCTCCAGTCTTGACCTCCCCCCCACCACCGCAGTCTCGCATCTCCTCTTTCAAGACATCGCTCCTCGGATGTCCCGCCGCCACCTCAGACCTAACGTGTCCAAAACAGAACTCCCCGTCTTCCCACCCGAACCCCGTCCTCCCGCTGCCTTTCCCCCCGCCCCAGACAGCACCGCCATCCTTCCTGCCTCCCAGGCCCGGAACCTCGGTGTTATCCTCGGCTCATCTCTCTCGTTCAACCCACGTGTTTAGTCTGACACCAAATCCCGTCAGCTCTACCTTCATCCGATCCCTTGTCCCCACTTTTCAAAAATCTGCCCATCCATCTGCACTTGGGACAGAAACTCCTTACCGTTGGATTTAAGACCCTGGATCAACTGTCTCCCTCCTACCTCATCTCGCTGCTCTCCTACTACAACCCAGCCCACGCGTTTAACTCCTCTAACGCCAACCTACCCGCTCGGCCTCCGTCTCTTCTCTTTTTGTCCCTCCCGCCTGGAACTCCCTCTCAGACTCCAAGCTTGTTGTGGGCAGGGAATGTGTCTGTTATACCGTACTCTCCCACGCGCTTAGAGTGCTCGATAAATACGATCGATCGATCGGTATCTGACAGGCCCCCGTTCTTCCCGCCTTCAGGGCCTTATTAAAACCGGATCTCCTCCGAAAGATTTCCCTGGCTAAGCGCTCATCGACCGATCACTAGATCGATCCCCTCCGCGTCACCAGGGAGATCTGCACCCCTTAACGACTTTGCTACTCACCCCAACCTCAGCCCCACGACACTCGAGTTTATATAGCCTCACGCTCTGTCTTTCCTCTCGTCTGGAACTTGTTTTCGTGTCTGCCTCCCGTTCTAGACCGTAAACTGCCTGTGGGCCTCATGTCAGATCGTACTCTCCCAAATGCTTAGTACGGTGCTCCGCACCCAGTAAGTGCTCAATCGAAGCCATTTGCTGATCGATTGATTGACTGAGGATCGACGGGAGGGACAAGCAGAGAGAGGGACGAAGACGGTGGGGTGTGGGAGGGGAGTAACGAGTGGGCTCTCGTGGATAGAGCACAGGCCTGGAGGTCGGAGGGCCTGGGTTCTAATCCTGACTCCGCCTCTTGTCCGTTGTGGGACCTAAGGTAAGTCGCTGCTCCGTCCCTCAGTTCCCTCCTCTGTAAAATGGGTATCTGATTCCTTTTCTCCCCCCTACTTAGGCTGCACCTCAACTGATTGTCTTGTCTCTACCCCATTGCTTAGTACAGCGCTTGGCACATAGTGATCGCTGAACGGTTATCCCAGTTAGCACTCGTGCCGCTAGATTGTAAACTCAAGGTGGGCAAGGAATGCCTCTGTTCATTGTTCTCCTGAACTCTCCGAAGCGCTTAGTACAGTGCTCTGCCCACAGTAAGCGCTCAATAAATGTGATCGACTGGCTGACTGATCGTTATTAGGAAGTCCTTTCTCTAGGGTGCGGTGCCTGGCACATAAGCACTTAAATACAATCGTTATTATTAAGGATTTATTGGATTGACAGATATTTTCTCCTTTTCTCGGGGAGACTCAGAGCTTTCGTTCAACACTTTGAAACTCGTTGTGGGCAGGGACTGTGTCTGGTTATCGTTATACCGTACTCTCCCAAGTGCTCGGCCCACAGTAAGTGCTCAATAAATACGACTGAATGAATGAAACTCCAGCTTCCCCTAGTCCGGCTGCAACAGAGGCGATTTGAGCCACAACGTTTATGTCAAAAATAAATTAACTTCTCCTCCTCCCCGGTCTGTCAGTGGAGAATGATTTGAGTCAGCAGCGACAGAAGATGCTTTTTTTTAAAAAAAAAAAAAAAAAAAAGTGTCCTTCGTTAGGCGCTTACTATGTGCCAGGCACTGTTCTAAGCGCTGGGGTGCTGGGGTAGTAACCAGCTAATCAGGTTGGATTCAATCCGTGTCCCACATGGGCCTCAGAATCTTATTCTGCATTTTACAGATGAGGTAACCGAGGCCCAGAGAAGTGAAGCGATTCACCCCAGGTCGCAACGGCAAACGAGTGGCGGGGCTGGACTAGAACCCAGGCCCTTCTCACTCCCAGTCCTCTGTTCTACCCCCTAGACCACGCTGCTTCAGGGGAGGACTTGAAGCAATCAGGATTTTGCTCACCCAGATGAAGCTTTATTTAGCTTTCAGTGCGGATCAATTAGAGAGGGACTTGATTGAGGGATTCAGGGTTCTGAAAGGTGCAGTCTCGTGAAAGACAATCAGCCCCTCCATTTCCTCCTGACCCGCGACCCGGGAACAATGAACCACTCAGAGAGTTGAGTGGCCATCGGCTCCAAATGGGGGGAAGGAAGTATTTCTTTGTGCGGCGAGGCTCCGGACTTGACTGCCTCACAAAAGCTAAAGAGGAAATAAAGTGACACTGAGCCACAGGCCAATTCTAGTGAATTCCGGACCCGGCGGGAAGCGTGGAAAGAGCGCAGGCCTGGCAATCAGAGGACCTGGGTTCCCATCCCGGCCCCACCGCTTGTCTGCCGTGAGACCTCGGGCAAGTTGCTTCGCTTCTCCGGCCCTCAGTTTCCTCATCTGTAAAATGGGGATTCAGTGTTGTTCTCCCTCCCTGTAATAATAATCACAGTGAGTGTTTGTTAAGCGCTTATTACGTACCAGGCACTAAGCGCTGGGGTGGATACAAGCAAATGGGGTTCCATCCGGGGCTTATAGTCTCAAACGCCAGTTTACAGATAAGGAAACTGAGACACAGAGAAGCCAAGTGACTTGCCCAAGTTCACACAGCAGGCAAGTGGTGGAGCTGGAATTAGAACCCATGACTTTCTGACTCCCAGGCCCGTGCTCTACCCGCCACTCCGCCTACTTAGACTGTGAGCCCCAAGTGGGACGGGGATTGTGTCCAACGTTCCCTGTCCATAAGGAGCTTACAGTCAATGAGTCGGCGATACTTACTGCACGCTGATTATGTTATGAGCGCCGTACTAAGCGCCTGGGAGAAGATAATACAACAGAGTTGGCAGATGCCTTCCCTGTCCACAAGGAGCTTACAGTCTAGAGTGGGACACGGACATTAACCTAAATAAATAATTTACAGTACTTCGTACATAACCCTGTAGTCCTCTACTCGTCTACGTGACCTCGGGCAAGTCACTTCACATCTCTGGGCCTCATTTACCTCATCCGCATAATGGGGTTTAAGACTGTGAGCCCCATCTTGGACAGACACTGTGCCCAACCTGATGATCTGGTATCTCCCCCAGTGCTCAGTACAGTGCCTGGTACCTGGTAAGTACTAAACGAGTGCCCTAAAAAGGGAAAAAAAAAAAAAAAAGGGCTGAACATTACCTTTGTCCCGCCAAGGCCCAGCCTCCACTGATGATAAACAACTTCCAGCTGCTGGCACCATGCCTTCTGCGTCAGAACAAGGAGCGAGAGACCCTGATTAAACTGCTGATTAAACGGAGGCTACAAGCCAGGGACGGAGAGCCAAGACGCCAGAGTGGGAGGAGGAGTAAAAGAGGAGGAAGAGAAGGAGAAGTGAGAGGAAGGGGAGGAGTAAAAGAGGGAGTCAACACCTGTTCTGCCTTCCCCTGATGCTTTGAACCGCCCTCTGATTATCTTGTTTCTACCCCAGTGCTTAGTATAGCGGTCAGCAACTAATCATGATATCTGTGAAATGCTTACTATGTCCCGTACCGCACATAATAAATGCTTGTCGAATACCACCATGTGAAAACAAAACTCAAACAACAGCCAGGGGCGTTCTATTGTACTCTCCCAAGCACTCAGTACAGTGCTCCGCCCACAGTAAGCGCTCAATAAATACGATCGATTGACGGACTGGCAGATCTAACAGTCTCCCGGCTAACTCTCGGACTACCGAACTCTCAGAGAACCTGCCGAGCTGCTGGGTTCAGCTGGTCATTTCTCTGTCCACCGGTGCGTCGGATAAGCGGTGTGGCCTGGTGGTCGACGACAGACCGTGGTCGGGAGCAGGGAGACAGAAGGGGAACCGTTGTGTGGGGGTTTTCCCGGGTACGGAGCCCAGCTTTGAGAGGCCGCCCCGGCCGAGCCTCATTTCCTCTTGCCCCGCTCCCTCCTTGTGTCACCCTTGCGGTTGGGTCGGCACCTCTTATTCACCCCTCCCTTCAGCCCCACAGCACTTTTTGTACATCGCAGTAATTTATTTACATTAACGTCGGTATCCTCTTCCGGACCGTTGGCTTGTTGTGAGCGGCAGGGAACGTGTCACCGACTCTCCCGTGTGCTTAGTATAGTGCTCCGCACACGGTAAGCGTGCAATAAACATGGTTGATTCGTTGGTTCACTCCATCGTATTTACTGGGCGCTTACCGCGTGCAGTGCCCCGTACTAAGTTCTTGATCGATGCTTCTTAGCGTGTACATATATCCCAACGAAGGAATTTGCCGGAACTTTTCTTCTCACGTTCATTCATTCAGTGGTATTTATTCTCACCACGCTTGAGTCTTCCTAAGGTTTTCCTGACAATTTTGAAGAGCGAAAACTCCCCCCCGGTTATCTCCCAACACTCCCTCGCTCCGTCTCGCAGCAAATTCAGGGAGCCAGAGGGCTCGGTGACGTCAGAGGAAATCAAACGCAGCGTCTCCAGTGGGGCACGAGACACGGTCTGGGTCTCCCTGACTTGCTTCCTTTTTCCAATCCCCCTCCCAGCCCCGCAGCAATTAGATGCATATCTGTCATTTATTTATCTCTATTAATATCTGTCTCACCCCCTCTAGATTGTAAGCTCGCTCTGGGCAGGGAACGTGTTCATCGTTGTATCGCACTCTCCCGAGCGCCGGGTAAAGTGCTCTGCACACAGTAAGCGCCCAGTAAATAGGATTGATTGAACGAATGTATGAATAAATGCATTCTGAGTTTCTCGCCGCCGGCCCCTTGCCCAGGTTCCCGCCTCTGGTCCGGAACTCCCTCCGGCTTCACGATCGACAGTCCACCGTCCTCCCCATCTTGACCCCGCGAAGCTTAATGCCAAATGGATTCAAAGTCTTAATGCCGAGCAGGGACTGGCACAGGAGCAGGAGGTTTGGGCTCTGTCCATCCAGCGTCTACTGTTCCGTCTGTTTCGTAGGAAGTCTGCCGCTCGGATGCTTCATCTGATGTGCTCGAGAACTATTAAGATAGAATGGCCATGGTCAGTATGTTGGATGTTTGAAATCAATCAAGCAATCCATGTAAATTCATCTCCAGACTGTTCATTGTACTCTTTCAAGCACTTATTACAGTGCCCTGCACACTGGATGTAATAATAATAATAATATTTGTTAAGCGCTTACTGTGTGACAGGCATTTTACTAAACGCTGGGCTGGAGGCAAGTAAATCGAGTTGGACACAGTCCCTGTCCCACCTGGGGCTCACAGTCTCAATCCCCATTTTACAGATGAGAGAACTGAAGCACAGAGAAGCAAAATGTCTTGCCCAGGGTCACACAGCAGACAAGCGGAAGAGCCGGGATTAGAACCCATGACCTCCTGACTCCCAGGCCCGGGATAATAATAATAATGTTGGTTTTTGTTAAACGCTTACTCCGTACAGAGCACTGTCCTAAGCGCTGGGGTAGATACAGGGGAATGAGGTTGACCCCCGTGAGGCTCACAGTCTTCATCCCCATTTTACAGGTGAGGGAAGTGAGGCACAGAGAAGTGAAGTGACCTGCCCACAGTCACACAGCTGACAAGGGGCAGAGTCGGGATCTATCCACTACGCCATGCTGCTTCTCCAGATGGGCTCAATAACTACCACTGATGGACTGGTGGATCGGCACGGGATCATCGCTCACCGGGTGCAGAGAACTGTAGGAAGAGCTTGGGAGATGACAATACAATAGAGTCGATGGACACGATCCCGGCCCACGGGGAGTTTACGGCCCACAGCGGCGGGAGACGGACATTGAAATGTAAGTCCAGGTAGGGGAAAGCAGGATGAACCAGAATCCCCTAGGACAACTGTTACGACGCGGAGAAGGTCCAGCCCTTCCTTGCTTGCCCTAGGAGTGTCCAGCCTTGACGGCGTAGTGGAAAGAACACCGGCCCGGGAGGTCATGGGTTCTATACCCGGCTCCGCCACTTGTCTGCTGTGTGACCTTGGACAAGTCATTTCACCTCTCCGGGCAGCGTGGCTAGAGAAGCAGCGTGGCTCAGTGGAAAGAGCACGGGCTTTGGAGTCAGGGGTCATGAGTTTGAATTCTGCTCTGCCACTTGTCAGCCGTGTGGCTGTGGGCAAGTCACTTCACTTCTCTGGGCCTCAGTTACCTCATCTGGAAAATGGGGATTAAGACCGTGAGCCCCACATGGGACATCCTGATTCCCCCGTGTCTACCCCAGCGCTTAGAACAGTGCTCGGCACATAGTAAAGCGCTTAACAAATACCAACATTATTATCCTCTGTAAAAAACGGGCATGAAAAGCGTGTCTGTGTCCAAGCCGGTCGGCTTGTATTTGCCCCAGCACTTGGAACGGCGCTTGGTACATGCTTAACAAGTAATGTTAATGTTGGTATTTGTTAAGCGCTTACCCTGTGCAGAGCACTGTTCTGAGCGCTGGGGTAGATACAGGGTAATCAGGCCGTCCCACGTGAGGCTCACACTTGATCCCCATTTTCCAGATGAGGTAACTGAGGCCCAGAGAAGTGACCCGCCCACAGTCACACAGCTGACGAGCGGCAGAGCTGGGATTCGAACCCATGACCTCTGACTCCCAATCCCGGGCTCTTTCCACTGAGCCACGCTGCTTCTCTACCACTGTCACCAGTCAGTGGTATTTATTGAGCGCTTGCTGTGTGTACTTGGGAGAGTTCAGTAGAGTCGGTAGACCTATTCCCCGTCCTCGGGGAGCTTACCATCCGCTGTCCAAGTCGCTGGGGGCAAAGTGTGAGGATATTGACTCGGACACAGTTCCTGCTCAGCAGGGGACTGGCAAAACGGGAGGGAGAGGAGACCCGGAAAAGAACGTCAGGGGCCGGTCAGCGAAAGCAACAATTCAACAATGACAGGATGCGCCGGACTCTCCCGAGAGCTTAGTACAGTGCCCCGCATCCGGGAAGTGCTCGATAGATAGGACCGATTGAGGATGCAATCCAACAGAGTCGGTGGACTCTAGGACCGAGAACCCGCGTAGCCCAGTGAAACCAGGAGGGGCCCGGGAGTCGCGGGACCCGGGTTCTAATCCCCGCTCCGCCACGTGACCGCCGCGTGAACTCGGGCTAGTCGTTTAACGAGCCCGGGCCTCAGTTGCCTCTTCCGTAAAACGGGGGGTAGAACTGAGAGCCCCGTGCCGGACGGGGACTGGGTCCGTGCGGATTACCGTGAATCCACCTCGGGGCTCGGTGCGGTGCCTGGCACACGGCGATAGCATTAAAAACCAAACCAAGCAAAGCGATCAACCGAAGGCTCACGGTCTAGTGTCCGGTCCCAGCTGCCACCTTTTACCAATTCTCTGTGTTGAAGGAGTTTGCTGTCGATCAATCTTCAAAGCTCAGAACTCAGATTAAAGGAGAAGATCTTACATTTAACGAGACCTCCTCAGACGACTCTGCTGCCTGTGCCAACGACTCTCTCCGCAGCGACTTCGACTGGCATCCTCCTACGGACGACAAGAGACGCTCGGTGAAGGGGTTGCCGTTAGCTCCCCGCCGGACAACGGCAGAGGAGGCGAAGGACGCTCTCTGCCTCTCCCTGCGGAGCCCGGGTGAGGAGAGAGACAGAGAGAGGAGGCAGAGATAGAGAGAGGAATGGGTGGAGAGACAGGGAGAGAGACGGGGGGAGAGAGAAGACAGGAGGGGGAGAGAGATGGAGGGGGAGAGAGATGGAGGGGGAGAGATAAAAGGGGAGACAGAGCGATGGGGTGGGAGAGATAGAGGGACGGGAAGAGAGCCGGAGACGGAGGGAAGAGGGAGAAAGGGAGTTGACAAGGCCTGGTTAGGAGAATATCTGGGCCTATGTGAGAAGCAAGACAGTGACCGAAATAGCAGGAAGTCCGTGCCTGTAGCCTCCCCCTGCCTGGAACCGTCAAAAGTTGGGGTTTGTCTCTACCCTTTCGGCTCCCCACTGGATGAGAAGTAGGGTGACCCTCCACTCTGGCCTTCGAACGAGGTAATGACCATGGAGGACGGCGGAAGGATACAGAGGCAGCACGGCCCAGTGGAAAGGGCACCGTCCTGGGAGTCAGGGGAACCGGGTTCTAATCCCGACTCTGCCACTGGCCCGCTGGGAGACTTTGGTCAAGTCACTCGACTTCTCCCTTCCTCAGTATCCTCCATCTGTAAAATGGGACGAAATATCATCTCCTCTCCCCTTTCGATTGAGCCTCAGGCAGGACGGGAGTTGTGTTTGATTATATCGTGTAATAATGACTGTGGTATCTGTTAAGGGCTTACTATGTGCCAGGTACTGTACTAAGCCCTGGGGCAAGTCGGACAACAGTCCCTGTCCCATGAAGGGCTTACGGTCTCAACGTCCGTTTTACAGATGAGAGAATTAAGGCCCGGAGATGTGAAGTGACTCGCTCCAGGTCACGCAGCAAGACAGGGGGCGGAGACGGGGTCAGAACCAGGGTCCTTCTGACTCCCGGGACCGGGCTCTTTCCACTGCGCCGCAACTTGGCCTAAAATCCCCAGCAAATACCGCGACTTTTAGCAGCACGAATATGACCATCATTAATGCCTCAGATCAATGGGATTGAGAAGGGCTGATCTCAGTCGCTTGCTTTTTCTCTTCCTTGGGTTCACCATCCAACCTCCCTCGTGGCCTGCGTACTTCTCCGCCAGCTCCACCTCCAGAGCTCCTGTCGGCCTCCACAGAACTTAGTCATCGTGGCTGGCACAGATCCATGTCGCCGACCTCGGGGCTAGCTGCCACCCTGTGAAAACGAGTCAACCCAGAGTCGGACGCCCCAACGAATCCCGGGGAGCCGAGGTGGGGTCTTGAATGATAATGATAATGCTAATAATAATAATGTTGGTATTTGTTAAGCGCTTACTACGTGCAGAGCACTGTTCTAAGCGCTGGGGTAGACACAGGGGAATCGGGTTGTCCCACGTGGGGCTCCCGGTCTTAATCCCCATTTTACAGAGGAGGTCACTGAGGCACAGAGAAGCGAAGCGACTTGCCCGCAGTCACACAACTGACAAGTGGCAGAGCCGGGCTTCGAACCCATGACCTCCGACTCCAAAGCCCGTGCTCTTTCCACTGAGCCACGCTGCTTCTCTCTACAAATGTATACACTAACGTATACTAATATTTGTTAAGCGCTTTCTACGTGTCAAGACCCTAAGACCTGGGGTAGGTACAGGATAATCAGGTTGTTCAAAGTCCACGTCCCACGTGGGCCTCACAGACTTAATCTCCACTTTACAGAGGAGGGAACTGAAGCCCAGAGAAGTGAAGTGACCTGCCCAAGGTCACACAGCGGGCAGTGCTAGAGCTGGGACTGGAACCCAGGTCAATCAGCTTCTCCGGGCCTCAGTTCCCTCATCTGTAAAATGGGGATAAAATTCCGGCTCTCCCTCTTGCTTAGACTGGGAGCCCTCAGTTTTGAGCACAGCGCCTGACACACAGTAAGCACTCAACAAATACCACCACTGTTATCATTGTTACTGTCGTCGCCGTCGTCATTATTGTCGTCATTTCAGCACGGGCCCAGCTGAAACGTACTCCTCCTCCTGACGATTCCTGTCGCCGGCAGAATCATCAACAGCATAAAAGCCAGGGCGAGCAGCACAACTGACCAAGCATCCAACTCTCCTTTGAGTTCTGAAAAACAGAAAAGTTCCCGAGACAGAATGGTAAATTTCCGGGGAAGTGGGGCATTCCCAGAACTTCGCCCCTCCCTAAACCCGACGGGCTCGGGGCCGCGTTTCCCTCCTCCTCAGGAACCTCCAGTGATTGCCCAGCCACATCCGACTGAAACTCCTCACGGTTGGCTTTGAAGCGCTCCATCACCTTGCCCCTTCCTACCTCGTCTCACTACTCTCCTCCCCCAACCCAGCCATCACACTTGGCTCCTCTAACGCCAACCTTCTCACTCTGCCTCCACCTCGTCTATCTCTCCGCCGACCTCTCGCCCACAACCCGCCTCTGGCCTGGATCGCCCTCCCTCCTCAAGTCCGACAGACGTCGTCTCTCCGCCGCTTCAAAGCCCTATCGAAGGCCCATCTCCTCCAAGAGGCCTCCCCGACGAAGCCCCTCCTTTCCTCTTCTCCCTCTCCCTTCTGCCTTGCCCCGGCAGCCTGGCTCAGTGGAAAGAGCCCGGGCTTGGGAGTCAGAGGACGTGGGTTCGACTCCCGGCTCTGCCACTTGTCAGCTGTGTGACCTCGGGCGAGTCGCTTCACTTCTCTGTGCTTCAGTGACCTCATCTGTAAAATGGGGATTAACTGTGAGCCTCAGGTGGGACGACCCGATTACCCTGCATCACCCCCAGCGCTTAGAACAGCGCTCTGCACATAGTAAGCGCTTAACCAATACCAACATTATTATTATTATTATCCCAGCCCTGCTACTTGTCTGCAGTGTGACCTCGGGCAGGCCACTTAATTTCTCTGTGCCTCAGTTACTTCCTCTGTAAAATGGGGATCGAATCGGTGAGCCCCACGTGGGACAACCCGATTACCTTGTATAGACTCCAGTGCTTCGAACAGCGCTTGGCACGTAGTAAGTGCTTAACGAATGCCGTAATCATTATTATTATCATCCATTCCCCCTCCCAGCCCCACAGCATATACCGATCCCTCATTTATTTATGGATATTAACGTCTGCCTGCCCCTCTAGGCCGTAAACTCATTGTGGGCAAGGAATGTGTCAGTTTACCGTTCAGTTGTACTCTCCCAAACGCTTAGAACGGTGCTCTGCACGCAGCGCTCGACAAATACCATCGAATGAAGGAATGCTACCCTCCAATGGAACCCCTTACCCTGCCCTCTCTGGGGTCTGAGGGAGGACCGGGCTGAACCCCACCACCCCCTATCCTTTGGAGCGAGCCCTCAAGGGGACCCTCCCCGCCCTCAAGGAGCTTGCAGTCTAGTCGGAGAAGACTATTCATTCCCTTGTATTTACTGAACGCTTACCCTGTGTACTAAACGCTTGGGAGGGTACGACACAGCAACCAACAGACGGATTCCCTGGCCACAGTGAGCTTACAGCCTAGGATACTCCCCTCAGCCCAAACAGCGCGAGCGGCAGACCTCCGGAAGGATCGGCAACGGCATATTCTGCATCCTGTCGTATATACGGACGTTTCGAGTACAGGGAAACCCTTTAGCGGCCGAAGGAGTTTTGAGCCAGAGAAGACATTTGCCCTAATCCACTTTAGCTTTTCGCCTTCCCGCTTCACGCGGCGCACCTTTCTGTCGCTCCCCCCGTTAGATTGGCAGCTCCCTGAGGGCAGGGATCACATCTACCAATCGTACCGTACTCTTCTAAGGGCTGAAAACAGTGCCCTGCACACGGTCAGCGCTCGATATCTACCATTAATGGATCGATCGTTACCGCATTCAAATTCTCCTGCCAAAGTCCTCTCCCTACCCCGGAGCCACTTACCCCCACTGACTTGTTGCCCGGTGAAGGTTTGCGTGATGGCGTTTTCCACAGTGAGTGCTTGCACGATGGGTTTTTGCACAGTGGGCTTTTGCACGGTGAGTTTTTGCATAGTGGGTTTTGGCACGGTGGGTTTTGGCACGGTGGGTTTTGGCACGGTGGGTTTTGGCACGGTGGGTTTTGGCACGGTGGGTTTTTGCGTAGCGGGTTTTTGCACGGTGGGTTTTTGCGTAGCGGATTTCTGCACGGTGGGTTTTTGCACGGTGGGTTTTTGCACGGTGGGTTTTTGCACGGTAGGTTTTTGCACAGCGGGTTTTAGTATAAAGGGGTTTTGCCCGGTGAGTTTTTGCGTAGCGGGTTTTTCCACGGTGGGGTTTTGCACGGTAGGTTTTTGCACAGCGGGTTTTAGTATAAAGGGGTTTTGCCCGGTGAGTTTTTGCGTAGCGGGTTTTTGCACGGTGGGTTTTTGCGTAGCGGGTTTCTGCACGGTGGGTTTTTGCACGGTGGGTTTCTGCACGGTGGGTTTTTGCACGGTAGGTTTTTGCACAGCGGGTTTTAGTATAAAGGGGTTTTGCCCGGTGAGTTTTTGCGTAGCGGCTTTTTGCACGGTGGGTTTTTGCACGGTGAGTTGTCTCACGGTGAGTTGGGTGAAGGATCGTGACGAAATGCTACACAGGTACTCTCCCTCATCCGACTGGAGAAGATTCTTTAAGGTCACATTGCTGACTCCCTGAATGACGGCCTTTGGATCCCAGGAGAGTCGAGGTTCACGGATGTTGAGCTTCCGTGAGGTGTTATCAAAAGACGCCAGGACCACCAAAGAAGCTTGAGTGACTTTGGACCAAGTGACGATAAAAGGTAAGTCGGGTGATAATTTCTCCTTTGCGCATAGAGAGGGAAATGAAACCTCTTCGCCTTCATTTCCTACCAGAGGCTCTAAGAGCACAGAATCGGGAAAAAGAAACCATGAAAAGAGATTATTTTAAGCCGCCAAAAGTGCCGTCGGTCCCTGAGAGGTTAAGCTGGTTTCCAAGAAGAGAATCTTCCTAATGGGAATTTGGATAGGGTTGTGTCAGAGTTACCTGGATGCCTAATTAGAGCACCGATCTTTTAGGAGAGCGTATCTGGAGGGACAGAGGAGAGGATAACCCGATGCCTTTGCTCAGCATAGAAAACCCGTGAACTATTTAAACCGCCCTAATAATTAGCACTTTGCCTTTTCAAAGAGACTCTTCTTTTCTGCACCAGCTCAACGTAGCTACGGTCATTAGCGAAAGCACCGTTTCCGGTGGATGGGGCTTTTGTTCTAGAAACTCAGAGAAGGGTCAAATCGGCTCAGAGTCAGGGAGACCACTGAGATATTGAACGATTATGATGGGCCCGGCCGTGTATTAAGCATGGGAGAGATGCGAGATCATCAAATCAGACACAGTCCTTCGCGGCCTAAGGGGAAGGGAGGACAGGTATTGAATCCTCACTTTATAGTCGGGGAAACTGAGGCCCGGAGAAGTCACGTGGCTAATCTGTAAATTCCTTGTAGGCAGGGATTGTGTCAACCAGCTCTATTGTATTGTACTCTCCCAAGTGCTCAGTTCAGTGCTCTGCACACAGCGCTCGATAAATACCACTGATTGAATAATGGTAAATGTATATATATTTAGATAGATACAGATATTCTTATCTATACACAGATAATTATATCTACACAGGCAGTGCGGCCCAGTGGAAAGACCACCGGCCTGGGAGTCAGAAGGACCTGGGCTTTAATCCCGGCTCGGTCATTTGTCTCCTATGTGACCCTGGGCAAGTCACTTTAATAATAATAACAATTATGGCATTTGTTAAGCGCTTCCTACGTGCAGAGCACTGTTCTAAGCGCCGGGGTAGATACAGGATATTTCACTTCTCTGGGCCTCCGTTACTTCATCTGGAAAATGGGGATTAAGTAAGACCGCGAGCCCTATGTAGGGCTGTGGCCAACCCGATTATCTTCTATCTACCCCAGGCTTCATACGGCGTTCGGCGCGAAGTGAGCGCGTAACAAATGCCACAGTTATTATATCTTTGCCTATATCTATCTATATATGCGCATACACATACGCAAGGCAGTGAACGTTCCCACCAACTCCGGCGAATTCTACGGTCCCAAGCGCTCCCTACTTTGCCTTTTGCGGGCGGGCTCACGGATAGGGGACGCAGCCACCGACCGACTTCTCCCGGCTTCACCTGAGTCCCCCCGAACCAGGTGAGATTTCCCTGAAGCCTTTCCCTCGCCACGTTTCTCACAGCCCAGAGGCCCGGGGGGCCGGGGTGGGGGGGGGGAAGCGGGGAGGCCCACCTGCCCTCGTCCAGGTTCCTTTCCACGTTCGTCGCAGCAGGGAGTTCTGGATGGAGCACCAGGTGAGAGAGCTGGAGTCTGCGACAGTCTGTTGACTTTCGATGAAATAGAGATCACCCGACTTCCCTTCCTTGAGGTTCTTAGTTTCTGAGGCCCCACTCCACGTCCACTCTACGTGGGGGTAGATCACAGATGCCCGACAGGTCAGCAGGCTGCTGTTCTCCTGCTTCGTGTACTCCATGGCAGGGGTGAAGAAAGCTGGGGGAACACAAGGAAGAGCAGGCGAAGTGCTGCCCTGAATCAGCGGGGGAGACCAGCGAGATTGTCCAGAACTCTCTTGAAACAAAAAGTCGCTTTTCGGGACCCCCCCGCCCCCCCCAGCCTCTCCCGCCGTCTACCGAGGGCCTATCTCAAATTCAAGTGTCCAGACGGTGTAAACCCTTCAGACGGGGCCGTGATTTTTCCTTTCCAACTGGCTCATCTCTAGTCCGTTAGCTCACTGTGGGCAGGGAGCCTGTACTCTCCCAAGCGTTTAGTGCAGTGCTCTGCACACAGCAAGCGATCGATAGCTTAGTGGAAAGAGCGTGGGCCTGGAAGTCAGAAGGACCTGGGTCCTAAGCCCAGCTCTTGTCACATGGTCTTCTGCGTGTCCTTGGGCAAATGGCTCAACCTCTCTGGGCCCCAGTCACCTCATCTGTGAAACGGATTAAGACACGTGAGCCCCGTGTGAGACGGGGACTGTGTCCGGCCTGATAGACTCCTATCTACCCCTGCGCTTAGTATAGTTCCTGGCAGATAGTAAACACTCAACAAGTAGCATAATTATTATTATCATTCTAAATACCGTCGATGATAACGGTGTAGAGCTGGATTTGAGTCTACTTGGAGCTCACAGCCTAAAGGGAGGAACGGGAATTGAAGCCCATGAGGAAACAGAGACAAAGAGAAGCAAAGGGACTCGCTCAAGGTCTCGCAACAGGCCAGGTGGGGAGCCGATCCTCTCCTCGTTCCACGAGACCAATCAATCATATTTATGGAGTTCCCACTGTGTGCAGAACACTCTAGTAAACGCACGAGGGAGTCAATATAGCAGAGCCGGTAGACACGTCCCTTTCTTTTTTCCCTTTTTCACTGGAACTTGTTGAGCGCCCACTACGTCCCGGGCACCGTACTAAGCCCTGGGGAAGATACAAGCTAATCGGGTTGGACACAGTCCGTGTCCCACCCGGGGCAAGCGGTCTTAACCCTCATTCTGCAGATGTGGCAACTGAGGCCCAGAGCCCGTGACGAGCTTATAGTCCAGGGCGGGTGAGATGGACATCAATGTAAACACACGAATTACGGCTGCACCTGGCGCCGCTGCTACGCGGCTCAGTGGAAAGGGCCTGGGTTCGGGAGTCGGGGGTCATGGGTTCAAATTCTGGCTCCGCCACTTGTCGGCTGTGTGACCGTGGGCAGGTCACTTCACTTCTCTGGGCCTCGGTTCCCTCGGCTGTACAGTGGGGATGAAGACCGGGAGCCTCACGTGGGACAACCTGATTACCCTGTATCTACCCCAGCGTTTAGAACAGTGCTCTGCACATAGTAAGCGCTTAACAGATACCGACATTATTATTAGCTAGCTCTGGGGCACCGAACCTGGACACCCTCACTCACCTGCAAATATCAGTTCCACTTCCTCCTCCACCTTTCCGTCTATGGACGCCGCATAGCAAAAGTAAATCCCAGCATCCTCTGGGCGCAGACGATGGAGTCTGAGAGAGGCATTCCCCTGATGGATTTCACTGTGAAAAAGAGCCGTTCTGTTCCTGTACTGGCTGTCCTGCCTAGACAACTGGTCCTGATCCCTGTAATAGCTGTGCACCACCTTCTCCTCCGCTCCCACTCTCCAGTGTATGACCAGGAAGCTTCCGCTCTTGAAAGAGCAAGGGAGAACCACATCCTGCTGAAATTCGCCCAGGACTGAGGTTCTTCCATTTCCTGAAGCGGAGACAGTAGAGAGAGAGAATCACCGGAGGCCAGGTCGACCCAACGCGAATAACCCCGAGAGACGGGGGAGCTGGTTTGGGAAGTATCCAGGCTCCCTCCCACCCCCAACCCCGCTCTATCACCACCCTCACCCACACACTTGAGGCCTCTAGACTGTGAGCCCACGATGAGCTCTGTTGTATCGGGAAGCAGCGTGGCGTAGTGGATAGAGCACAGGCCCGGGGGTCTGAAGGTCATAGGTTTTAATCCTGGCTCTGCCACTTGTCTGCTGGATGCCCTTGGGCAAGTCACTTCGCTGAGCCTCAGTCACCTCATCTGTAAAACGGGGATTGAGACTGTGAGCCCCACGTGGGACCGGGACTGTGTCCCACCCAATTCCCTTGTTTCCCGGCGTTTACTACGGCGCCGGGCTTACAGTAAGCACTTGACCAATTCCATAATCATGATTATTATTATACTCTTTCAAGCGCTTAACTAGCGAAGTGCTCTGTATACAATAAGGCCTTAATAAATATGATCGATTGATTATACTGTACTCAAGAGTACACGGTAAGTGTCCTGCACACAGTAAGCACTCAACGAATACCATCATCTGATCGACTGAGTGAGGCCAGAAATGCAGCCTTACCCCTGGTGGGAGGCTCACGAATATAGGCTCAATATTACTACTAATAATAATCACAATGACAATATTAATAATCTTATTTGCTAAGTGTTTACTACGTGCCAAGCACTGTACTAAGTGCTGGGGTAACTACCAGATAATCAGGTCAGTCAGTCAGCTGTATCTATTAAGCGCTTACTGTGCGCACAGCACTACACTAAGCACTAAGGAGAGTACGCTATGACAATAAGCAGGCAATTCTCTGCCCACAACGAGCTTACGGTCTAGTGACCGTGTGACCGGAGGGCAAGGAAGTTAAGTGACTTGCCCAAGGTCATCCGTCAGGCAAGTGGAGAAGTTAGAATTAGAACCCAGGTCCTCTGACTCTCAGCCCCGTACTCTTTCCACGAGGCCCCGCTGCTTCCCCATCGCTGGGCCCTCCTCAGCTCGTGGCTGAATTACCGGACTCCAAAACGTCCCTCTCTTGTCCGAGTCTGAAAGTCTGAGAAATCCATATCGTAAATTGACCTTACCGGGTTGTACTGCCAGAGCAAGGATGAGGAGACGCAAGAGAATCTTTCCTTTACACAGCTAAAGGAGAAGGTAAAGAAAAATGAAGATTAAAAACTATCTTGAAACAGAGCCCGCGGCAGCTAATAATAATAATGGGAATCGTGGCTGACTTTGATCATTTCAAGTTTATCCTTGCATGCTTTAAACTGCCACGTGTCAGCTGTGTGACTGTGGGCAAGTCACTTAACTTCTCTGTGCCTCAGTTCCCTCATCTGTAAAATGGGGATTAAGACTGTGAGCCCCACGTGGGACGACCTGATTCCCTTGTGTCTACCCCAGCGCTTAGAACGGTGCTCGGCACATAGTAAGCGCTTAACAAATACCAACATTTTTTTAAACTCTGCCCCCTCCAAAATGATTTCTCCACCCTTATTGGCACTCATGTCCATCTCCCTCGTCAGATGTTCCAGACATTTAACTCTCTCCTCAGGCCCCCCCTTCTCCTGCCTCCTCCCCATCCCTTGCCTCCAATGACCTGGCCACCTACTTTATTAAGAAAATTGACAATATCAGGCTTGAGTTCCCTAAAATCGCCCCTACCCTCCCTCAGTCCCACCCCTTTCCAGCCCCCTCTTCAACTCTCCCATCTTTCCCAGCAGTATCTCCAGAGGCGATCTCCTGCCTCCCCTCAAATCCACCCTTCTACCTGTGTTTCCAACCCCATTCCGTCGCACCTTATCCAAACTCTTGCTCCCTCCCTTCTCTCCCTAATACCATCTTCAACCGTTCACTCTCCAGTGGCTTCTTCCCCACTGCTCTCAAACATGCCCATGTGTCCCCTGTCCTAAAAAAACCCCTCCCTTGGCCCCACGGCTCCTTCCATTTATCTCCCCATCTCCTTCCTAACTTTCCTCTCCAAACTCCTTGAGCGAGTCATCTACACCCGCTGACCCAAATTCCTCTCCTCCAATTCTCTCCTCGACCCCGTCCAATCTGGCTTCCATCCCCTTCGCCCCACAGAAACCGCCCTCTCAAAGGTCACCGATGATCTCCTTCTAACCAAATCCAGCGACCTCTACTCCGTCCTAATCTTCCTCTACTTCTCGGCTCCCTTCGACACTGAGAACCACCCCCTTTATCCCGAAAATGTTGACCGATCTTTGCCTCACTTGACTCTGTCCTCTCCTGGTTCTCCTCTTATTTCTCCGACTGTTCATTCTCAGTCTCCTTCGCGGGTTCCTCCTCTGCCTCCCACCCCCAACTGTGGGGGTCCCTGGTCCCCTTCCATTCTCCATCTACACTCACCCCCTTGGAGAATTCATTCCCTCCCATGGCTTCGACTATCACCTCTAAGTGGACGATACCCAAATCTACATCTCCAACCTCGATCTCTCTCCCCCTCTGCAGTCTTGCATTTCCTTCTGCCTTCAAGACATCTCTACTTAGATGTCCTCCCATCACCCCAGGCTTAACATGTCCAAAAGAGAACTCCTTATCTTCCCATCCAAACCCGTCCTCCTCCTGACTTTCCCATCACTGTAGACGGCAGCACCATCCTTCCTGTCTCACGAGCCCACAACCTTGGCGTTATCCTTGACTCCTCTCTCTCATTCAACCCACATCTTCAATCCATCACTCAATCCTGTCGGTCCCACCTTCGCGACATCGTTAAAATCCACCCTTTCCTCTCCATTCCAACCGCTGCCATGATAATTCAATCGCTCATCCTCTCCCTGGATGACTGCATCGGCCTCCTTGCTGACCTCCCAGCTTCCTGCCTCTCCCCAGTCCAGTCCCTACTTCGCTCTGCTGCCTGGATCAGATTTCTACAAAAACATTCGCCCCACTCCTCAAAAATCTCCAGCGGATGCCCATCCACCTCCGCATCGAGTAAAAACTCCTCACCATTGTCTTTAAAGCAGTCCATCACCTTGCCCCCTCCTACCTCACCTCGCTACTCTCCTACTACGACCCAGCCCCATCTCGCCAGTGACCCTCGCCCACGACCCGCCTCTGGCGTGGAACGCCCTCCGTCCTCATATCTGACGGACGATTACTCTCCCCCGCTTCGAACCTTATGAAGACACATCTCCTCCAGGAGGCCTTCCCTGATTAAACGCCCCCTTTCCTCTCCTCCCACTCCCTTCTGTGTTGCCCTGACCTGCTCCCTTTCTCTTCCCCCCTCCCATCTCCACAGCACTCATGTACATATCTCTAATTTTTTTTTTTATATTAAAGTCTGTCTCCCCTACCCTCCTCTTTACTGCGAGCTCGTGGTGAGCACGGAATGCGTCCGGTCATTACGGTATCGTTCTCTCCCGGAGCACTTAGTACAGTGCTCTGCACACAATTAGAGCTCAATAAATACGACTGAATGAATCAATAATCACAGTATTCATAATGAAAGCCACCTTGGGATTTGCTCACGCCTTCGAGAGATGGGTCCTGGGGGGCTCTTATTATCTTATCGCGGTATCTGTTAAGCGCTTTCTATGTGCCGGGCATTGTACCAAGTGCTGGGATAGATACAAACTAATCTTAACGGACACAGTCCCTTTCCCATATGGGTCTCCCAGTGTCAATCCCCATTTTACAGACGAGGGAACTGAGGCCCAGAGAAGTGTAGTCGCTTGCCCCAGGTCACACAGCGGACGAGCGGCAGAGCCGGAACTAAAATCCAGGTGCTTCTGATTCCCAGGCCCTGCTCCATCCCACTAGGCCCCGCTGCTCCTCCGGGGCTCTTAGCTCCCCGAGTTCTCGAATTCATGCGACGATGGGGTTTTGTTCTTGGCTGGAAAGCGGACAGTAGTAGATACCTGCACACACATCGGGTCACGACCTTCGCAGTCAGCGCAACCGCGTCTGTTGTCCAAAGATCATGCCACCGCGGGGCCCGGGTTCGGAGGTGGGGAGGGAGAGGGCCGTCAGCCGGAGGTTCAGTTGGGAACTGGGACCTTAGAACGAACTTGACACATGCCTGCGGAAAAACCGACCCACTTTAGTCACGTGCTTGTCCGAGCTTCGAAAGAACAGGATGTAAAAACTCGTCTTTGCCTAAGAGCCCGGCTTATAAATAGCCCCGCGAACACGATTTCTGGGCTCAGCCAGTTAGGCGGAATCTGGCACCGAATTTCCATGCTCTCCGACGTATTTTTAGAAACGCTTTTATTTCAAGAAAGAAGCACGGGAAGTTTCCATCTAGGATCGCATGGGCTCCACCCATTCTGAAATCCGATTTTTCCATCCTTAAAGATATCATCTTCATCATCAACAGTTGAGTACTTACCCAGGGTAGAGCAGTCGTCAACATCGAGGTGCGGAGCGCTGTGCCGAGTGCTTGGGAGAGCACAATACCACAGAGTTTTTTTATGGTATTAAGCACTTACTCTGTGTCACGCGCTGTTCTAAGCGCCGGAGTAGATACAAGATGGGTTGGGTCCCCTACTTCTCCTACGTGGGGCTCACGGACTAGAGTAGGATTTAATCCCCATTGTAGAGTTGAGTAAACCGAGGCCCAGAGAGGTGAAGTGACTTGTCCGAGGTCTCCCAGCAAGCAGCGGGCAGAGCCAGGATCAGGAGCCGGGTCCTCCGACCGGTCTTTCCACTAGGCCGCACTGCTTCTCGTCGGTATCAAACACAACGAGCGAAGTGATCGTTGCGTTTCGTCTTTGATCGGTGAGATTTTCACAGTGTGACCGTTGCCTGTCGGTTCCGGGGAGACGCTTTCGCGGGGGGAGCCGGTGAGAGAGTGAAAACTAATAACGATATTCGGTACGCTGGTATTTGTTAAGTGCTTAGTATGAGCCCAAGCACCGCCTCCTGCTCTAGACCGTAATCTTGTTGTAGGCGGGGAATGGGCCGGCGATTGCTATATTGTACTCTCCCAAGTGCTTAGTACGGTGTTTGTTCGTGGGAAGTGCTCAATGAATACCGTTGAAAGAATGTGACCTTGCTGGCCCAAGCATTTAGTACAGTGCTCTGTGCACGGTAAGCACTTGATCACCGGTCGATTGATTCATTTTACATTTCATAATCATTTTAACTGTGGTATTTGTTAAGCGCCTACTGTGTGCCAGGCACTGTACTGAGCGCTGGGGGATGGGGGATACAAGCAGATCGGGTTGGACACAGTCCCTGTCCCACATGGGGCTCACAGTCTGAATCCCCATTTTGTAGGGGAAGTAACTGAGGCCCAGAGAAGTGAAGCGACCTGTCCGAGGTCACACGGCAGACGGGTGGCAGAGCCGGGATGAGGACTCGTGTCCTTCTACTCCCAGGCTGGAACTCTCTCCGTGGGCCCTGTCCTCGCCTTTTATGATTTCTTCGAGTTCTTACTGTTTTCTCTTTCTTATGAGCTTGTCGCCAGTCCATCGATCCACCGGATTTATTGGCCATCTCGTCTCTCTCGACCCCTTTCCCACCTCCTCCCCCCAGGCCGGAACTCCCTCCCCCTCCGAATACGCCGGACCACCACTCTCCCCACCTTCAAACCATAATTAAGGCCCATCTTCTTAATAATAATCATGATGATGATGATGATGGTATCTGTTAAGCGCTTACTATGTGCCAAGCACTGTTCTAAGAGCTGGATAGATACAAGCTGATCAGGTTGTCCCACGTGGGGCTCCCAGTCGGAATCTCCGTTTTCCAGATGAGGTAACTGAGGCACAGAGAAGTGGAGTGACCTGCCCGGAGTCACACAGCTGACAAGTGACAGAGCCGGGATTCGAACGCACGACCTCTGACTCCCAAGCCCGGGCTCTTTCCACTGAGCCAGGCTGCTTCTTCATGAGGCCTTCCCCCATTTCCCCACTTCTCTCTCCACTCTCCCCGGTCTTTGCACTTGGATCTGTGATCTTTGGACATTTGCTATTCTCCCCACCCACAGCCCCGCGACACCTATGTACATATCTTTAAATTAGGTGTTATAAACCACTTATTTATTCCGACTAATGTTTGTCTCCCCCTCTGGACTTTAAGCTCATTAATGGGCAGGGAAAGTTTCTGCTGATTCTGTTGTACTCTCCCAAGCACTTAGAACAGGACTCCGCACACGGTAAGTGCTCAATAAATGCTAGTGACTGATCGACTGATGGAGCGCATGACAATAATGTTGGTATTGGTTAAGCGCTTGCTATGTGCCGAGCACTGTTCTAAGCGCTGGGGCAGATACAGGGTAATCAGGGTGTCCCACGTGAGGCTCACGGTCTTAATCCCCATTTGACAGATGAGGGGACTGAGGCCCAGAGAAGTGAAGCGACTCGCCCACGGTCACACAGCTGACACGTGGCGGAGCCGGGATTCGAACCCACGACCTCTGACTCCTACAGTATGCGGAGTAGTATGTTAATCCACCAGTCTTTTTTTCCCCTAGATTGTGAGCCCCTTGAAGCCCCGGGACCGTTTATTTCTCATCCCTAGGTTTTTTCTTAGTGCTCGGAGCAGTGCTCTGCACACAGTGCGTGCTCAATAAACAAACCCTGTGACAACCCCCACTACTTAGACGCATTGCATTCCGCTACACTTCAATCAGGGACGGCCCACAGGCGTTTTTTAATGATATTTATTAAGTGCTTACTATGTGCCAGACACTCTACTAAGCGCTGGGATCGACACAAGTTTAGCAGATTGGACGTGGTCCTTATCCCACGTAGGGCTCGCACTCGTACTCCTTTTTCGCAGGCGAGGTGACCGAGGCCCAGAGAAGTGAGGCGACCTGCCCAAGGTCACACCGCAAACGAGTAGCGGAGCCAGGATCAGAACCCAGATCCTCCGACCCGGACGCCCGTGCTCTGCCGCTTCCCTCCCTGGGCAAGTCGCTCCACTTCTCTGGGCCTCGGTTTCCTCGTCTGTGAGAAGGGGGTTCATTTTCCTTTCAGTCAGTGAGTCGATCGTTTTTACCGAGCGCTTACTGTGTGCAGAGCACTGTATTGAGCACTTGGGCGAGAGCAATATAACAATAAACAAATACAGTCCCTGCTCATTTGACCACAGTGAGCTAAGCGTCTAGAGGGGTAGACGGACGGTAAGATCAATCAATAAATTAGGGATAGAGATATAAGTGCGGTGGGGCTGGCAGGGGGGAGTTCATTCGTTCGTTCACTGGTATTTATTGAGCGCTTACTATGCGCAGAGCACCGTACTAAGCGCTTGGAACGGACAAATGGGTAACAGATAGAGACGGTCCCTGCCCTTTGACGGGCTGACGGTCTGATCGGGGGAGACGGACGGACGAGAACAATAGCAATAAATAATAATTATGGTATTTAAGCGCTTACTATGTGCAGAGCAGTGTTCTAAGCGCCGGGGTAGATACAGGGTAATCAGATTGTCCCACGTGGGGCTCACATTTTTTTTAATCCCCATTTTTACGGATGAGGTAACCGAGGCCCAGAGAAGTTAAGTGACTCGCCCAAGGTCACACAGCAGACAAGTGGCGGCGCCGGGGTTAGAACCCACGACCTCTGACTCCCAAGCCCGTACTCTTTCCATTGAGCCACGCTGCTTAAAGGGAGTAAGTCAAGGGGGCACAGAAGGGAGTGGGAGAAGAAGAAAGGCGGGCTTAGTCAGGGAAGGCCTCTTGGAGGAGGTGAGCCTGCGATAATGATGATGCTGGTATTTGTTAAGCGCTTACTATGTGCAGAGCACTGTTCTAAGCGCTGGGGTAGATACAGGGTCATCAGGTGGTCCCACGTGAGGCTCGAAATCTTAATCCCCATTTTACAGACGAGGTAACCGAGGCCCCCGAGAAGCGAAGTGACTCGCCCACAGTCACACAGCTGACAAGTGGCAGAGCCGGGAGGCGAACTCACGACCTCTGACTCCCAAGCCCGGGCTCTTTTCCACCGAGCCAAGGACAGAGGTGCAGAGAAGCTGCGAGTGGCCCCCAAGTCGGCTGCCAGGCGGCGGAGGCGGGATTCGAACCTACAGCCTCTGCCCCTCCAGGCCGGGCTCTTTCCGCTGAGCCTCGGAGGCTTCCAAGGTGAGGAGGGGAAGTGTCGGATACGAGGAGGGAGGGCGTTCCGGGACAGAGGCCGGATGCGGACGAGAGCTTCAGCTGTGAGATAGAGGAGATCGAAGTACAGCGATAAGGTCGGCGTGAGAGGGGCCAGGTATGTGGGTTGGGTTTTAGTAGAAGCGTAGCGGGGTGAGGTAAGTGGGGGCGAGGTGGGAGAGTGCTTTAAAGGACAAAAGATGGTAAAGGGCACTGTACTAAGCGCCGGAGTACTATGCCACAGTGTCTCCCAGGGAGACGCCGAGCGGGGGTTGAGCCCTAGACTCGTTCGTTCATTCAGTAGGATTTACTGAGCGCTTACTACGTGCAGAGCACTGGACTAGGCGCTGGGAATATACAATTCGCCAACCGATCGAGACAATCCCCGCCCCAGTGACGGGCTCATCGACGGGCGTACGGTAGACTGCCCACTTGGCCCCATTTCCACCTCTTGGGGAATGAGAAACTCCGCCCGGAGGAATCCCAGCCCGGCCAGACCCGATTTCCTCTCAGAAATTCCCGGGACAGTCTGCCTCAGCGAGGCTTTTTTAAAAAGGGGTCGGATCTCATTCGTTCAATCATCTCTCCTGAGCGCTCGGTGTGTGCGAAACACCGGACGCTTGGGAGAATGACTGAGAAACCGGGACGCCGAGAGGATAAGCGACGTGCCCGAGGCCACGCAGCAGAGATAGGGTAGCCGGTACGAGAACACCGCTCTCCCAGTTCCGTGCTCTTTCCGCTAGGCCACACCGCTCCCAGACCGGAGTTAGAGGCCTTAAAGGAGGAAAATCCCGAATCTTAGGTCTCGTCCAAAACACACCTCGCGTCCCTGCCATCCTACGATTTCTTCTCCCCGTTTAATAATAATAATAATGTTGGTATTTGTTAAATGCTTACTGCGTGCGGAGCGCTGTTCTAAGCGCTGGGGTAGACACAAGGGAATCAGGTTGTCCCACGTGGGGCTCACGGTCTTAATCCCCATTTTACAGCTGAGGGAACCGAGGCAGAGAGAAGCGACTTGCCCACAGTCACGCAGCCGACAAGCGGCAGAGCCTCGGTTCCCTCATCTGTAAAATGGGGATTAAGTCTGTGAGCCCCATGTGGGACACACTGTGTCCGACCTGATTATCTCGACTCCATCCCAGCACTTAGTACAGTGCCTGGCACATAGTAAGCACTTATCAAATACCATAAAACAAGAAAAACAGATGCCGCGGCAACTAAGTAAGCACCAGTAGTGGGGAGCAAGAGCAATCTTTGGCTTCTCTTCCGAGGCCAAGCATCTCACAGGGACCCATCTGGGGAAGCAGAGACAGCGCTGGGAAGAGCTGGTGACCCAGCTTAGTATTTATAATAAATAAATACATAATAATTAATAATAAATAATAAAGCTTCTTATTAAACCGGTTCAACAAATCAAAGCTCTGGCAGGATGTAAAGCGAAGGTTCGCCTGCTCCTGAAAGAAAATGGTGACCCGCTTCATTCATTCGATAATTCGGGCGCCTACTGGTGCGCTGTATTGAGCATCTGCGGTATAGAGCACTATTTTAAATACGTGGGGGGATAAATACAATAAAAGACACCCCCCTGCCCTCGATCCAATCCATCAATCCATGGTATTTGTCGAGCGCTTTACTGTGTGCGGAGCACTGTACTAAGCACTCGGGAGAGGACAATGGTAACAGTCACGTTCCCGGCCCACGACGAGCTTACGGTCCGGAGGGGGAGACGGTAATAGAAATACACGAATTACGGATATGAACGTACGCGCAGTGGGGCCGGGGGTGAATAAAGGGAGCATATCAGTTAATCACTGTTATTTATTAAGCGCTTATTATATGCAGAGGACTGTAGTAGGTGCTTGGGAGAGTAGCGTAGCTCAGCGGAAAGAACACGGGCTTGGGGGTCGGAGGTCATGGGTTCTAAGCCCAGACTGAGCTCCTCTTCCCCCTCTACTCCCTCTGCCACCCCCCCTTCACCTCTCCGCAGCTAAACCCCCTTTTTCCCCTTTTCCCTCCGCTCCTCCACCTCTCCCTTCCCATCCCCACAGCACCGTACTCGTCCGCTCGACTGTATATATTTCCGTTACCCTATTTATTTTGTTAATGAATTGTACATCGCCTCGATTCTATTTAGTCGCCATCGGTTTTTACGAGATTTCTTCCCCTCGACTCTATTTATCGCCATCGTTCTCGTCCGTCCGTCTCCCCCGATCAGACCGTGAGCCCGTCAAACGGCAGGGACCGTCTCTATCTGTTGCCGACTTGTTCATCCCAAGCGCTTAGTACGGTGCTCTGCACATAGTAAGCGCTCAATAAATACTACTGAATGAATGAATGAATAATCCCGGCTCTGCCACTTGGCAGCTGTGTGACTGTGGGCAAGTCACTTGACTTCTCTGTGCCTCAGTGACCTCACCTGTAAAATGGGGATGAAGAGTGGGAGCCTCACGTGGGGCAACCTGATTACCTTGTGTCTACACCGGCGCTTAGAACAGTGCTCTGCACATAGTAAGGGCTTAACAAATACCAACATTATTATTATTATTATTATTATTACATTACAACAGAATTAGCGGACCCTTTCCCTTCCCTTGAGAGCCTTAAAATCTACATCAATCAGGATAGGTTCTTTTTCCTCATTCATTAGGCAATTGCATAGCGCTTACCATGTGCAGAGCACTGTACTAAGCGCTTGGGAGGGTACGGGGCAACAATAAACAGACACGTTCCCTGTCCACAACGAGCTTACGCACAAGAGCTTATTCGAAGCAGAAGAATCACGTGCGCCAACCAGAGAAAGATCAGACTTTCAAGTTAGAACTGGTTCAGTAGACTCGGAGGATTTTAAAACTCAAGAGAAATAAAATGCAAGGAACGGGCAAACTTGCTGGGGGGGTTGGGGGGAGGGGAAGCCCTCTTTTAAAAATCACAAAATACCCACCACCATTTACGTTCATTATCCTCTCTTTTAACTGCCACCGAGAGCCAGCTGACAGCTGAGGTGCTTTCTGAAAGAACTCAAAGAATGCCCAAAATCTTTTCTTCTAAAGCGAGCTCGCGTCTGTCCTGCCCTTTCAAAATGTGCGTGAATGATACTACGCAGCAACACCCGTCGCTGACTTGTAAACAGTATTTAAAGCGGCCAAATACCAATTAAACCCCGAGTTCCGTGATTATTTTCAAATAAAAGGCTTTTAATTCAAAATAAATTTATGCTAATAAACCCCAATTAATTTTCAAGCGTGATCGAAGACGCTCGCGGGCTCCACGGTGGAGCAGATGAGCTGTCCGACAGGGACTTCTTTTCCGTCTCTTGGATGTGACACAGGAGACTATAATAAGCGCTTAACCAGTACCATCAGCACTGGGGGGGAACAATCGAAGAGAGAGCTATGGGTCGGTTCGGGGACTGGGAAGATTTTGTAACTGAGATGCTTTCCTCTAGGCAGCCTCTTTTTTTTAGGGGATTTGTCAAGCACTCAGTACGTGCCAGGCACCGTAGTAGGCGCCGGGGTAGATAAAAGGAGCAGCGTGGCATAGCGGACGGAGTCGGGCCGGGGAGTCAGGTCTTGGGTTCTAATCCCAGCTCTGCCACCCGTCTCCTTCTCTGTGGCCCAGTTACCTCATCCGTAAAATGGGGATTGAGAACCTGAGCCCCACGTGGGACAGGGACCGTGGCCTACTCGATTTGCTTGTATCCACCCCAGCGCTTAGTACGGTGCCCGGCGCAGAGTAAGTGCTTAACAGATACCGTTATTATTAATAAAAGCAGATCAGGTTGGACTCAGTCCTTGTTCCGCAGGGGGCTCACAGTCTTAGTCCCCATTTTCCAGATGAGGTAAAACTCAGGGACAGAGAAGTGAAGCGACTTGCCCGAGGTCACACAGCAGAGTCCACCCGACCCTGTGAACCTCGTGGGGAGTTTCTCTTCTGCCATCCGCATTCTTTTCTCCTCTTTCCCACTTCCCCCATGACTTAGGTATTCCACCCCTCAGGGTTCTCCCCGAACTCTCCCTCATCCACCTGCTCCTGACCTAACCGATTTTCCCCCAGCCCCCATCCAACCCCCTCTCATTCTAAATCATTTAATTTATTTATGGTGTTGGTTAAACACTTACTCCGTGCCAAGCACTGGGGTAGGTACAAGATAATCAGGTCGGACCCCAGAATTTGTCCCGTACGGGGCTGACTGTCTAAGTTGGAGGGAGAACAGGTATCGAGCGGGTGAGATATGTGGAGGAGGAAATGAGAGACTGACTGCAGAATAGCTACTCCAAACACACTTCTTGGCTGGCCCGGGAGCCCTGAGGAAATGGAGTCCTTCTACCCACCTTGTTCCTCTCCCACTACAACCCAGCCCGCCCACCTCACTCCTCTCGCACCTCTATTTACCGGACCTCGATCTCGTCTCTCTCTTGCCGTCATTCCGTGGCTCCCGTCCTCCTCCCTCCCTGGAATTCCCTCCACATCGGACAGATCTCCCCATTTTCACCACTCTCCCCATTTTCCAAGCCCTTCTGAAATCGAGTCTCTTCCAAGAAGCCTTCCCGGACTAACCCCTTATGTCCTCTTTCGTGTCACCTCGGGTCATACCCTTCAAGCACTCACGTCCTCAGCCTTATAGCACTTAGATTCGCTTATATCCGTATACTCCGCGGCCTCCTCTATCCGTAATTCGTTTTAGCGTCCGTCTCTCCCGTTCGACCGTAACCCTTCTTATGATATTTTTAAGCACTTGTTATACGCGAAACACTGTTCTAAAGCACTGGGGTAGGTACAAGTGAATTAACAATGTTGGTATTTGTTAAGCGCTTACTCCGTGCAGAGCACTGTTCTAAGGGCTGGGGTAGATACAGGGTAATCAGGGTGTCCCACCTGAGGCTCACAGTCTTAATCCCCATTTTACAGATGAGGGAACTGAGGCCCAGAGAAGTGAAGTGACTTGCCCACAGTCACACAGCTGACAGGGGGCAGAGCTGGGATTCGAACCCACGACCTCTGACTCCCAAGCCCGGGCTCGGGGCTCACAGTCTAAGTAGGAGGGGGAACAGGTTTTTAATCCTCAATTTACAGTTGAGGAACTGAGGCACGGTGAAGTGACTTGCCCAAGGTCACAAAGTAAGCAATTGTGAAGGCCAGGATTAGAACCAAGATATTCTACCTCTCAGCCCCGGGCTCAGTCCACTTCCACTCCGCTTCCTTGAGGGCACGAGTCGAGTCTACTGGATTGCACCCTCCCAAGCACTTAGTACAGTGCTCTGCGCACAGTCAGGCGCTCAAAAGATACCACTGATTGATTGGTGGAATTGGCCAGAGCCTTCCCTACAGCCTCGGCCCAAGCCGAGTTCCCGGTCAAGGAAGGAACGGGATAAATGAGCGGTGAGCGTTACAACTCCGCAGCCTCCCGCTCGGGATTTGAGGGAAGGGAAGGAGAAGGGGCTTAGCTGACTTTTTCCTGCTCATTCCAGACAGGGAGGGCTGTGGGAGAGGAGAATTCCCAAGCAAAGCTCCTGAATCCCAGCCAGCAGGGCAGCTTCCAACGGTGCAATGGGGGATGGAGTGGGGTTCCAGGGACCATTGACCTTTTCTGACTCTGCCCCTGTTCAGCCCCCTCCTTCGGGGAACCAAGATTCCATCCAAGTGACCGATTGCTAAAGATATTCTTATTAATCATCGTGGCATTTTTGAAAGTCTTACTCTGTGCCAAGCACTGCGGTAGAAACAATCAGATCAGACACGGTCCCTATCCGGCATGGGGCTCCCAATCTAAGAGGGAGGGCGAACGGGGATCGAATCCCCATTTTTACAGCTGAGGAAAATCGAGGCCCGGAGAAGTGGACCTGCCCGGGTCCTGTGCTCCTTGCACTGAGCCACACTGCCTAAAGGCCGCAAAGACACCAAAATAGCGAATCACGAGATTTCTCGTCGTACGCCCAAGCGGAGTCGCCTCGCTTCGGGTTGAATTCCTCGCTGTTGGTATTTGTTGAGCTCTGACGGGTTGTATTCCCCACTGAAGTGATTACGAGCTAATTATGAGTTTCCAAAGTCCTGTGTCTTCCTCCACCACTCGTAAGTCAACGAGCCGACGGAAACACAGGTGCTCGCCTGAGACGGCAACGGTGCCTCTTTCCCTACAGTTTGAAAGAACACAGCAGGGCGGTTTGTGGCGGGGTGGTTTGTGCCCCTAGCAGGCTGAGAATGGGTTTAGGGAAAGAAAATGGCAGCTTTTCAGAACCCTGCTCTCTGTCCACGGGTTCAGACTCTTTTGTCGGCAGCCTACTACTACTAATGACACTAGTAATAATAATAATAATTGTGGCATTTGGTAGGCACTTACTGTGTGCCAAGCACTGGTGTAGATACGAGCTAATCAGGCCAGACACAGTCCCTATCCCACACAGGGCTCAGTCCTAAGGGGAGGGAAACCCCATTTTACAGATGAGGAAACTGAGGCACAAAGGAATCAAGTGTCTTGCCCAAGTCCATACAGCAGGCAAGCAGGAACTAGAATCCAGATTCTTTAACCCTGCGTCCCGGGTTCTTTCCACTGAAACTCTCTGTTCTGCTTCGACTTCTTTCGCACATCCCGGGCATCCGCGGGTCCTGCCCTGTGCACGCTCCTTTCCTGAAGAGCAAGATCCTTGAGGGTGAAGACCGTGTCTTTGACCTTTCTTATACTCCCTTAAATATCCGGCACAGTCTGGGAGGTGTTCCGTAAGTACTGACTTTGACAGCGTTGACGATCTGGTCCCTCCCCTATCCGTGCCAAGCGCGAGACTCCGCGGTCGACCACCGGAACGTCTCGACCGTCAGAGATCTCCGGTTCGGCCGATCAGCAGCTCTAAAACCCGTCTCTTTCCTTCCCTTCCTCGCCAGACGATCCTAGGGAAGATGGGCGCTGGAAGCTTTCGTCCAAGAAGACACGAGGGCAGAAGGAATCGCTTCCCAGCATTAGGACAGGCAATTAGTCAGAATCCAACTAAATTAAGACTCACATCAGTGACATCTAGTCAGCGCTTAACAAGTTCCGTAAAAAAAAAAGGGGCACGCTGTGCTCAAGGGAAACAAACTGTCCAAACCTTCAACACCCCAAACCTTAAAAGCTCACTGACTGTTTCCAGTATCTGCGTATTTACTTACGCCCGCGCTCGGCACTTTTGTTTATCAGGATCATTTTTCCGTCTGATTATTTATTTTGATTATTTCACTTGTAAATATTTTTAGGTCTGTCTCTCCTAGTAGACTGTCAGCTTCCCGTAGGCAGGAAACACATTAAAATCATTTTTTTATTTCTTTATGATATTTGTTAAGTGTTTATTAAGGCCTTCCCCGCCCAAGTCCTCATTTCCTCTTCTTCCACTCCCTTCTGTGTCACCCTGAATTTGGATTTTCACCCTTCCTTCTGCCCTGTGCATTTACGAATAGATCCGTAATTAATTTCTATTAGTGTCTGTCTCCCCCTCTAGACCGTGAGCTCGACATGGGCGGATAACCTGTCAACCAACTTGTTATCCCACCCTCTCCCAAGTGTTTATTACAGTGTGCTCTGCACAGAGTAAATGCTCCCAAAATAAAGAAATTGATTGATATCTGCCAGACACTGTACTAAGCACTGGGATAGATAAAAGATAAGTGGCTCACGGTCTTAATCCCCATTTTACAGATTCATTCAGTCGCATTTATTGAGCGCTTACTGTGTGCAGAGCACTAAGCGCTTGGAAAGTACAGTTCGGCAAGAAATGGGGACAATCTCTACCCAACAGCGGGCTGGCGGTCCAAAAGGTAACCGAGGCCCAGAGAAGGGAAGTGCCTTGCCCAAAGCCTCGTTTATCTCATCTGCTTGATGTGGATTAAGTCCGTGAGCCCCATGTGGGACGTAGAATGTGTCCGACCTGATTAACTTGCATCTACCCCAGTGCTCAGTACAGTGCCTAGCACATAATAAGCGCTTAACAGATACTGTTTAAAAAAAGGTAGAAGCGGACATAGCCTGGTGAGCAGGGATGAGAAATGGGGTGTCTGCCCTGGAGCGGGGATTTGAGGAATATCGTGACACTAGGAGGGAGAAACGAAAAGAGCGCTGGGCAGTGTGGCTAATAAATGGAACAGGATCTGAGGAAATAATCTTTCTGGAGCCAGTTGTGGGAGGGGTTGCCAGTCACAAATTCTTCTCCCAGATACATCCTATCATAAAGATAAAGTCTCGCTGCCAGGAAGTGGAGTCACCTTGAAACCCTAATAGCCCCTACTTCCTTTCAAGGCAGAGACCTCTACGGGATACGGCCCTGTCAAGAAACCTGGTTTTTTTCCCTCCCAGCTGCTGTGCATCAATTATTTTGCAATCAATCGTAGTTACTGAGGGCTTTCTGTGTGCAGAGCACTGTGCTAAGCTCTTGGAAAGTACAATTCGGCAACAAAGACAATTTAATTCTGAAATACATTCTTGGGAGAGCTGAACTAAGTTCTTGGGATAGTGCCAGAGAGTCGGTAAATACGATCCCTGCCCTCCAAGAGCTTACAGGCCTCTATAGGAGAGAGACATAAAATAAATTACAGGTGAGAGGCAGCAGCAGAGCATAAGGATGTAAACATAAGCACCGTCGGAGAGGACTCGAACGCGTAGGTTATGCACAAGGGAGGGACCGGAGGGTGGGGAGGTGGGAGAGGAGTCAGGGAAGGATTCCTGGAGGAGGTGGAATTTTAGAAAGGCTTTAAAGATGGGGACAGCAGTGGGTTGTCAGAGTAGTGGTCTTCACAGTGGGAGAGCAGCAGGAGAGAGGCACGGGACACAGTGAAGAGGGCGGAAAAGGCCACCCAGCCGAAAAGCAGGCCAGCGGCATCCAGGAAGACACTTGGCCTACCTCCATTTTCTTCTCTCCGGCTCTCTGTTGTCTCCCAGCCAATCCCAGCATCCTTCCCCTTCCCCCTCCCGTTTCTGGCCCTTGGATAATAAAAATATAATAATAATAATGGTTCTCGTTAAGCTCTTAAGTCCCCGGCACCGTTCTAAGCGCCGGGGTAGCTACATGTTAATCAGCTTGGACAAAGTCCCTGTCCCACATGGCGCTTAAAGTCTAAATTCCCATTTTAAAGAGGTGGGAACTGAGGCCCGGAGAAGTGAAGTGATTTGCCCAAGGTCACCTAGCAGGCAAGTGGCGGGCCCGGGATTAGAACCCAGGTCCTTCTGATGCCCAGGCCTACGCTCTAACCGTGAGGCCAGGCTGCTTCCTCAATCCTCTCATGCCATCGGACCACCGTGCCTCACTGCCAGGGTTGCAAACCTCCCTTCCGTCGCCTCGTGCCAGGGCTTCCCAGTGGCCTATCAGCCAATCAACCGGTGGGATTTATGGAGTGCCGACCACGTGCAGAGCACTGGAGTAAACCCTCAGCAGAGTAGAATTGTACATTCCAAGCGCTTAGTACAGTGCTCTGCACATAGTAAGCGCTCAGTAAATACTATTGAATGAATAGAATGCCACAGAATTGGTAGACACATTCTCATTCATTCATTCAAACGTATTTATTGAGTGCTTACTGTGTGCAGAGCACTGTACTAAGCACTTGGGAGACTACAGGATAGCAATAAACAGACACATTCCCTGTCCACAACGAGCTCACGGTCTAGAGGGGGAGGCAGACATTAATATGAATAAATAAATTACAGATACGCTACGTAGGTGCCGGAGGGCTGGGGCAGGCGGTGAATAAAGGGTGCAAGACAGGATGACGCAGAAGGAAGTGGGAGAAGAGGAAAGGAGGGCTTAGTCAGGGAAGGCCTCTAACCAAATTGAGCCTACTATGTGCCAAGCACTGTTCTGAACACTGGGGTAGATACAAGTTAATCAGGTCGGACACCGTTCCTGTCCCACTCTTTATCCCCATTTTCCAGATGAGGGGACTGAGACCCAGAGAAGCGAAGCGACTTGCCTAAGGTCACACAGCAGACACGTGGCGGAGCCGGGATTAGGACCCAGGTCCTTCCGACTTCCGGGCCCGGGACCTACCCACTAGGCCACACTGCTTCTCCAGCTGAAGGGGGCAAAAAGCAGCAGAAGCCAACCGTGACCTCAGTCCTCTCGTGCCGTCAGACCTGGTTGTGCCTCACTGCCAGGGATGCACACTCCCCTCCCGTCACCTCATGCCCGAGGTTTTCCAGCAGCCTATCAGTCGATCGATCGATCGATCAGTGGTACCTATCGAGAGCACGGGAATCAGCCCTCGACAGAGTACAATAAAACAGCATGGCGGCACGGCCTAGTGGCAAGAACAAGGGCCTGGGAGTCAGAGGATTTGGGTTCTAATTCCAGCTGCGCCCCTTATCTGCTGTGTGACCTTGGATGAGTCACTTCGCTTCTCTGGGCCTCACTCAATAACTACAATTGAATGAATGAACGAAAGAATGAACAGTACCTGGCGCATAGTAAGCGCTTAACAAATACGACGATAATTAGCCAGAGTCGGTAGCCACACTCCCTGCACGCAATGAACTTATGGTCTAGAACGGGACTGGGAGAGACGGAAGAATGGGAATAGGATTTTTCCTCCACAAATGTTTGCACTTGGGAGAGGTCTGAATTTCCTGTGACTCTTGGACTCCAGACAGCGCTTCCTGGGAAGGGAGAGGAGTCACTCAGTCAGTTGTCTTTATCGAGCCCTTACTACGTGCAAAGCACGGTACTAAGCGTTTGGGAGAGGACAATATAGCAATAATTCCCTGCCCTCAGTGAGTTTACAGTCTAGAGGGGAGACAGACATGAATATCAGTAAACAGATCACAGGTCTGGACATAATGCTGTGGAGCTGGGACGGGGGACGGATACAGGGAGCAGATCAGGGTGACGTCGAAGGGAGTGGGAGAAGAGGAAAGGAGGGCTTTGTCAGGGAAGGCCTCCGGGAAGGGATGTGCCGTCGATTAAGCTTGGAAAGCAGGGGGACGGTCATTGTCTGTCGGATAAGGGAAGCGGCGCGGCTCAGTGGAAAGAGCCCGGGCTTGGGAGTCAGAGGTCATGAGTTCGAAGCCCGCCTCTGCCGCTTGTCAGCCGTGTGACTGTGGGCGAGTCACTTCACTTCTCTGCGCCTCAGTTCCCTCATCTGTAAAATGGGGATTAACTGTGAGCCTCACGTGGGACGACCTGATTCCCCGGTATCTACCCCAGCGCTTAGAACAGTGCTCTGCACAGAGTAAGCGCTTAACAAATACCAACATTATTATTATTATAACAGCTCCTTCAACCCCTCTGACCTGGAGAAATAACTGCGGTTTGTAGCCCTCCCGGTGATTGTCCTGTGATTTTTTTCTCTATGTTCTCAAACTCTCATTTGCTTTCCACCGCCACTCCGACTGTGAGCAAACGGGTCAGGGACTCGGTCAAAAACAGGATTCTTCCCCAGTAGTGCTCAGGACACTATATTGGGTGCTCGGTAAATACCGCTGGGTGAATGAATGACCGTGCTGAGGGGGAAATCAATCAATTGGATTCATTAATATAATTAATATTATTGAATTTGTCGTTAAGTGCAGGGAACTTGTCTGCTGATTCTGACGCATTGTACTCTCCCAAGCGCTTAGTACTTTGCTCTGCACATAATAATAATGTTGGTATTTGTTAAGCGCTTACTCTGTGCCGAGCACTGTTCTAAGCGCTGGGGTAGATACAGGGTAATCGGGTTGTCCCACGTGAGGCTCACGGTTAATCCCCATTTTACAGATGAGGTCACTGAGGCCCAGAGAAGTGAAGTGACTTGCCCACAGTCACACAGCTGACAAGTGGCAGAGCTGGGATTCGAATTCATGACCTCTGACTCCCAAGCCCGGGCTCTTTCCACTGAGCCACGCTGCTTCAACATAGTAAGCGCTCAACAAATACCACTGATCGATAAGTCATCAAACGCTTACCCTGGGTAAGACACGGTTCTAAGCTCTGGGGTAGTTACAAGCTAATCACGTTAAGTCACTTAAGGTGAAGCGACCTGCCCAAAGTGGCACGGCTGACGAGTGGCGGAGCCGGCATTAGAACCTACGATCTCTGATTCCCAAGCCCGGGCTCTTTCCGCTGAGCCAGGATGCTTCTCGAAGTGAGCGGGGAACGTGTCTACCACCTCTGTGGTGGTGTTTTATTCCACTAGATCACGCTTATCCCCTCCTCTCTCCCTTTTGACTTTCCTTCCCTTCACCCCTTCTTTTCTCCTCCTCACCTCTTGTCCCTCTCTTTCTGGATCGCGGGCAGGGAACGTATCTACCAATTCTACTGAATTCTACAATGTGGGACAGGGCCGGTGTCTGACCCGATTAACTTAGATCTCTACTCGGGCGCTTAGCGTAGAGCCTGACAGATAGGAAGCACTGAACAAACACCGTCATCGTTATTACTCTTCCAAGCGAGTGCAGCATCGCGCGTTCGCCACACAGTAAGCGCTCAACAGATGCGATCGAGTCAATCCAAGAAACCCTATCAACTTAGAAGTGGTTGCTGTTTAAGATCCATTTTGAGTAAGAACCCTGCTTCTCCTCCCATTTATGGGTGTGACGTGATCACATCTCTCTTTTTCTGTTAAAGCCCCGAACCTTGGACAGGTTTGCCCATTTCAAACTGAGTTATCAAGAACTTACGTCCTGTTTTTATATTTTCACATATAAAAATACAGCTATGTTCCACAGTCTATATGAGGCATCTCCCAGACATCCGCGTCCACCAACACACGTACCCACACACAGACACCCGTCCTCACCCGTCTCACAACCTTCTGTCTCCCCCAGAACGTAGTAGAATACCCGGCACATGGTGAACGCCTAACAGATATCATTAAGATAATAATAAAAAGAAAGTTAAGGACCCAATTCCAGCTCGCTATACCGCAGACGGGAACAAAGGAGGTATCAAATCTGGGGCCTCTTGGCTGATTCTGCTCGGTTTAGACTCTGGTCAAAAGCAGCTTAAGAAGAAATCACTCACCTTGCTCAGAAGTCAGTGGGCAAGTCGATGCTGCTTACTCGAGGCAGGTGAGATAACTGGAGAAGGTTAAAGCACAGTAGGTGTGTCTTTAGAGCCTGATCAGGTGTAATGGTTTTCCGGTACGTATTTTATGATTCAGCTGGCATATTTTTTCCCTGGAAGGAAGCCAACATATGCTCCATCCCACATTCCCAGCTCTCCTTGGGCAGACACTTGATCTCATCATCTCTAATCATCACTGCCCTCCAACCCCATCCAACTTCCTCAACTCCTCAAGCCCCACTTAGCCTCCATACCTAATCTACCTACTCTTGATGACCGAATAGCCGTTCTCAACCCCACCCTCTCTACTGAACTCGACTCATTCGCTCCCCTATCCCTTCTTCGCTGTCCCATCACCGACCCACAGCCCCGGTTCACCTGCACATTCTTCCTACTTCGCTCTTGTGCTCGAGCCGCAGGACTCCGCTGACGGAAATCTGAATATCGGGCCGCTCTATCCGCTTCGAGTTTATCCTTGCTGGCTTCGATTCTGTCCTCTCCTCTGCCCGGCAGAACGATTTCACTTCCCTTATTGACACCCGCGCCCATCTCCCTCGCCAGTTGTTCCGGACATTTATCTCCCTCCTCAGGCCCCCTGCGCCTCCCACCTCCCTCACCCCTTGCCCCCCGTGACCTGGCCATCTACTTTATTAAGAAAATTAACATCATCAGGAGTGAGCTCCCTACAATCTCCCCTGCCCCTCTTCAGTCCCTCCCCCTTCCGGCCCCCTTTCAACTTTCGCATCCTTCCCAGCAGTATCTCCGGAGGAGATCTCCTGTCTCCTCTCAAATGCCATCCCTTCCACCTGTGCATCGGACCCCATTCCATCTCACCTTATCATAACTCTCACCCCCTCCCTTCTTCCCTCCCTAAGAGCCATCTTTGACCATTCACTGTCCAGTGGCTTCTTCCCCACTGCCTTCAAACATGCCCATGTCTCCCACATCCTTAAAAAAATCCTCCCTTGACCCCTTGGCGCCCTCCATCTCCCTGCTACCATTCCTCTCCAAATTCCTTGAGCGAGGCATCTACACCCACCTTCTGAAATTCCTCTCCTCCACTTCTCTCTTGGACCCCCTTCAATCTGGCTTCCGTCCCCTTCTCTCCACAGAAACCTCCCTCTCAAAAGTCACCAGTGATCTCCTTCTTGCCAAATGCAACAGCTTCTATTCCAGCCTAATCCTCCCCGACCTCTCAGCTGTCTTTGATGTTGCAGATCACTCCCTTCTCCTGGAAACATAATCCAACCTCGGCTTCACTGGCTTTGTCCTCTCCCTGTTCTCCTCATCTATCTGGCTGTTCACTGTCAGTCTCCTTCGGGGCTCCTCCTCTGCCTCCCATCCCCTAACTGTGGGGCTCCCTCAAGGTTCAGTTCTCTGTCCTCTTCTCTTCTGCGTTTACCCTCATTCTCTTAGAGAACTCATTCACCCGAAGGACTTCGACCACCATCCCTATGTAGACGATACCCAAATCAACATCTCCACCTCTGATCTCTCTCCCTCTCTGCAGGCTCACACCTCCTCCTGCCCTCAAGGCATCTTGCCTTGGATGTCTTCCTGTCACCTCAACTTAACGTGTCCGAAACAGAGATCATCCTGTCCTCTCCAGGACTTTCCCGTCATTATAGATGGCACTACCATCTTTCCCATCTCATAAGCCCATAACTTTGGCATTATCCTTGTCTCCTCTCTGTCATTTAACCCACACATTCAATCCGTCGCCAAATCTTGTCGGAACCACCTTCGTGACATTGCTAAAATCCTCCCTTTCCACTCCATCTAAACTGCTAACAAATTAATACGATCACTCAGCCTATCCCGCCTAGACTACTGCATTAGCTTCCTTTCAGGCCTCCCAACCTCTCCCCACTCCAGTCCATACTTCACTCTGGTGCCCGGATCAGCTTTCTACAGAAGTGTTCAGGACATGTCACTCCCGTCCTCAAAAATCCCCAGTGGTTGTCTTTCCAACCTCTGTATCGAGCAAAAACTCCTCCCCAGTGGGTTTAAAGCCCTCCATCACCTTGCCCTCTCCTACCTCACCTTGCTTCTCTCCTACAACCCAGCCCGTACACTTTGCTCCTCTGGTGCTAACCTTCTCACCATACCTCCATCTTGTCTGACTCGCTGCCAACCCCTGGCCCGCGTCCTGCCTCTGGCCTGGTACGCCCTCTTTCCTCAAATCTGCCAGGCAATTACCTTCCCCTCCTTCAAAGCCTTTTTGAAGCTACATCTCCTCCAAAAGGCCTTTCCAGACTAAACCCTGCTTTTCCTCATCTCCCGCTCCCTTCTGCATCACTCTGACTCGTTCCCTTTGCTCTTCCCACCTTATAGGCCCACAGTACTTATGAATATAGCTGTGATTTTATTTATCTGTACTGACGTCTGTTCATTTGTACTGACGTCTGCCTCTGCCCCCCTCTAGCCTGTGAGGTCTTTGTGGGCAGAGATTTTCACTGTTTATTGTTTTATTGTACACCCCCGAGCACTTAGTACAGTGCTCTGCACACAGTAAGACCTCAATAAATACAATTGAATGAATGAATCCATCGATCAATCAATGTCAGGGGCGTTTTTGGAGGAGGTGTTTGAAAGCGGCAGCAAGGAAGGGAAGAATCAATCAATGGATCAATGGTATTTATTGAGTGCTTGCTCTGTGTAGAACACTGTACTGAGCGCTTGGGGAACTACGGTACAACAGTTGGTTGACAAGATGACTGTCTGCAAGGAGCTTCCTGTCTGAAGGGGAAGAAGAGTGGGTGGAGATGTTTTTAGATGGGGAGGGTCATGGCAGATAAAGCGGATCGAATTTGAAAGCAGGAAGGAGCCTCTGTTCCTGAGAGATAGCCGGGAAGGATGAACTCATGGATGCTGAAGTGGGAGGTTGTTGGGAACATTGAAGAAAAGACTTGGAAAGACTCGAACCTGATGGTGGCGATTTCTGTCCTCCAAGTATTTAGCCGAGGTTATCAGGGGAGCTGGGCCCCTTGGGGGCTTCAGGAGCGCCTAGTACATCACCCTGCACACAATAAGCGCTCAACAAATGCCACCGATTGATTTATCTCTTGATTGACTCACATCATCCCAGGACACAAGAACACTGTGAACATTTCCAGAGGGAAAACCTTTTTTTAAAAAAATGGTATTTGTTAAGCGCTATGTGTCAGGCACTGTACTAAGCACTGGTGTAGATGTAAGGTTGGAAACAGTCCACGCCCCAGATGGAGCTCACATTCTCAATCCCCATTTCACATATGAGGTGACTGAGGCACAGAGAAGCAAAGCGACTTGCCCAAGGTCTCTCTGTGGACAGATGGAGGAGCCGGGATTAGAACCCGGGTCCTCCTAGACTCCCAGGCCCGTGCTCTATCCGCTAGGCCACGTTGCTTCTCCTGCTTTCCGATTTGAATAAAGTCGGTCCCCCAGGCTCAACCCAGCCCGCACACTTGGCTGCTCTGATTCGGGCCTCGTCACTATACCTCGATGTCGTCTGTCTCGCCCCCAACCTCTCACCCACGTCCCGCCTCTGGCCTGGACGCCGTCCCTCCTCATAGCCTACAGACGATGACTCCCTGTCCCTTCAAAGCCTCATCGAAGGCCCATCTCCTCCAAGAGGCCTTTCCTGACTAAGCCCCTCTTTCCTCTTCTCCCACTCCCTCCTGCATCCCCCTGACTTGCTCCCTTTATTCATCCCCCCACCAGCCCCACGGCACTTAAGTACATATCTATAATTCATTTATATTAATGTCTGTCTCCCCCTCTAGACTATAAGCTCGCTGTGGGCCGAGAAATTGCTTATTGTTGCATTGTACTCTCCCATGTGCTTAGCACAGTGCTCTGCACACAGTGAATGCTCGGTAAATACGACCGGCCGACTGATTAGACCACGCCGCTTCTCTCAGCACTTGGGTGACTTCAGTACAGTAGAGTTGGTAGTTATGTTCTCCGGCCTCCAGGATTTACTATCTAGTGGGAGAGGTAGACAATAAAACACTCTCTCTCCCCTTCCCCTGCGACCTGGTTTATTTTTTCCCCACACTGCTGTCTTCCTGATCCACTTCCCTCAGCTCTATCCGACACCACGGGATTCCTGGGCCCTTCCACTGGCTCGTGTTACCACAAGCGTCTCTTGGAAAACGAAGAACAGAGGTCTAATTATACTAAACCTACACGACCAAACAAGTTTTCTTTCTCCGCAGAATAAGCAAGAATGCTGAGTCCTGTATTTCCAGAGCAATGCGGATTTCTCATTAAAAGGCAAATCCTTCCTTTCAAAAGGTTGAATAGAATGGCTCTTAAAAAAAGAATTCCAGATGGTTAAATTTAGGCTCTGAAAAGAGTCCCATTCAAAAGTATTCTCTGGCTTCAGGCTCATAGTCTTTCACCGGGCGCCGGATTGGATTCATTTTCATTCACGTTTAGCGCTTGGCTTCTAATCTGCTTCTTCTGAGGCAAGGCATAATAATAATAATAATGTTGGTATTTGTTAAGCGCTTACTATGTGCCGAGCACTGTTCTAAGCGCTGGGGTAGACACAGGGGAATCAGGTTGTCCCACGTGGGGCTCGCAGTCTTAATCCCCATTTTACAGATGAGGGAACTGAGGCACCGAGAAGTTAAGTGACTTGCCCAGAGTCCCACAGCTTAGCCAGAAATATGCCTAAGCACTGTACTAAGCACTTGGGAGAGGGCACTTCTGCTCTCCCTTCTACTTAAACTGTAAGCTCCAAGTGGGACAGGGACAGGGATAATAAGCATTTATTATCTGTCCAACGCTGTTCTAAGCGCTGGGGTAGGTACAAGTTGGTCAGATTGGACGCAGTTTTGCCTCAAAAATTATCGACTTAGCCCAGAGATGACAGAGGGTGATTGTTGTAACGGGTTTAGGGAGCCGACAGCAAGTGGGTACTACGCTGTAAGGTTGTTGTGGGCAGGGAATGTGTCTGTTTATTGTTGTATCTTACTCTCCCAAGCGCTCAGTACAGTGCTCTGCCCCATTAAGTGCTCAGTGAATACGACCGAATGAACGAATAGACGCTTATGCTCCAGTCGGCTGAAGGAGACCCAAAGGTTCTGCAAAGTGTCTGTGGGGCGGGAAGACCAGGAACCGAAAGATCCATGACGAGTCTTATTAGCAACAGTCAATAATATTTACTGAGCGCTTACTGTGTACGGCTCACTGTACTAAGCGCTTGGGAGAGTACATCCAACGGTATAACGGACACATTTCCTTCCCACAGCGAACCTACAGTCTAGAGGGGGAGTCAGATAGCATGGCGGAGTTGGATAGAGTACGGGTCTGGAAGTCAGAAGGTCCTGGGTTCCAATTCCGGCTCTGCCATTTGTCTGATGGGTGGCCTTGGGCGAGTCACTTCATTCTCTGGGCCTCAGTTACCTCATCTGTAGAATGGGGATCAAGACTGGGAGCCCTAAGGGGGACAGGGACTGTGTCCAACCCGATTTGTTTGTATCCACCCCAGAAGATGAAGAAAAGACTTGGAAGAACTCCAACCTGATGGTCGCAATTTCCGTCCTCACAGTAATCGGCCAATCAGACGTGAGAGGTCGGGGGCTTCGGGAGCACTTAGCACGGCGCTCTGCACGCAGTGAGCACGCAACAAATGCCACTGATCGATCTGTTGATTGACATCATCCCGGGGCACACCAACACTGTGAACGTTTCCTGAGGGGAAAACTTCAGTGCCTGACACATAGTAAGCGCTTAACAAACACCTTAATTATTAAATAACTAAATTACGGATACGGACATAAGGGCTGTGGGTCTAGGGGTCGGGGGGTTGAATAAAAGGAGGACGTCAGGGCAATGCAGAAGGGAGTGGGAAAAGAGGAAAGGAGGGCTTAGTCAGGGAAAGCCTGTTGGAGGAGATGGGCCTTCTATAAGGCTTTTAGAGGGGGGAGCGTCATTTTCTGTGAGATATGAAGAGAGAGGGTATTCCAGGCCATAAGCAGGATGTGGGAGAGAGGTCGGCAGTGAGATAGACGAGATGAAGGTACAGGGAATAGGTTGGCATTAGAGGAGCGAAGTGTGCCGGCCGGCTTGTAGTAGGAGAGTCGTGAGGTGAGGTAGGAGGGGGCTGGGAGAGGGCAGTAATAGAGGGAGGGGGGCTAGGAGGGCATTGTCGTCTCGTGAAATGACCCCCCGACCAACTCCAGTATCTTCCCACAATCTGGCCGTCAGAGTTGGTCCTTGGTCTGCTATGTATAATCCCCCTCCTGGCGTGATGAGAACTACGTCCCTGAAGTTGAGCTATTCTGCACCTGGTGCGGAGATCCTGTAATTCTCACAGGAATATGCTGGTTCTGTCCGATCGGGCGTAAAACCATGGTACAGAATCTAGGGGCCATATCTAGGGCATCAAAGAAAGGCCTCCGTCTGGGCCTGGGAGGCTTTCAGCCCCTCTTTCCCACCCTTTCCCTTCAGACCGGAACAAATATTCTGCCGCGAGCCCCGCTACAACTGTGGAAGTGACCCAGGGCTGAGAATTAGTGGTAAGAGATCACCCAAAGAGAAAGGAGTAGAGAGGGTGGTGTCGAGAGCGTCGATTTGATCGCGAAGGGAAGGTAGTTGGAGCATGGAGAAAAAAAGGGGCTTGATGACTTGAGAAAATTTGACGTAGCCAAACGAACAGAGGCCTCAGAGGGGGAACGGGTCAGATCTGTGGGGAAGGGGTGTGTGAGGGAGAGAAGGCAGGTGAAGGGGTTGTGGTCCAAGAGAGGGATTTCAGCGTTGGTGAGGCTCGAGGTTGTTCAGTGACTAGAGATGAAGAGATGGAGTGTGTGCCCAAGTTGGTGAGTGGTTGAGGAGTTTGTTGGAGTTGAGGAGTGTTAGAAAGCGGGCGAGGGAAGTACAGTTGTCAGGAAGCAATCGATCAATCGTATTAATTGAGCCCTTACTGTGTGTAGAGCACTGAACTAAGCACTTGGGAGAGTACAATTTAACAATAAACGGACACGTTCCCTGCCCGTTGCGAGCTTAAAGTCTAGAGGATGAGTTTAAAGGACAGAGAAACATCGATGCGGGTATTGAAGTCTCCGAGGAAGAGATGGAGAAAGAAGGGATGTGAGAATGTGGGCAGGGGAGCGCTTAGGACAGTGCCCTGCACACAGTAGGTGCTCAGAAAATTCGACTGAATGAAGAGGCTGCTCACTCTACTTTAGCCCAACAGCCAAGATGTTGTTTTTTTAATGGGATTTGTTAAGCTCTTACTCTGGGCCAGACATTGTACTGTGCTTGGGTAGGTACGGGATAATCAGGTTGGACCCAGTTCATGTCCCACAGGAGGCTCCAAGTCTTAATCCCCATTTTTCAGATGAGAGAACCGAGGCCCAGAGGAGTGAGGCGACTTCCCCAAGATCACGCACAGCAGACAAGCGGCGGAGCCAGGATTAGAACCCAGGTCCTCCGACTCTCAGGCCCCGGCTCTATTCATTCAGTCATTCGATCGTATTTATCGGGGCTTACCGTGTGCAGAGCACTGTGGTAAGCCCTCAGGCCACGCTACTTCTTACCCAGCTTGCCTATTCCCTCCACACCTGGCACATTATAAGTCCGAGAACTCTTCCTCCGAAGAGCTCGATATTGTAATTTGATTTCTGCGAAGTGACTTTACGAAGACCTGCAAGACCTCGCAGACAAACTCAATATATTCAAATAAAATGAAGTGACATTTATAGCCGAAAAAGGAGAATGGACTGGAATTTTATATTAACTTGGATAGGTCAGAGCTAAAATTGCAGTAAAGATTATGCTAATGACATTGCTCTAATCAGGTCCGTGCTGCGTTCCCTAGGCAATCCCAAAGCTGTTTATTAATATAATGATGCTGTTCATCGTCATCATCTTCGTTATCATCGGTGGTATTTATTTAGTGCTTAGTGCGTGCAGAGCACTGTAATAAATGCTTGGGAGAGTACAATGCAACCGAGTGGGCAGACACATTCCTTAATCACAACGAGTTTACAGTCTAGAGGGGGAGATAGACATTAATGTGAATAAATAATTTATTTATTATTAGTCTACTTTTTTGCCTATTATATTTCCACCACCTACTAACGATTTACCTACTATTTCGTCTCTCCCTTCCTAATTCTGCTGGGTGTTGAAAAATCCTAGCTCCCTCGGCTATGTGTTCTCCAACTGGTGTCACAGGTTTTGCCAATCTTTACGTAACCATCTTGGAACATAAATGAACAGGTGTTTTGATATGGGCAAACTGTATTTCCTCTCAAGGTAAGGCTCAGAGGTTTCTGTTTTGTTTTTAGGCCCGGTGGCAAGAGCGCGGGTTTGGGAGTCAGAGGGCATGGGTTCCAATCCCGGCTCCACCCCTTGTCTGCTGTGTGACCTCGGGCAAGTCACTTCACTTCTCTGCGCCTCAGTTACTTCATCTGTAAAATGCAGATCAGAACTGTGAACCTCACCTGGGACAACCTGATTACCTTGTATCTACCCCAACGCTTAGTGCTTTAAACTTAAGTGCTTAACAAGTACCATTATTATTATTATTATTACTAAATGCTTACTAGCTACCACAAGGGAGGTAGAGGCGGATATTTTCATTCTAATCGCCTTGTTTCCCCATCTGTAAATCATTTTAACGTCTTCAGCTCGCTGTAGGAAACAGCGGCCCGGGGGGTTAAGTGACTTATCCGGGGTCACACAGCAGGCCGGTGACATAGCTGGCATTAGAATCCTGCCCTCCTGTCTCCCAGCCTTATGTTCTTCTCGCGAGACCGGGAATCCACAATCTGATCATTCAGGAGAGCCCCTGGAAAAAGAAACTTGAACACTTAATGCCTGGAGAGCCAACAGGGAAAAGCAGCGCATTAAAATTAACATAGTTTATTTTGTTGTGAAGGTGTAAGGATGACAAAATGAAAGAGAGCTAGATAGAGAGAAAGAGAGAGCAGCACGGCTCAGTGGAAAGAGCACGGGTTTGGGAGCCAGAGGACCTGGGTTCTAACAACGGTTCCTCCACTTACCCGCTGTGTAAATTTGGACAAGTCACTTAACTTCTCTGTGCCTCAGTTCCCTCCTCAGCAAAATGAGGATTCAATACTTGTTCTCCCTCCTACTTAGATTAAGAGCCCCAAGTGGGACCCGATTATCTTGTATCTGCCCCGTCACACAGGACAGTTCTTGGCATATAGTGTTTAACAAATGTCACAATTATTACTGTGGTTTTTATTATTATTATTAGAGAGAGGGGGAGGAAGTGAGGGAGAGAGGAAGAGAAGGAGAGAGAGAAAGAGAAAGCCCTCTGATTTTTTCTTCCTCTCTGTTGGGAAACAGGAAGTGTAGGTACCTTTTAGAAATGTGTGATGGTTATACATAAAAAAGACTTGCTCGTCACGTTTCAAGTATAGAGATGATAACTCTGCTGACACTCAGCTGGAGGTATTGGGGGAGAGGAAGTAAGGGCCTGGAGAGGCAGTGTGGCCAAGTGGAAAGAGCACGGGCCTGGGAGTCAGAGGACCCGGGTTCTAATCTACTTACTTGTCTACTGCTATAATAATGTTGGCATTTGTTAAGCACTTACTATGTGCCGAGCACTGTTCTAAGCGCTGGGGCAGACATGTGGTGGAGCTGGGGTTAGAACCCCGGTCCTCTGACTCCCAAACCCTTGCTTTTTCCATTAAGCCACGCTGCTTTTCCAACTCAAACTTCTCTAAGTCACTGAATTTCTCCGTGCCTCAGTTTCCTCATTTAGAATATGGAGGTGCAATACCAGCAACACTTTAGATTGTAAGCCCCATGAGGGACAGGGACTGGGCCTGAATTTATGGTGTTGTATCGGCCCCTGGACTTGACACATAGTAAGCGCTTAAAAAGTACCACACCGTTTTTCCAGCTGCTGGGCCTTTACCCATTCGAACACCTCACTCTGGGCTTCCTTTTAAACAGTTGTCACTCACTCTACTCCCTCGTCTCAGAAACGAATTGATTTTTTTTCCCAAACGCGAGCTCTCCCCGGGCTGTGAAATAAATTGAATCCTTTTAATCTGTCCCTCGAAGAGTAAACCGATTTCCATTTAACCTTCAGACTCCTGGCAATCAGCTCAAACCCGCTTGTTAGCGGAGACCCACACGTATCCTAAATCAAACTCCCACCGGCACATTATTTGAAACGTGGGCCGTGTGGGTAAGAGCCCGAAAGCGCATTTGGAAACGCCGAGGAAGAACCGCAGGCTGAGAGCGTCTGTGGGCGCCCGTCTATCTACCGCTCGAACGTCTCCTTTTCCGTTTCCGCTTGACGGCGCAGGCAGCTTAGTCTCGGCAATCCCGCGGAACCCAAACTCTGCACCGAGATTTTACGACTTCCAGCCCTTCCTCGACTCTGATTTCACCGACAGGAAGCCGGTGAGGCCATGGCAAATCACCGTCATTGCGGAGCGGGTAGAGCGCGGGCCTGGGAGGCAGGAGGGCTTGGGTTCTAATCCCGGCTCCGCCGTTCGTCTGCTGGGTGACCTCGGGCAAGTCACTTCATTTCTCTCTGCCTCTGTTACCCCATCCGTAAAATGATGATTGAGATTGTGAGCCTCACGTGTGTCCAATCTGATTTCCTTGTATCCACTCCAGCTCTTAGTACAGATCCTGGCACATAATAAGTGCTTAACAAGCACCACAGTTATTATTATGGTCACAGACTGCGCACGAGTCTCCGTGCATTGTTCTTCGAATGGCTACTAGCTCGTGGGCCGAGCGCTTTTTACGGCACATGGTGGTGATCAGCTGCGCCTCAGGTTGCCAGGAACGGTACTGGGGAATGCTTCAAGCCTTTCCCCTCATGACTGTAAACTCGTCCGGACAGGGAACGTGTCCGCTGATTCTACTGCGTTGTACTCTCCCAAGCGCTTAGTACAGTGCCCTGCACCTAGTAAGTGCTCCTCGGTAAATGCCATTAACTAATAAGTACGAACGGGAAGTTTACCCAAAGATGGAAATTAACTTCAAGGGACTCTCGCCCCTTCCTTCTTAACTTCCCCCTCTCCCGCTACAACCCAACCCGCAAACTTCGCACCTCTATTACCAACCAACTTACTGTGTTGAGGTCTCATCTCTCCTTCATATCCTGGCACTTTCTTTATCCTGAATTATCAGTCAATCAGTGGTATCTATTGAGCTCTTACTACGCGCAGAGGGCTCTCCTGAGCTCTTTTAACAGGATCTGTGAAGTGCTCACCATGTGCCCGGCACTGTTCTGAGCCCCGGAGTAGGTTCAAGTTAATCAGGTTGGACACGGTCCCTGTCCCACGTGGGGCTCTCAGGCTTAATCTCCTTTTTCCAGATGAGGGAACTGAGGCCCAGGGAAGTGAAGTGACTCGCCTAAGGTCACACAGCAGACACGTGGAGGAGCCGGAAATAGAACCCAGGTCCTTCTGACTCCCAGGCCCGTGCTCTAGCCGCTAGACCACCCGTAAATCCAAGGCAATTTAACTTTATGACTTTGATTTGAGTGTCGGTTTCTGAGTGACGAAGTTCAGTTAATTCATTCATTAGTATTTACTGAGTGCTTACGGTGTGCAGAGTACTGTACTGAGGGCTTGGGATTACAGTATAACAACAGACAGACACATTCCTGTCTTCCTGTCCAAAATGAGCTCACAGACGTTAACAATATAATTAGAATGTGAGTCACTTTTAATGGTATCATTTCCTGGGCAGAGGGTGTTTCCTTAAAATGTTTACGACCAGTGACCTAGACAAGAGGGAGCCTCTAGGGACAAAATGTGTCCTCTCCCCAAGCTTCCTATAGTTGCTTCTCTGCTAATTCTGCTGTATTATATTGTACGCTGCACTTAGTAAACGCTCGATAAATACAATTGTACAGTATTGTGCGATCCATACATTACGATAAATTGATTCGTCGACTGATTCTCTCTCATAGCCGAGCTCCTTTCTCCCCACGATTGAGAGGAGGCAGAAAATCAAGCAATCAGTGGTATTTATTGAGCACCTGCTGCCTCCAGAGCACTGTATTAAACGCTTGGGAGAGTACAACACAATAGAGGTGGTAGATATGCTCCCCGTTCTTGAGGAATGTAATAATAATAATGTTGGTGTTTGTTAAGCGCTTACTATGTGCCAAGCATTGTTCTAAGCGCTGGGATAGACACAGGGGAATCCGGTTGTCCCACGTAGGGCTCACAGTCTTAACCCCCATTTTACAGATGAGGTAACTGAGGCACAGAGCAGTTAAGTGAATGTACAGTCTAGCGGGGAAGCGGACTTTAAATAGATTACAGTTAGGGGAAGCAACCTAGTGTAAGTGCTGAGGGACTGGGGGTGCGACGGCTATCAGTGGGCTTAGAGGGTAAAGATTCAAATGTGAAGGTGACACAGCGATGGAGGGAGAATAGAGGTGAGTCAGGGAAGGCTTCCTGGGGGAGATGGGATTTTAGGAGGGCTTTGAATGTGAGGCGAGCGTCGGTATATCTGATATGACCCTTAAGGGTAGGGGAAACGTCTGCTCATTCTGTCTGGTACTCTCCCAAGGGCTTAGTACAGTGCTCTGCACCTAGTAAGCGCTCAATAAATCCCGTTGATCGATCGATTGATACGAAGAGCGAGGTCCAGACTGAAGTAAGGAGGAGAATTAGGGGTTAATGGAGGAGAGATGAGACCTCAACACAGTAAGTTGGTTGGTAATAGAGGTGCGAAGTTTGCGGGTTGGGTTGTAGCGGGAGAGGGGGAAGTTAAGAAGGAAGGGGCGAGAGTCCCTTGAAGTTAATAGCCAGGAGTTTCTGTCTGAGCCGGAGATGGATGGACAACCACCGGAGGTGTTTGAGGATTGGGGAGACGTGGACCGAATCGCTGTTTTTGTTTGCTTTTTTCAGAAAAACGATCCAGGTGGCAAAGTGAAAAATGGAGCGGAGGGGGAGAGGCTGGAGTCGGGGAGGTCAGCGAAGGGTGGGAGCAGCTGGGATGGAAGGGGTGTTGTGAAGATTGTCACCGATACGTATCGGTACCGACCGCATATGCAGGTTGAATGAGAGGGATGAGACAGGACAGACAATAATTCGAGTAAATAACTGATAGAGTGTCAATGATTTATGTTCCTTAGCCATTAAACGTATATACATGAGCCTCAGACTTCTCTACTTGCAATTCCCAGGATCCCCTCTAAAATGCTGCCTCTAGAAAGGAGTTTCACTGGCCAACTACCTGCCGGGCCTTTGGTAGTGGGGCCAACAGATTACAGACTTCTTTCAAGAGTTTCCGCATCTTTCCCTCTGACTTTCTCCAGGAGGATGGCACCGAATGCCTGGGATTTGTTAACAAGCCAGGAGACTGTAAGCTCCTCAAGGCCCGAGACCACCGCCTTGAGATTCTGAATGCGTGTTCTCCGGGCGTCCGCACCGGCAAACGCAAGATGCTCAACGTAGGCTATTTGTCCGAATGGCTCACGTGGCAATTGGATCGACTCCTCTACGGCACAAATCAGTCATAGGGTGGGAACGTCACGACCACCTAACTCTTAGGGAGTAAATTTTTTTAAAACCTCTAGGTTATTCCTTTATATCCACACGCCCATCTTTTGTTTTATTGGTATTTGTTAAGCACTTACTGGGGTAGATACAAGCTAATCAATCAGTTGTAACCCATCCATCAACCGTGCGTATTTATTAAGCGCTTACTGTGTGCAGAGCACTGTACTGAGCGCTTGGGAAAGTACAATGCAACGATAGACAGTGACAATCCCTGCCTACAGCGAGCTCACAGTCTAGAGAGATAGACATCGATACAAATAAATAGACATCAATACAAATAAATAAAATTACAGGCATATACCTAAGTGCGGTGGGGCTGGGAGGGGGGGAAGAGCAAAGGGTGTGGGAGATGAGGGAAGGTGGGGCTTAGCCTGGGAAGGTCCCTTGGAGGAGACGGGCCTTCGGGAAGGCTTCGGAGGGGTGGACATTAATTGTCTGGCGGATTTGAGGAGGGAGGGCGTCCCAGGCCAGAGGTAGGATGTGGACCGGGGGTCGGCAGCGAGACAGGTGAGATCGAAGCGCAGTGAGAAAGTTAGCTCCAGAGGAGCAAAGTATGCGGGCTGGGTGGTAGAAGGAGAGAAGAGAGGTGAGGAAGGAGGGGGCAAGGTGACGGAGTGCTTTAAAGCCCACCTAATCCAGTTGGACACAATCCCTGTCCCATATGGGGCTCCCGGTCTGAATCCCCATTTTACGGATGAGGAGACTGAGAATAATAATAATGATAATGTTGGTATTTGTTAAGTGCTTACTATGTGCAGAGCACTGTTCTAAGCGCTGGGAGAGATACAAGCTCATCAGGTTGTCCCACGTGAGGCTCACGGTCTTCATCCCCATTTTACAGAGGAGGGAACTGAGGCCCAGAGAAGTGAAGTGACTTGCCCACAGTCACACAGGTGACAAGTGGCAGAGCCGGGATTCAAACCCATGACGTCTGACTTCCAAGCCCGGACTCGTTCCCCTGAGCCACGCTGCTTCTAATAAGCAAAGAAGCAAAGTGACTGGCCCAAGGTCACACGGCGGACAAGTGGAGGAGCCAGGATTAGAACCCACGTCCTTCTGACTTCCAGGCCCGTGCTCTATTCACTCGGCCACGCTGCTTCTCTTTTACAGTACCCCGAAGATCCCTAGTCAGCGTTCTGCGATAGATATATCTGAATAATCTTTTGCATTCAGCTTTGGCATTCCTTGAAAGATGCTTCTCCAAACTCCTTGTGGGCTCACTTAACTTCCTGCTTTACACCTGATCCACAACTCTTTATCAATCAGTCAATTGTATTTATTGAGCCCTGCGTCCAGAACACTGTCCTACGTGCTTGGGAGAGTGATAATAATAATAATAATATTGGTATTTGTTAAGTGCTTACAATATGCAGAGCGCTGGGGGAGATACAGGGTAATCAGGTCGCCCCACGTGAGGCTCACCGTTAACCCCCATTTTCCAGACGAGGGAACTGAGGCCCAGAGAAGTGAAGTGACTCGCCCGCAGTCCCACAGCTGCCAAGTGGCAGAGCCGGGAGTCGAACCCATGACCTCTGACTCCGAAGCCCGGGCTCTTTCCACTGAGCCACGCTGCTTCCCTGTGCAATAGAGCTGATAGACGCCTTCCCTGCCTAGGACGAGCTTACAGACTAGAGGAAACGGCCACGAATAGAAATAGATTATGAATATGTACATAAGGGCCCCGGGACTGAGAGAGAGGTGGATGAAGAGGGCACATCCAAGAACAAGGGTGATTCAGAAGGGAGCAGCAGGAGAGGAAATGAGGCCCTATGTACTTTAGGTGCTTTCCAGCTGTGATGTGGGTTTGTTTTTCACTTTTTAAAAATGATCTCCACCTTTCCTGGTTCCGGCCGCTTGGCCACAGCACAGCCAGGCCAGGCCGAGCATCCCTCGCCCAAAGAGCGGTTCCGCTCCCCTCCGGATGGATGATAGCAGGCCTGGCCGAAATTCCCCCCTTTCCCTCTGCTCCTCCTCCCTCTGCTCTCCCCCCTTCCCCTCCCCACAGCGCTTGTCTATATTTGTGCATGTTTATTATTCTGTTCATTTTATTAATGTGTAAATATTTATAATTCTATTGATCTATTTTGATGCTATTGATGTCCGTCTACTTGTTCTGTTGTCTGTCCCCCCACCCCCCCTTTCCAGATCGTGTGTTGGGTAGGGATTGTCTCTATCTGTTGCTGAATTGTACTTTCCAGGCGCTTAGTACAGTGCTCTGCGCGCTGTAAGCGCTCAAGAGATACGACTGAATGAATGAATGAAAGGGATGAAGCAGCGTGGCTCAGTGGAAAGAGCCCGGGCTTGGGAGTCAGAGGTCGTGGGTTCTAATCCTAGCTCTCCACTTGTCAGCTGTGTGACTTTGGGCAAGTCACTTCACTTCTCTGGGCCTCACTTCCCTCATCTAATAATAATGTTGGTATTTGTTAAGCGCTTACTATGTGCCGAGCACCGTTCTAAGCGCTGGGGTAGACATAGGGGAATCAGGTTGTCCCACGTGGGGCTCACAGTCTTCATCCCCATTTTACAGATGAGGGAACTGAGGCAGAGAAGTTAAATGACTCGCCCACAGTCACACAGCCGACAAGTGGCAGAGCTGGGATTCGAACTCGTGAGCCCTGACTCCAAAGCCCGTGCTCTTTCCACTGAGCCGCGCTGCTTCTCTAAAACGGGGATGAAAACAGTGAGCCCCATATGGGACAACCTGATCACCTTGTATCCCCCCCCCGCCCCCCGAGAGGTACGTAGTAAGGGCTTAATAAATGCCATCATTATTATTATCCCCACGTGGGGCCACCTGATCACCTTGTCTCCCCACCCCAGCGCTTAGAACAGTGTTCTGCACATAGTAAGCGCTTAGCAGCGTGGCTCAGTGGAAAGAGCCCGGGCTTGGGAGGCACAGGTCATGGGTTCGAATTCCGGCTCTGACACTTGGCGGCTGTGTGACTGTGGGCGAGTCACTTCACTTCTCTGGGCCTCAGTTCCCTCATCTGTAAAATGGGGATTAACTGTGAGCCTCACTTGGGACAACCTGATGACCCTGTATCTCCCCCAGCGCTTAGAACAGTGCTCTGCACATAGTAAGCGCTTAACAGATACCAACATTATTATTAATTTATTGCCCTATTCATTTTGGTAACGACGTGCATAGCTCTAGGATTCGATTTATCTCGATGATGTCTGCGCTGGACTGCTTGTTTTCTTTTATTCTGTTTTGCTTTGCGGTCTCCCCCGTTTAGACCGTTATCGCTATCTGTTGCCGAATCGAACACTCCGAGCGCTCAGTACAGTGTTCTGCACATAGTAAGCGCTCAAATACAGACCATCGATTTTGTTAATGAGATGTACATCCCCTCGATTCTATTTATTTGCTATTGTTTTAATGAGCGGTTCATGCCCTCGATTCCATTTATTTGCTATTGTTTTAATGAGCGGTTCATGCCCTCGATTCCATTTATTTGCTATTGTTTTAATGAGAGGTTCATGCCCTCGATTCCATTTATTTGCTATTGTTTTAATGAGATGTTCTTCCCCTTGATTCTATTTATTGCTATTGTTCTCGTCCGTCCGTCTCCCCCGATTAGACCGTAAGCCCGTCAAACGGCAGGGACCGTCTCTATCTGTTACCGACTTGTCCATTCCAAGCGCTTAGTACAGTGCTCTGCACATAGTAAGCGCTCAATAAATGCTACCGAATGAATGAATGAAACCCCCCCGTCCTCCCGGCGGCCTCAGTGGGCGGGGCTCCTCCCCTCGGGTGACGTCATCGGGGAGCGCGGCGATTGGCGGAGACGGGGCGGGACGAGGACGGCGATTGGACGAGCGGGAGGCGGGGCCCGTTACCCCGGCGACGCGTCCCCAGCCCGGCCCGTTGCCTGGTAACCGCGGCGCGAGGCCGGGGAGAGGGAGGAGGAGAGGGCCGGACTAGGCCCGAAGCCTGTCATGGCGGCGGCGATGTCAGCGGGGGCCGAGGCCCCGGCGGGAGGCTGGGAGCGGGGCCCCGGCGCCGTCTACCACATGTTCGTCGTCATGGAGGACCTGGTGGAGAAGCTCAAGCTGCTCCGCTATGAGGAGGAGCTGCTGCGCACGAGCGGCCTCAGGCCCCCGTCCAGGTGCGACCAATGGCAACACGGGCCTAGATCCCAGGGTGGCTGGTGAAGCAGCGTGGCGCGGGGGAGCGAGCAGAGGTCATGGGTTCGAATCCCGACCCCGCCACTTGGCAGCTGGGTGACCCTGGGTAAGTCACTTCGCTCCAGGCCTCGGTCCCCCCCCCCCCAGCGCTTAGAACAGTGTTCTGCACACGTGGCTTAGTTGGTTAAAGCGCCTGTCTAGTAAACAGGAGATCCTGGGTTCGAATCCCAGCGGTGCCCCCAACTTCTTGCACTACCTCGTTTTGGAGAAGCCACCTAATAATAACGTTGATATTTGTTAAGCTCTCACTATGTGCCAAGCACTGTTCTAAGCGCTGGGATAGATACAGGGTCATCAGGTCGTCCCACGTGAGGCTCCCAGTGAATCCCCATTTTCCAGATGAGGTAACTGAGGCCCAGAGAAGTGAAGCGACTCGCCCACAGTCACACAGCTGACAAGTGGCAGAGCCGGGAGTCGAACTCATGACCTCCGACTCCGAAGCCCAGACTCTTTTCCACTGAGCCATGCACCTGATCACCTTGTCTCCCCTCCCAGCGCTTAGAGCAGTGTTCCGCACATAGGAAGCGCTTAACAGGGTGGCTCAGTGGAAAGAGCCCGGGCTTGGGAGGCAGAGGTCATGAGTTCGAATCCCAGCTCTGCCACTTGGCAGCAGTGTGACTGTGGGCAAGTCACTTCACTTCTCTGGGCCTCAGTTCCCTCATCTGGAAAATGGGGATTAACTGGGAGCTTCACGTGGGATGACCTGATCTCCCCCAGCGCTTAGGACAGTGCTCTGCACATAGTAAGCGCTTAACAAATACCAACATTATTATTATCATTACAATACAACAATAAATAGTCACATTCCCTGCTCACGGTCTGGGGGGGGGGAGTATACCTATATTTTTGTATATGTATTTACATATACCTAACATGAACGCCTCTACGTTCATTCAGTCGTATTTATTGAGTGCTTACTGTATGCACAGCGCTTTGCTAATAATAGTAATAATAATAATGTTGGTATACGTTAAGCGCTTACTATGTGCAGGGCACTGTTCTAAGCGCTGGGGGAGATACAGGCTCATCGGGTCGTCCCACGTGAGGCTAACAGTCTTCATCCCCATTTTACAGATGAGGTAACCGAGGCCCAGAGAAGTGAAGTGACTTGCCCACGGTCACACAGCTGCCCAGTGGCAGAGCCGGGAGTCGAACCCATGACCCCTGACTCCCGAGCTCCTTCCACTGAGCCACGCTGTTTATGGTATTTGTTAACCGCTTACTATATGCCAAGCCCTGTTCTAAGCACTGGGGTAGATACGAGGTAATCGGGTTGTTCCACACGGGGCTCACGGTCGTAATCCACATTTTCCGAGTGAAGCGGCTTGGCCGGGGTCACGCAGTCATGCAGCAGACAGGTGGCGGAGCCAGGATTAGAACCCGTGTCCTCCGACTCCCAAGCCTGTGCTCTTTCCGCCCAGCTAGGCCGCTTCTCCGAAGCGCCGGGGGTGAGTACAGGATAACAGTAATAATAATGTTGGTATTTGTTAAGCGCTTACTATGTGCAGAGCACTGTTCTAAGCTCTGGGGTAGGCATAGGGGAATGAGGTGGTCCCACGGGGGGCTCACAGTCTTAACCCCCATTTTACAGATGAGGTAACTGAGGTACAGAGAAGTGAAGTGACTTGCCCACAGTCACACAGCTGCCCAGTGACACAGCCGGGATTCGAACCCATGACCCCTCACTCCAAAGCCCGTGCTCTTTCCACTGAGCCACGCTGCTTCTCCGATAAATGTTGGCATTTGTTAAGCACTTACTATGTGCAGAGCACTGTTCTAAGCGCTAGGGTAGATACAGGGTCATCGGGTGGTCCCACGTGAGGCTCACAGTTAATTCCCATTTTCCAGATGAGGTGACTGAGGCCCAGAGAAGTGAAGTGACTCGCCCACGGTCACACAGCTGACAAGTGGCGGAGCCGGGATTCGAACCCTTGACCTCTGACTCCCAAGCCCGGGCTCCTAGACACATTCCCTAAGCTGCGGACTGCGAGCTCGTTGAGGGCAGGGAATGTGGGAGACGAGGAAAGGAGGGCTTAGTCCGGGAAGGCCTCTTGGACGACTTGGGGCTCACCGTACAAATTGGAGGGAGGAGGATTCAATCCCCGTATCGGAGATGAGTAACTTGGACCCAGAGAAGTTTTGACTTGCCCAGATACGCGGCAAGCCATCGGCAGAGTCGGGATTAAAACCCAGATCCCCTAGGTCGCCCCGCTTCTCATGATCGGTCGCTTTTCTGTGGCTGTGTGGTGAAAAGGAAATTCGGGGAAGACTTCTCGCTTTCAGTCGTACGTGTTTATAATAATAATAATGATGTTGGTATTTGTTAAGCGCTTACTCTGTGCAGAGCGCTGTTCTAAGCGCTGGGGGAGATACAGGGTAATCAGGTTGGCTCACAGTTAATGCCCGTTTTACAGATGAGGTAACTGAGGCACAGAGAAGTGAAATGACTCGCCCACGGTCACACAGCGGACAAGTGGCAGAGCCGGGAGTCGAACCCATGACCTCTGACTCCGAAGCCCGGGCTCTTTCCACCGAGTCGCGCCGCTTCCCCGAATCTCCCCACATTTATCAAATCTCTTTCTCTCTGTTCAAACAGACACTATTTTGCTCTGCCCACGAATCCAGGGGAGCAATTCTATATGTTTTGCGCTCTCGCTGCTTGGCTGATCAATAAAGCCGGGCGGCCTTTCGATCAGCCCCAAGAAGACGACGATCCCAACGCGACTATCTCTAGCATACTGTCCGAGCTGCGTTCACTGGTGAGTACGAAATCAATCGATCGGTTGAAATCAATCAATCAGTTGCCTGTATTGAGCGCTTACTGGGGGCGGAGCGCTGGACCAACCTCCCGGGAGGGTGCATCGGAGCGGAAGGAGCGGACGCGTTCCCTGCCCCGTCACGAGCTTACGGCGCGGAGAGGGGCTTACGGTCAGTCAGTGGTATTTACTGAGTGCTTACGGTGCGCAGAGCACTCCGCTAAGCGCTTGGGAGAGCACGCTACAACAGAAATAGCGGGCGCGTTCCTTGCGCGTAATGAGAAAGAGCATCACTTCGACTGTATGGGACGGGGACTGCGTCCGACCTGATCGTCCTGTAACTTCCCCAGCACCTCGAACAGTGCTTGACACATAGCGCTTAACGAAATACCGCTATGATTATTATTTATTGAGCGCCTCCGGGGGCAGAGCGCCGTTCCAAGCGCTTGGGAGAGTACAGTTCAAGCGGTTAACAGTGAGCCGAGTGTCTCCTTATTAGGTGTCACCCACCTAAGGTTTGGGATAGGGATTCTCAAATGATAACGTGAACTTCCAGTGGAATTTCAGAGATCTGACCGAAGTTTTAAGACCTCCGGAAATTTGCAAGGCTGCCGAGGGAGGTGAAATTAACTCTCAGAGCAAACTCTCTCGATCGTTAGCGGGTGGCGGGCTCTGTACTGGATGTGTTCTGAGCACAGACACGCTGTTGAAGGGACTTAAGAGCGTACAGCAGAAGGTAAAGACCCTTTAAGGGGCTTAGAGCACAGGCCTGGAGGACGGAAGGACCGGGGTTCTATAATCCCCTGCCTGCTGTGCGACCCCGGGTAAGTCGCTTCACTTCTCTGGGCCTCAGTTCCCTCTTCTGAAAATGGCACCGGTCGGAAACATTTAAAGGAAACACCGGCTGCCCAGGAAATGATAGCATTAAAAAGTGAAAATGGGGATTAGGAGTATGAGCCCCATATGGGTCACGGACAGTGTTTAACCTGATTATCTGGTCAGGGCTTAGTACTGCTCCCGGCACGTCGTAAGCGCTCAACCGGTAGCGTTAAAAAAGTGCAAAAAGCTTAAAAATCCTAAGGGAGGAAACAGATGAACATCGATCTCCTGGAATACCCCTCTCCGTGTCGCACCTGGGGAGTTTCGGCTACGGGAGGGAGAATCGAGCAGAGTCCGTTCCACCCCATTCCTAGCTTGGGCAGTGGCTAGCGAGCGGAAGGCCGTCCGCTACGGGTCAGAACTCCCCCGTGCTGGGCAGCGGCGACACGGGAGAGAGTCGAGGGCAGAGACTCGAGTTTACCGCGCGGAAGGAGGCCGTGGTCAACCGCTTCCGGATTTTGAGCAGGAAAACTCTCCGGAGCCACTACCGGAACCATGGCGGATGGGGAGCGGGGCGTCCCGGGGGAGATGCGTCCGCGATGTCGCTATGGGTTAGAGACGCCGGCGTACGACAAGACAGAATACACCGGATAAGAGAGGAGGCCAAAATGAATAAAATCAAAAGCGTGGCTATAGAATATATTTGTCTCTAAGTCCTCAAAGAAGACTCCCCTTTCGAAATGGACACGTGTGCGTATCTGTGTGCGTGTGTGTGATTGAAAGGGCCAATGTGGACCCCCCCAGCCACAAGACACACACAAAGACTGTGTGTCATAATGATAAGTGAAGTATCTGTCCTCCGGGCAGAATATTATTATTAATCGTGTTTATTGAGCGCTTACCGAGTGCAAAGCACTGTACTGAGCATACTGCACTGAGGGCTGGGGTAGAGATAAGAGAATCAGATCGGACCCAGTCGAATGGGGAGGGAAAACGAGGATTTCGTCCCCATTTTACCGATGAGAAAACCAAGGTCACCCAGCAGGTGAATGCCAGTACCGGGATTAGAACCCATGTCTTCTGCCTCCCAGACTCGGGCTCTACCCACTAGGCCGTGCCTATGTCGTACTGATCTATCGGTTGTGAAAGGGGGAAGCGAAGAATCGTTTCTTTATTGGCTATTTAATGATTTGCCCGGTGTGCCGAGTGCTAAGGAAAGTTGGGGAGTAGGGAGCGCTTCTGAGGGGAAGTGACATTTTAGGAAGACTTTAAAAGCGGGAAGGGACGTGGTTTGGCAGGTGCTCTAGTGGAAAGAGCCCAGGCCTGGGAGTCAGAGGACCTGGGTTCTAATCACGGCTCTGCCACTTGCCGGCCGGATTACGCTGGGCGAGTCACTACCTCAGTAATTGTGGTGTTTTTTAAGCGGAAAGAGCCCGGGCCCGGGAGTCGGAGGACCTGGGTTCTAATCTCGTCTCTGCTGCTTGCTGACTTTGTGACCTTGGGCAAGTCACTTCACTCCTCAGGCCCTCTGTTCCCTCAACAGTAAAATGGGGATTCAATACCCGTTCTCCCTCCCACGTAGACTCCGAGCGTCATGTGAAACGGAGACTGTTTCTCACCTTTTGATCTTGTCTCAACCCTCGGCACAAAGCTGAGACTATTGTAATTACTATAATTATTATTAATTATCATCATCTGGAGGGACGGGGGAGTCCGTAGACACTGAAGCGAGTTAGGGCGGCGGGAAGCGTGGAAGCTGGGTGAGTATCAGGAGAAAGTTGGATGATGAAAAGGTGGTGGAGAGCCTCGAAATCAACGTTGCAGTTAATGTCAGTGAGAGTCACAGAATACCAACAGAGTGCTCGGTAAATTACGCTATGGAAGGAATCCATAGGTATTTTTCTTAGTTTTGACTGTTTGCCAAGTAAATACGTAAGTAAAAGTAAGTTAATAATCACGGGATCCTTCCCTAGGTATCGTGTTAGAGTCTGGGGAGCATTTAGAAATCCACAGAAACGCAATTGTGTCTTTTATCTTTCTCCGGCTTTCGTTTTTAGAGCCCAGAGAGGCGCCTGAGCATTTCATGAACCCTAAAGAAAAAAAGCCAGCATCGGGGTCCCTATTTTTAAAGATGGAAAAAAAACGGTTTAAGGATAAGTGACCGGTCTTGGTCAAATCTTTTTTCCAGAACGAGAAATCACCCTTGCCTTCTGCGTTCGGGCCAGATTGCTGCAGTCGCAATAAAATAGAAACTACGGGTTTGTAGGCAAGTAGACACAGGTTATTTCTGAAACGGCAGGTACTTAAAATTTCCCAGACACGCCATAAGTTCTGAAGAGCTTCATTTTGTTTTCTTGTAGGGGAGGTCAGTGGATTTTCCTCCTTCAAAATTAAAGTCCGGTCACGGAGAACACGTGTGCTACGTGCTTGATTGCTTAGCCGAAGAAGCGCTGAAACACATCGGCTTCACCTGGAAGAGGTACGAGCCACATTTTTATAGGATTTGGTAAATATCTCGTTGTGAGGAATTGCAACTCTTTTCAGTGGAACGATTGTAATCAATCAATCAATGGTAGTTATTGAGCAGTTACTGTGTGCAGAGCCCTGTACTAAGCACTTGGAAGCAGGTGCCTCAGTTGCTAGAGGCAGGACCTGGGAGTCAGAAGGACCTGGGTTCTAAATGCGGCTCCACCACGTCTGCTACGGGTGTCCTTGGGCAGGTCACTTCTTTGGGCCTCAGTTCCCTCATTTGTAAGATGGCGATTAGGAATAATAATAATAAGTGTGGTGTTTCTTTAGCACTGTTCTAAGCGCAGGAGTGGATATAAACACATTGGGTTTGGTCCCTGTCCCACCTCGGGCGCACAACCTCCTAATCCCCATTTCACCGATGAGGTAAAGGAGGCCCAGAGGAGGGAAGTGAATTGGCCAAGGTCACACAGCAGACAAGTGGTAGAGCTTCAGCTGAGCTTGCCTGCTGCTCCCCAGGACATGAGGTCCCACAGACCCTCAGAAAGTCATCCAGATATGAGATGTGAGAGAATGCAATTCCCCTCTGGACTGGGAGCTCGTTGTGGGCAGGGACTGTGTGTCGATTGGAGAGTCGTCTCCCAAGTGAGAGCTCACCTCCTCCAGGAGGCCTTCCCAAACTGAGCCCCCCTTTCCCTCTGCTCTCCTTCCCCTCCCTCCCCACCCTCTGCTCTTCCCCCTTCCCCTTCCCCTCCGCACTGTGCTCATTGTATATGTTATTTATTACCCTATTTGTTTTGTTAATGTATAATGTTAATGTCTATCTCCTTGATTCTATTCATCTTGATGATGTCGTCTCGTTTCTGTTTTGTTCTCTTTTGCGTTGCCGTCTGTCTCCCCCGTTTAGACCGTGAGCCCATCACTGGGCAGGGATTGTCTCTATCTGTTGCCAAATTGTATATTCCAAACGCTTAGTACAGTGCTCTGCACATGGTAAGTGCTCAGTAAATACTATCGATTGATTGAGCTGGGATTAGAACCCGTGACCTTCTGACTCCCGGGCCCGTGCTCTGCCCACTACACCGTGCTGTTTAAGAGTGTGAGCCCCATGAGGGACAGGGACTGTGCCCAACCTGATTAACCTGTATCTGCCCCAGTGCTTAGAACAGTGCTTGGCACATAGCACGTAACACGTGCCGTAATTATTATCACTACGGTATAACAGGATCGACAGACCCGTCCCCGGCCCGTTACGAGCTTACCGTCTAGAGGGGGGAGACAGACGTTAATATGAAGAAACAAGTCGTTAATAGTAAATTCTACAGATGAGGAAACTGAAGCCCGGAGAGTCTAGCAGGTTGGCGGCACCATAGCTCAGTGGTTAGACCCCGGGGCTTGTAAACCGGGGGATCACGGGTCCAGTCCTCTCTGGGGCCTCGTAGCTTGGGATTTCCCTCTCGAGTGTAAACTCGTTGTGGGCACCTCCTCTCTTGTACTCTTCCCAAGCGCTCAGTACAGTCCCCTGCAGTCTAGAGCGCCTACTGGGGGGGGGGACAGAGCCCTGAGCACTTGGGAGAGTACAACTCATTCATTCGATCGTATTTATTGAGTGCTTACTGCGGGCGGAGCACTGTATTAAGCGCTTGGGAGAGTCCAGTAGAGCAATAAACACACACACTCCCGGCCCACAAGGAGCGTCCAGTCTAGAACGCTAACCGTGTGCAGCGCACCGTACTTAGGCGCTTGGGAGAGGTGATCCTTGTCCACAGGGAGCTGACAGTCTATAGAGAGGAGCTCACAGTTTGGAGGGAAGCGTCCTTTCTCAGCAGGTAGGGTGTGGAGAAGGCAGTGGTATTTAAATGGCTGTGGTTGCCTAGGGCAGCCTTGTTTCAGCTACTTCTTTTAATTTTCTCTGTTCGGATTATGTAATTTGTCATTTTTTTCCTTACTCATGACTTCTTTTGGTGTGTTCCACACGCTGTCGTCCTCCACGCCCTTAGCTCACTCGGCCTCCTGTGAGACGGGCCCTGCGTCTGACCCGATTAACTCAAATTTCCCCTCATTCCCTTCCCACGGTGCCGAGCACGTAGTAAGTAATTAATAAAGGAGAAGCGGGTTGCAGCCGATGGAGCGCGGGCCTGGGAGTCAGAGGACCTGGGTTCTAATGCCGCCCCTGCCATTCGTCTGCTGCGTGACCACCTTGGGCGGGTCACTTCGCTTCTCCGTCCCTTGGTTCCCTCATCTGGAAAATGGGGATTAAAACTGTGAGCCCCGCTTGGGTCAGGGATTGTGTCCAACCTCATTAACCCCAGAGCTTAGTGCCTGGCCCAGAGTGAGTGCTTAAAAAATTTCTTTTAAAAAATAAATAAGGAACTCTAGGCAGAGAAACTGGTCCTCCTTTCCTTCTCGCCCAAGGACCAACTGAAGCCGAGAGGGCAAAGTGGATGGGGTGGTCCCGAGGACCCTCTAATGTTTCCTCTAATGCTAACCCCCTCGCTGTACCTCGATCTCGTCCGTCTCGCCACCGACCTCTCGCTCACGTCCCGCCTCTGGCCCGGAACGCCCTCCAGGCCGGAGTGCAGCCGGGGAGATAGACGTTAATATTAACGAGGAGCTTCATGCCTCCGTTCTTTTTATGTAATTCTAACGAAAAGGAATGTGGGTCCGTTTCTTTGGAGGTTTTTTTCAGGTATCCGTCAAGCTTTTACTCTACGCCGGGTCCTATACTATGCTCTGGATACAAGCGAATCAGGGTGGACACGGTCCTTGTCCCACGTGGGGCTCGCGGCCTTCATCCCCATTTTGCAGATGAGGAAGCCGAGAGCCAGAGAAGGGAAGTGGCTTGCCCAAGGTCACAGAGCAGACGAGTGGCAGAGATGGGAGTAGAACCCAGCTCCTTCTGACCCCCGGGGCTGTGCTCTTTCCGCTAGGCCACCCTGCTTCTCAGTTTGAGTGCGGACGTGAAACGGAAGGGAGAAGAAGGCGGCGAAGTAGCCACCTGCAGGATAGCGGCTCTCAGAATTGAACGGAAAGATGGCCAGAGAATCGAGGGCAGTTTATAGGTGCCCACCCAAATTGTATACAGAATTTCCCCAAGCGGACTTAAGGTCGTCTTAGCTATTTCATATAGCTGCATATGGTTGTTGCAGAGACCCCGGTTTAACCCACATCCCCCGTAACTCTCATTTTATTGAAAAGTCTGGGGATTCATTAAAAAGAAAAAAAGAACCTTTTGGACCAGGGGTTTTGAAAGCATCCGAATTTATTCTCTTAGGCCAACGTACCCAGTGGAAGAATTAGAAGAGGAAGCAATTATGGAAGATGAAGCAGAGTTGACACATAATAAAGTGGAGGAGGAAATTGTGGTACGTGGAGCCGTCAATCCCCCGTCTTGATGTGACTTGTCAGCTTTGAGTTTCTTCCTCTTCCCGAAGATATTCCACGGGACGATATTCCGCTGGCGTTCCTTGCTTGGGACGGTGCATTTATAATAATGATAATGGTAATAATACTAACTGTGCTCTATGTCAAGCGCTTACCCTGCACCAGGCACCGTCCTAAGCTGTGGGGCGGATTCAAGAAAATCGGTTTGGACGCGGTCCCTGTCCCAGGTGGGGCTCTCAGACTCAATCCCCGTTTTCCAGATGAGGTAATTTAGGGACAGAGAAGTTAAACGACTTGCCCGAGGTCACACGGCTGACCACTGGTGGAGCTGGCGTAGAACCCATGACCTCCTGACTCCCAGGCCCGTGCTCCGTCCACTCCGGCGTGCTGCTCTTATTGACTTCCATGAGGGCCAGAGGTCGGCGGAGGCGAGATCGAAGATTAGCACTAGAGGAGCCAAGTGGGCAAGGCAGGGCCGTAGAAGGAGAGTAGCGCTTGGAAGAGTATGAAACACCAGACGCGTCCCCTGCCCGCAGTGAAGCGGCGTAGCCTGGTGGAAAGAGCCCCGGCTTGGGGGGTCAGAGGACCTGGGTTCGAATCCCCGCTCCACCCCTCGTCTGCCGGGTGACCGTAGGCAAGGCGCTTCACTTCTCGGTGCCTCAGTTCCCTCGAACGTAAAATGGGGATTAAGACTGTGAGTCCCCCGTGGGGCATGGGCTGAGTCTAGTCTGATTAGCTCGTCTCTACCCCAGTGCTCAGCAAAGTGCCTGGCACGTGGCAAGCGCCTAGCACGGGAAGCAGCCCGGGGTAGTGGATAGAGCAAGGGTCTGGGAGGCAGAAGGTCACGGGTTCTAGTCCCGGCTCTGCCACCTATCCGCCGTGTGACCTCGGGCGGGTCACTTCTCTGTGCCTCAGTTACCTCACCTGTAAAATGGGGATTGAGGCTGGGAGCCCCACGTGGGACAGGGACCGTGTCCAGCTCGATTTGCTCGTATCCTCCTCAGTGCTCAATTCGGTGCATGGCACAGAGGAGGCGCTTAACAGATACCATCATCACCGTTATTATTATCGTTACTACTACTAATAATAACGATAATAGCAGATACCCCCAAAAACCGAACAGAAACGAGCCTACAGTCTAGAAAGACACTCCGGGCTGCTCCAAGGGCAGGCATTTAGATCCCGGATAAAGCCAGTGCCTTCCCATTCTCCTCACCTCGGATGAAGTTCTAGTTGCGATTCGAGTAGAGGAATGAACCGGGAGAGTGAGGGTTGATTTCAGCTTCTCCTGAGCCGATCAATCTACAGATAAGCAGCGACTGCGATCTAGGTGTCAGAACAGAAAACCGCAAATCGGAATCGATGGTTCCCATTACCTGCTTCGCCACAAACTTGCTAGCGTCAGGCAGCGTAGTTCATTTTCGTGGGCCTCGCTTTTGTCTGGATCCAGAAGGATGCCGATCGCGCCCCACGGGAGTGTGGCTCAAATAAGCTGGTGTTTCTAGATGCCCTTGAGGTCATTAAACAACCCTGAAAAAAATAGTTTCCTTGTGACATAACTTCGGGACCCTTGAGCGTACTTAATATATGCTGAATTGTCCATTCCAAGCGCTTAGTACAGCGCTGGGCACATAGCGCTCGATAAATACTATTGAACGAATAATGCTCTATCCGTCGTGAGAAGTAAAGTCTCTACTGTTAAAGAGAGATGGGTGGTAGCTCTTTATTATGATTAGTAATAGTAATATTATTATTACCGAGCGTAATCATTGGGGTATTTGTTAAGTGCTTACTATGTGCCAAGCACTCTGCTAAGCACCGGAGTAGATCCGAGATGATCAAGTCCCACGTGGAGGTCACAGTCCAAGTAGGAGGGAGAACAGGAATTGAGTCTCCCATTTTGCCGACGAGGGAACGGAGGGACGGAGAAGTGAAGTGAGTTGCCCAAGGTCACGCAGCAAACGACCGGCCGAGCCGGGATTAGAATCCAGGTCCTCTGCCTCCCGTGCCCGGGCTCTTTCTACAAGGCTTCCTTTTTAAATATAGCTTCCTTTGCCTCCCCCTGCTATGTATATTTGCATCTCTCAAAAAAAAAAATATATATCGTTTAATCCGTCCGCTAACAGATATATACTTGAGAGGGATGGAGACAGAGAGAGACCAGATTGTCTAGTCCTTCAAGTAGATGAAAACTGAAAATTGGGGGTTTTTAGAATCCATCCATGATCTTTACTGAGCGCTTACTGTGTAAAGAGGATTGTAGTAAATGCTCGGTAGACTTGATCCTTACCCTCAAGCAGTGTGCTGCTTCTGAACCATTAATTTATCGACAGGAGTCCAGTGGGATTTATGTTGTCTGGGCGTTGGGGGGGAAGGGGAAGGTAGGTGGACGATCAGAGCCGAGATGAGACTGCTGATGGTGACTCCTAATTCGATCCTGCCCCTTGTAGAGAGCTATGGTTGCTTAGCCACGGGCAGCAATCCATCAATCGATCACATTTGTTGAGCGCTTTCTGCGTGCAGAGCGCTGTACTTGTGAGAGCAGGGAGCGTGTCTACTAACTGTGTTATGTCGTACTCCTCCGAGCGCTTAGTACGGTGTTCTGCACAAGGCGAAGCAGCGTGGGTTGATGGATGGAGCATGGGGCCGGGAGTCAGAAGGATCCGAGTTCTCTGCCAGTTTCTTGCAGGGTGACCTTGGGCGGGTCGTTTCGCTTCTCTGGGCCTCTGTTGCCTCATCTGTAAAATGGGGATTAAGCCCGTGAGCCCCATGTGGGACATGGGCTGTGTCCAACCTGACGGTCTTGTATCTACTCCGGCGCTTAGTAGAACGACTGGCGTAAATCAAGCACCTAAATCCCATGGGAAAAAAAAATCATTCAATAGTATTTACTGAGCCCTTACTATGTGCAGAGCACTTTACTAAGCGCTTGGAATGAACAAGTCGGCAACAGATACAGTCCCTGCCGTTTGACGGGCTTACAGTCTAATCGAGTCTAAATCCTATTTAACCCCTCCATTTTGGGCTCCACACCCGGTTTACTCCCTTTATTCATCCCCCCCCCCCCGGCCCCACAGCACTTGCGCACCCATCTGTAATTTATTGATTTATATTCGTCTCTGTCTCCCTCTCTAAACCGTAAACTCGTTGTGGGCGTTGAATATGTCCGTTTATTGTTACTTCATACTCTCCAAGGGACTAAATACAAGTGCTCCGCATACAGTAAGCACTCAGTAAATACAATTAACTGACGGACTACTCAGTCACAAGGAAAGGGCATTTCGCCAGGTTTCGAATCGGCGCTTTTCCTAGGTGAAATGATAGGCCTGACTTGTGAAACTCAGCTGGGGCCAGCGTTCAGGCCGGCACAGAGCAGTAATGGAAAATCTGGCCCATTCCCATTACCGGCAGAAGATCGTTCCCTGCCCTCGATTGCCCTCAGGGCCCGGCAGGGAGGTAGGCACTTCAGAACCATGGGGATCACGGATTTTCCACCTTTATCCCGCCGGCCCCGGCTCTAGGAGCCTTCCGGTTGGGTGGAAGAGGTCTTCGGCGCTTCATCAATTTGGCTTGGCAGCCAAGGGCACGATTCCAGGCGGCTGAAAGCCTCCAGCGGAGCTGGAATCAAGTATCTGGGGCATCGGGTAATCAGGTTTTTGGGGTTTTTTTTAAATGATATTTGCTAATTGCTTACTCTCTGCCAGGCACTGTACTAGGCCCTGGGGTAGAAACAAGCTAATCAGGTTGGACACAGTCCCTGTCCCACAGAGGGCTTCCAATCTTAATCCCCCTTTCACAGATGAGGGAACTGAAGCCCAGAGAAGGGACTTGCCCTAGGTCACACAGCAGATAATTGGCGATGGTGGGATTAGAACCCAGGTCCTTCTGACTCCCAAGCCCGTGCTTTATCCTGCTTCTGTTCCGGGCAGAGAAAAGCTAGATAGCGCATCCGAAGCTAGATCGTGAGATTCTTAAAGGCAGGGATCGTGTCTGCCCCGAGAAGCAGTGTGGTCTAGTGGAAAGAGCTCAGTTTTCATTCCGTGCTTCTCCTTCCGCCTTTCCTACCCCCGCACCATCCCGTCAGCCTCTCCCCCATCCACCGTATCGTCCCGTGCCCGACGCTGAACCTTCCCCATTTCTAGGGGACCCGTCGTCTTCCTCTCCGACAGCCAGGACTTCCTTCTTTCTCCTGCTGCCCGATGATCCGTCGTAAAAAGTCTCATCTAATGTAAAGCGGGGTGCCGAACCAGACGGATGAATTCCCAAAGTAGAATTCAGTTTCTGAATGGGAGGATGTTTATGCATCACAGCGCATCTCTGGGGGCAGCACAGCACTGAATACGTTCTTTAAAAACGTTCGATTTCTAATCGGTGTTCCTGAAAGGCCATCGTCGACATCACCAGCGGTATTTATTGAGCGCTTACAGTGCGCCTGAGAGGACAGTTCGGCAGGATTAGTGGACAACGTTCCCTGCCCACAACGAGCTTCCAATCTAGAGGGAAAGTAGATTTTTACTGATGATTACCGATGGTGAATTTCTTCAAAAAACCAAATCCCTTCTCTTCCCCGAAGGAAGAAGAGACGGACACTGAAGAAAACTGCATTGATCTCAACGTTTTAAAGGCGCAGACCTACCGAATGGTAAGTTCCGTTCCCCTGCTGAGACTCGGACAGAAGGTAAGAGGAGGTTGAACGGGAGACACGCCCGTTTAGATCTCCGATATGAGGAGCCAGAGCGGCTCATCGTTCTGTTTCGTATTTGAAAAGTGACTCCGTAAAGCCCCGTCTCTTAAACAAAGAGTTGTAACCGCACTGAGGGAAAATTATCCAAGGGGTTTATGGAGGCGAGAGCGGGCAGGCCAGGGAAAATAGAAATGCAGAAGCATTTCACCTACTTGCCTGGGAGCTTTTTTTTTTTTCGATTGGGAAAACAGCCTGAAGGAGAGAGTTCACTTTTCCTTCTTGCTTTCCATTGTAATGGGGGCTATTCGGAGGGAAGAGCTGCATGGTTTTCACTGCTTTGCTTGGTTATCTGCCTAACTTGTCTCCCCAGGATCCATTCTCTAGAAACATGCCCTGCTCTTTTGCAACGATCAGATTTCAGTTCTTAGGGAGAGAAAAATGAAATAAAACCACTCCACGCTGTAGAACCTACTGAAAGGGAGCTAAATTTCCAAGGGCTTGGCTCTGTATTTACCGTTTCAGGTAAACTCAAAAATCCAATTCAGAAGACGGTTCATCTGGGATTAAAATCCAGACTTGAATCCCCCAGGTCAGAAAACTCCACGCGGGATTAAATTCCTTAGTTCACCTCCCCGGATCGTACGCACTCTCCCCTGCCTTGGACACCTGATCCCTTAGCAATAATTAATAATAATAATAATAGTGTTTGTTAAACACTGCACTCAGCCCTGGGATAGATACAAGAAAATCAGAGTGTACCCGGTTCCTGTCTCACTTGGGGCTCACGCTCTAAGTAGGAGGGAGAACGGGATTTTCATTCCCATTTTATAGATGAGCAAACGAGCCCCAGAGAACTTGCCCAGGATCACTCAGGAGGCGAGTGGTGAAGCTAGGGTGATGATGATGATTATTAATAAGAAGAAGAAGAATAGTTAATTGTGGTATTTGTTAAGTACTTATTGTGTACCAAGCACCGTACTAAGCGCTGGGGTAGATATGAGATAATCAGGTCCCATATGGGGCTCGCAGTCTAAGCAGGAATTAGAACCCAGGTGCCATGATTCCCAGGCCTGTGTTCTTCCCAGTAGGCCACACTGCTTCTCTTCTCGTGGGGCAGGCCTCCGACAATGAGTCGAAATAACACAGGTAGGCAGTTTTTGAAAAGCTTGGTGGCCTGTAAGAAGGAAAGGGAAACAGAACAGATCCCCTTACAGGGAAGAAATGGGTTCCCTTTCTATAAATATTTGCATTCGAGGAGAAGCGTGGTCTAGTGAGGAGAGGCTGGGCCCAGGAGTCAGAAGGACCTGAGTTCTAATCTAACTCTACAGATTGCCTGCTGTATGACCTTGGGCAAATCCGAAGTGCCGGGGTAGATCCAGGCTAATCAGGTTGGACACGGTCCCTGCCCACGTGGGGCTCACCATCTCTATCCCCACTTTGCAGATGAGGGAACCGAAGACCAGGGAAGTAAAGTGACTTGCCCGGGGTCTCACCGCAGACAAGTGGTGGAGCTGGGACTAGAACCCAGGTCCTTCTGACTCTCAGGCCCATGCTGCACCCATTAGGCCACACTGCTATTTGTTAAGCACTCACCGTGGGTCAAGCAGTGTTCTAAGCTCTGACGGTCTCCTGTCGAGTATTACTCGGACAGAAGCTGCTTCCATTGAGAAGAAAAGTCCGGCAAGGCCCCGATCAGTCAATCAGTGGAATCGAGCGCTTACTTTGTGCAGAACGCTGTACTAGATGCTTGGGAGACTACACTACAACGGTGTTGGTGGACATGTTAGCTGCCCACAACGAGCTTTTTAAGATACTTGTTAAGTACATACTCTGTGCCAAGCGCTATTCTGAGCGCTCGGGGAGGTACAAGACAATCCAGTTGGACAGTCCCAGTCCCACTTGGGATTCACAGGCTGAGGAGTCGGTCAATCATATTTACGGAACGCCGTGCGCAGAGTGCCGTAGCAAGCGCTTGGGAGAGTCCAGTAGAACGGTATAGCAGACACATCCCCTGCCCACAGCGAGCTTACAGTCTAGAGGGAGTAGGATTTCACCCCGACTTTATGGATGTGGGAACTGAGGCACAGAGCAGTAAAGTGATTTGTCCAAGGTCGCACAGCAGACATATGGCTGGGGGGGAGGGTCCACTAGGCCACACTGCTTCCCTTCTGTACCCCACTGAAGCTGGGGGTCTGACTCGCACCCGCAGAATGGCTAGATCTGGGGTTTTAGGATTCATACCGGAGGTAGAGCAGCCAGACGGAAGAAGCACTGTTTCAGCGAAGTTGTGAGTGAGCCCCTTTCTGATCGGTAATAATAATAATAATAATAATGTTGGTATTTGTTAAGCGCTTACTATGTGCAGCAGTACTAAGCAGTGGGGGAGATACAGGGTCATCAGGTTGTCCCTTGTGAGGTTCACAGTCTTAATCCCCATTTTACAGATGGGGGTACTGAGGCGCAGAGAAGTGAAGCGACTCGCCCACAGTCACACAGCTGACAAGTGGCCGAGCCGGGATTCGAACCCGTGACCTCTGACTCCCAAGCCCGGGCTCTTTCCACTGAGCCACGCAAGAACCGGGCAAGTCCCTGAGAACCCGGAGCACTCCGTCGGTTGTACAGAGAAGCAGCGGAACCCGGACCTGGAAGTCAAAGGACCTGGGTTCTAATCCCAGCTCCTCCACTTGCTTGCGGCGTGACCTTGAGCTAGTCGTTTGACTCCTCTGTTTCTCAGCTTTCTCATCTGTGTCTGTGGGACGGTGTCTGACCCTTTATTTTTTTTTGGTCTTTGTCAAGTGCTTGCTATGTGCCAGGCACTGTACTAAGCGCTGGGGCAGAGACGAGCTAATTACTTTGGACGCAGTCCACGTCCCACCGGGGGCTCACCGCCTTAACCCCCATTTTGCGGATGAGGCGATGAGGCCTAGTGACGTGACTTGGCCAAGGTCACCCAGCCGCCAAATGGAGAAGCGGGATTCGAACCCAGGTGCCCCTGACTTCCAGGTCCGTGCTGTGTCCATTAGGCCAAGGTGATCACCTTGAATCTACCCCAGTGCTTAGGACAGTGTTTGACGCAAAGCAAGTGCTTAACACGAGCCACAATTATTATTATTGTATTGTAATTACTACAGGTCCTGGAACGTGCCTGCCCCTTGGCAAGAAAATTAGCTTTTCCGGGGGCTTTGGAGAGGACTCTGGGGCACATTGTCTTCCGAAAAAGAACCTAAAGGAACGGCGAATATCCCAGATGCTATTTTTAAATGCCCGTCGTGTTTTTTTTTTCAAACCTGTCATAGACATTATTCTTCCCCAAGATGCTAAATTTGAGGTTTTCAAAACCAGCTCCTGATTCATTCAACACCAAACTGGGCGCTCAAATGGGTTGGAACACGATTGGTTTCGAGTTAGCGAAAAGATCCTCGCAGCAAGCCGGAGAGATTTCGGCCCAAATAGCTCAAACGTTAAGTAAGCAAAGATAGGGCTTTGAAGGAAAATATTATTTTAGATATAATTTATTTATTTATACATGAAATAAATCGTTTTATTTCATTCATCACCTCATCTGCAAAATGGGGGTTAAGACGACGAGCCCCATGCGGAACGGGGATCGTGTCCGACCTAATTAGTCTGTATTTACCCCGGCGCTCGGTACAGTGCCTAGCACACCTTAGGTACTTAAAAAATACCAAACAATTTCTTTATAAATGTATTTATAAATGGAAAATATCATCTGCCAGTGGCGGTCAATGAGAGGAAATAATGTGTTGCAATAAGTCTTTTGGTTCATTTTCAACAATCTCTTTTCCTTTCATATATTTCCACTTCCCTATTTACATCCCTTTCTTTGCCTTTCTTACCTCCTTTTTTGTGTACGCTTTTTTTTTTTTTTTTTTTTTTGGTATTTGTTAAGCAGTTACAGCGTGCCAGACACTGAACTAAGCGCTAGAGGTAGATACAAGTTAATCAGGTTGGGCACAGTCCAGGAGCTCACGGTCTTAATCTGAGATGACAGAAGCAGAGAGAAGTGAAGTGAGTTGCCCGAGGTCCAGAACCTTTTAGGACAGAGAGAGAGGGGGAGATGGAGTGTGTGTTTTCCAAGAGATTGTACTTTACAGTATTGTATTTCAATATTTCTTTCTCTTTCTATAAGCAGGACTTGAGCATCAGTTAAATGGGTCCTATTTTCTGTGGTGAAGGGGGTTGGGATGGGCTGCATCCCTCCCCCACCTTGTTCCCACTGGAATAACTGGCAGATACGAATTTTGCCAACGGTAGTTTCTCTGAAAACATCCGAAGCCATTTCCAGGGCTTAGGACAGGTGCTTGACACTTGGTGAGCGCTTAACAAATTCCATCTTTATCATTTCCCAGAGGCTAATGGAGTTCGTCTTTTCAAGGACGGTTTCAAAGATCAGTCTTCCCCCGGGGCTGGTGGTGGTGCGTTTTGGAGGAGTCCACTGAAAGCACTTGGATTTGGAGAAGATAAGAGGAGTGAGGAGGTGGAGTTCAGTCCACAGCCCTACATCAGCCTTCCTGTGGCAGCCACATTTTAGTTTCCTTGGTTTTTTTTAATTGAATTTGTTAAACACTTCCCATATACCCGGTTCTGTGCTAAGCCGTGGGATAGATGCAGGATAATCAGGTTGGACGCGGTCCCCGTCCCAAATGGGGCTCACAGTCTTAATCCCCATTTTACAGATGAGGGAACTGAGGCCTAGAGATTTGAAGCGACTTGCCCAAGTTCGCGCAGCAAACAAATGCGGGAGTTGGGATTAGAACCCGGGTCCTCCGACTCCAGCCCCATGCTCTTTCCGCTAGACCCCGCTGCTTCTCCGATGTTTGTTTTTTTTAAATTGAATCTCCACCGAAAAAGACCTTCCCTAGAATAGTCTTCCCTCATCAGCCCAGGAGCTGAATATTTAAGCAGTCCCAAACCGTGCTGAAACTGCGAGCCACCATCTATCTCCTCCCTCTGATGGATTACAGCGAGGTAGAATTTGAATCGTTCGGGGCAGACCCAAAAAGACATTGAAAATTGTACTTTCGCAAATTGATCTTTACGGTATGATAAAGCATTAAATCAGACCAAACTCAATGGGCAAAGCAAGCGGCGAATCGAATTCAGCGATTTGAAACGTAGCCAGCGGTAACGTCCGTCAGCGAAGGAAAATGGAGAACTTAGAGTGAAACGCGGGGCCCTAGATGTTGCTAGTTCTTTTTAAGATTCCTAATACCGCCGGGCTCTTTTCTCAATGAAGCCTTTCATTTTCCACCATAAAAGAGGGAAGGAAATCAGATCCCCGTGTTATTATTTTGCGAAGTTACCACGAGCAGTAGCGTGACTTAGTGGGAGTCAGAAGGACCCGGGTTCCAATCCCGGCTCCGTCACTTGTCCGCTGGGTGACCTTGGGCCAGTCACTTTACTTCTCTGTGCCTCAGTTCCCTCATCTGTAAAATGGGGAATAAGACTAGGAGCCCCATGTGGGACAGGGACTTTGTCCAGCCAGATTATCTTCTCTCTGCCGCAGCGCTTAGAGTAGCGCCTGGTACACGGTAAACACCTAACAAAAACCATCAAAAAAAAAAACCCACAGTTGATGGATCGTATGCTGGGAGACTCGGAGGCCTTTAAGGGCAAATTGAAGGAAACAGAGCGGCCTAGTGCGAAGAGCACGGGCCTGGGAGTCAGGAGATCTGAGTTCTACTCCCGGCTCCGCCATCTGCCTGGTCTGTGACTTTGTGCTGGTCACTTCACTCCTCCGGGCCTCAGTTACCTCATCTGCACAACGGCAATTAAGACTGTGAGCGTCCAACCTGCTTAGCTTGTATCTACCCCAGCACTTAGAACGGTGTTACGAAACAAGCACTCAGCACATCCCATCAACAATTTCTCGTTTTCCGTCGGTCAGTGGTATTTATTAAGCACTGGCTGTGTGCTGAGCACTGTATTATTAAGCCCTCGGTAGAGTACAATAATACATAATTAGTAGATCTCTTATTATAGTAACGTACGCACCCTTCTTCATTCATTTTATGTTTTCTGCGATTTGAAGTTTTTAAGAATTGCCGCAGTTCCAACATGCACCGGAGGCAGGGGTTGACTCGGCACAAGGCGTTTGAGAAAAAATAAAAATCCCGAACCCACGAGTTGCCGATTTTATTTTCAGCCCAACCAATCTGTCAGGGTTTATAAGGAGGCTCCGAAGCCGTTCTGCATCCCGTTCTGTAGACGGGGACGAGTTGCTTTTTCCGATGAGCCTCCCGGGTAGCTGAAGGGTCTGCCTTCTCAAGAGGACATATTACAAAACTCAAGCGTTATTTATTTTGTTCTTTCTACGTCTCTTGGAATCATGGTCCTTCATCCTTCGGCTCCCTTTTTTTTGTTTGTTTATTATGGTATTTGTCTTACCGTGTGCCAGCCGCTATTCTGAGCCCAGAGGTAGATGCAAGATAATCGGGTTTGGACACCGTCCATGGCCCACGTGGGACTCACGGTCTTAATTCCCGTATTACAGTAATCAATCAGTGGGATTTATTGAGCGCTTACTGTGTGCAGAGCACTATGATAGTAATGACAGTAATAATAATAAAAAAATAGCCGTGGTACTTGTTAAGTGCTTATTAAGTGCCACGCACTGTTCCAGGCACTGCGGTGCTTCCGAGTAGATCAGGTGGGACACGGTCCCTGTCCCACATGGGGCTCATAGTCTAAGTAGGAGGGAGCCCGTTTTACAGATGCGATAACCGAGACCCAGAGCAGTTAAGCGACTTGCGAAGGGCACCCAGCGGACGTGTGGGCGGAGTCAGGCCAGGCTGCTTCTCTCGTACTGAGCGCCGGGGACGGTACAGTGCAAAAGAGTTGGTAGACGCGATCCCTGCCCTCAGAGGGGCTTAGATTCCGGACGGGGGAAAACATCAAAGATCGTCGTATGCCCCAGCGTAGGTCACCTCACCGTCCTCTGTACGTGAGTTTCTCGCCTCCAAATCACCTGACGCGGCGCCGCTCCCTTTGCGGTCCGTTGACGGCCCCCCGTTTCTCCACACCGCATTACTTTAAGGGCGTCTTTTCCGTCGCCATCATCGGAAAGGGCCAGTTTGAGCAGCAGCTTGGCCTAGTTGACAGTGCGCGGGCCTGGGAGTCGGAGGACCTGGGTTCTAATCCCCGCTCTGCCGCTGGTCTGCCGAGTTGGCAAATCACTTCACTTCTCTGGACCTCAGTTATCTCGTCTGTAAAATGGGGCTTCAGTGCACGTTCTCCCTCCTAACTTAAACTGTGGGACGGGAACTGGGTCTGACTTGATTTCTTGTGTCTACTCCAGCGCTTAGAACACAGAGTGAGCGTTAACAAACGCCACAGTTATTATTGTTATCGGGTACCTACCCCAGTGTTGGGCGCATTGTAAGCACTTGACAAGTACCATTTAAAAATACAATCGATAGCGATCTTGTTGAGAATGACGTGTGATTTCCAGTGCCCGCCGTGAGTCCTACAGATAACTTTATTACATCTCTCTTTCCCTTTAATCTCATTACGTTATGCACGGCGGCGGTGTATTTTGCTTTCGAAACGACGAACTCCCGCTGAAATACATCAACATTTTACCAGTCCTGTTTTACAAATTCTCAATCTTGCGACGTTTTCCTTTTCTTAGGATCTGAGCGAATCTGGCAAACAAGAGGATATTTTAGAATCCACAACAGATGCCGCCGAGTGGAATCTAGAAGTAGAACGCGTATTACCACAACTGAAAGTCACAATCAGGACCGACAATAAGGTGCAGAAGTGCGCGCGTGTGTGTACATTTCATCTGGTTTTCATTTTTTTCAAAATTAACCACCCGAGTCTGGCGCCCGCAAGTTGGAGTCGCTGCCTAAAGTCGACCCTCTCAAAATCCTTCCCCTCTAACCTGCGCCTTCCCCCTTATCAAAACACTCGCTCCCACTCTTCTTCCTTCCTTGAGCACTGTCTTCAACAGCTTCCTTTCCAGTCCGTCAGTCATATATGGAGCGCCCACTATGTGCGGAGGACCGTACCGAGCACCGGGAGAGTACAGAACGACAGAGTTGGTGCACACATCCCCTGCCCGCGGTGAACTCGTAGTCTAGCGGGGAGGCCGGCGTCAATAAATAAACACACGGCTCCTTCCCCGCTGTTTTCAAACGTGCACGTGTGTTTGGCCCCTAATCCTAAAAAAGAATCCTCCCTGAATTCCCCGGTTTCCTCTAGTGACCCGTCCCCCATATACCGTTCTTTTCAAAACTCCTCAAGTGACTTGTCCATACCCCTTCCGCCCACTTCACCACACGGAAACTACCCTCCCTAAGGTCACCAGGGACGACCCTCTTGCCAAATCCAGCGGTCTCTACTCCATCCTTAATCCTCCTCGACCCCTCCGCAGTCTTTGATACTGTCGACCGCCCCCTTCACCTGAAGACATTGTCCAGCCTCGGACAGTGAAACTGTCCTCTCCTGGTTCTCCACCTATCTCTCTCTCTCTGACTTCTCCTCCTCAGCTCTTCCCCCGTCTCCTCCTCTGCCTCCCACCCACTAACTGTAGGGGTTCTTCCGGTCTCGGTCCTGGGCCCCCTTCTCTTCTCCACCTCCACCCACTCCCTCGGAGAACTCATTCACTCCCAGGGTTTCGACCACCGTCTCTCCACAGGCGATTCCCAAATCTACATCTCCAGCCCCGACACCTCTCTACTCCTCCGGTCTCGTATTTCCTCCTGCCTTCAGGGCCCCTCTACTTGGATGCCCTGCCGGCCCCTCAAACCTGACGTGTCCAAAACAGAACTCGTCTTCCCTCACAAACCCTGTCCTCCCCTGGATTTTCCCATCGCTCTAGACAACACCACCATCCTCCCTTTCTCCCAAGTCCGTAACCTTGGCCTTATCCCGTGCTCATCCGTGTCATTCAACCCACGTGTTCAGTCCGTCATCAAAACCTGTGGGTTCAACCGTCCCACCTTTAAAATTCGCGCCTTCTCGTCCAGCCAAACGGCTACCCTGCTGATCCGAGCGCTCCTATGGACTACTGCGTTAGCCCCGTCCCTGACCTCACTATCTACAGCCTCACCCTTCTCCGGTCCGTACTCCGCTGCCTGGATCTTAACGCCTTTTAAAAAAAAAACCACAAATCATTCAGTCCACGTTTCCCCACTCCTTGAGAATCTTCACCGGTTCCTGCGCGTCAAACAGAAACCCCCTTCGGGTGTCTTTAAGGCATTCAGTCGGCTCTCCCCTTCTTACCTTTCCTCACTGATCTGCTACAACCCAACCAGCACACTTCGCTCCACTAATGTCAACTTGCCGTGTCTCGATCGCGCCTCGCTTGCCACGGACCCGTCGCCCGCATCCTTCCTCGGGCCCGGGACCCCCCCCCGCCCCTTTATATCTGACAGACCGCGACCCTCTTCACCGTCAAAGCCCTACTGAAATCACACCTCCGACCGGCCTTCCCTGACTGAATCCTCGTTCACCGTATTCAGCTTCCCTTCTGTGTTATTTATGCGCTAGGATCTCTAACCCTCAAGCACTTTAATATTCCCCTCACCTCCAGCGCTTAAGTACAGATCCGTATATTCCGCCATCTCCCCGATCTGTAATTCATTCAACGTCTGTCTCCCCCTCTAGAACGTAAGCTTGCTGCGGGCAGGGATTGCATCTGCCAACTCTGTTTTATTGTACTCCACCGAGCCATTAGTCCAGTGCTCTGCACGCAGTAAGTGCTCAGTAAATGCCACCGATTTGATTATTACGCTGCATTAACAAGGTGTCCAACTTCCTGTAAGTAGGATTCGATAATAACCAGTACGGCATCCATTTCTGATCCTAAAAACATTCCTCAGACGATTTCTCGAGCTCAGTTGCTCCGCGTGCCGAAAAGTAGCATGACTTTCCTGAAGTTATTTTGGTAGATGGTTAGATATTGGCTCCGAGACAGGATAACCGGGGAGGTGTTGCTGATTTCTGGGTAAATGGACAATTTTAATGTACCTATTTTTGAAACTCAATCTTATCTCTATTTATACCTATCATGTACTATTTTTGCACCACGACGGCGACGGAAATAGTAAACGGATGGTTTTGAACCTCGGTTATTTTGAAGGCTCAGCGGGCGTCTCTGTCGAGAAGACGGAGGTTGTCATCGCCTCGAGGGATCGGCTCAGGCGGGAAGTGGCCCGAGGCGTCGGCTGAGTGGGAAGGATGGGACCCGAGAGAGTAGCTCCTCACTTACGTGCTGGGAAACAGTGCGGCCTAGTGGAAAGAGCGAGGGCCTGGGAACCAGAAGACCTGGGTTCCAATCCCGGCTCTGCCGCCGGTCCGGTGTGTGACCTTGGGCGAGTCATTTCGCATCTCCGTTGTTGGTTTTTTGGGTGTCGGTTAAGCGCTTACGCTGTGTCAGCTACCGTTCTGGGCACTGGGGTAGCTGCAGTAAGTTGGGTTGGACACAGTCCCTGTTCCATTTGGGACTCGTAGGCACCTGAGGCGCGGTGAAGTGACTTACCCAAGGTCACCCAGCAAGCAGTTGGCAGAGCCAGAAATAGAATCCGGGTCCTCTGACTCCCAAGCCCGTGCCTCTTCCTCCAGGCCGTGCTGCTTCTCTGCCTTAGTTTCCTCCTCTGCAGAATGGGGATTCGACACCTGTTCTCCCCCGCCCTTAGACCGTGAGCCCCATGTGGGACAGGGGCTGCACCCAAACCGATTATCTTCCGTCTACCCCAGAGCTCAGAGCAGTGCTCGACACGTAATAAGTGCTTAAGGAATGTAATAATAACCACAGCAGCGACGAAAAGAACGGTAATAATAATGGGCTTGGGAGTCAGGGGACTCAAACTGTAATTCCCGTTCTTCCCCTGGCCTGCTGTGTGACCTTGGACCCATCCCTTAACCTCCCTGAGCTTGTTTCCTCACCTGCAGAATGTGCTCGGTGCTCTTGTAACTTAGAAGCCACCCAGGTCACTCGGTCGAACAGCCCGTCGTATTTATTGAGCGCTTACCGTGTGCAGAGGTCCTAAGAGCCTGCTTCCCTCACTCAGTTGTGAGGGCTACGGGGAACCAGATTCTGAACCGAGCGTCTCGTAGCCGCCACAGCGCTCAGCGCGGGATAAGCGCTTCATCCATACTCTAGTTACCTTTGTCGTCTTCACCGGCGGGTGGTTCCTGCCGCAGCCTCGTGGAGTTGAGGGCGGAAGCAGCCGTTTAAGACTCCTCCTGTCCCGGCTTAATAGCGGGGCCTGCGTGGAACCTGACCTGAACGCCTCGTATCTCAGCCCGGCGCTAAACGTAAAGTAAGCGCCGAATCCCACCCCAGCTGTAATAATAATGATGTTGGCATTTGTTAAGCGCTTACTATGTGCAAAGCACTGTTCGAAGCGCTGGGGAGGATACAAGGTGAACAGGTTGTCCCACGTGGGGCTCACAGTCTTAATCCCCGTTTTCCAGGTGAGGTCACCGAGGCCCCGAGAAGTTAAGTGACTTGCCCAGAGTCACAGCAGACAAGTGGCGGAGCGTTACATTTGGGAGCCCTCAGAGCCTGAGGTTATTTTTATTTCCCCCTCCTGGAATCCTAGTCTTCCCAGAGCATAATAATAACGTTGGTATTTGTGAAGCGCTTCCTATGTGCAGAGCACCGTTCTAAGCGCTGGGGGAGATGCAGGGGCATCGGGTGGTCCCACGTGAGGCTCACGGTTAAACCCCATTTAACAGTTGAGGTAACTGAGGCACAGAGAAGTCAAGTGACTTGCCCAGAGTCACACAGCTGACAAGTGGCAGAGCTGGGAGTCGAACCCATGACCTCTGCCTCCCAAGCCCGGGCTCTTTCCACTGAGCCTTAAGCGCTTAGTACGGAGCTGTGCCCACTCTAAGCGCTCAAGAAACGTTTCTCGAATGGTATTTGTTAAGCGGTCAGTAGAGTGCCGTGCACACGGGAAGCGCTCGATAAATTTTTTTATGATATTAAGCGCTTAGATGATTCGTGCAGTGAGCGGAAACTTGAACAAGGTTTAATGCCCTCTGGATATTGCAAATTAAACGGCAGTGACACTTTTTCCAAGGTATAATGAAACGTATCCTGCGAAAACATTGTAAGAGTTGGCTGACTGCTATCTTCATTCCAACAGAAACGACTGTGAGATTTATGTAAACCTTGCCGTTCACTGCAACAGATTCGGAGGCAGAGGTTAGTGAAAAAAAAAATCTCGAAGTATCATCTCTAACCTTTCGGAGAGATCGCTCTCGCTGCATCCTCTCGGTTGAAATGGGGTGATAAAAAGAATTTTAAATTTAAAGTCGCCGCAGGCAACTTCACAATTTATTTAACGAATAAGCAGGCTTCATATGCTAAGCTCCTATTCTCCGCTCTGACCCTACAGGAAAAGGGCTTTTTAGAGGAATGACGTTTGCCGAGGTTTGAGTCACTCGTACCAGCTTCGGCTCTTAAACCCACTACTCGAGGATACGCGGGTGCCGTAGAGGCGGACGAGAGGAAGACTTGCAGACGGTGTTTCTTAAATGTGTATTTTGTCTGCACTCTTCAGGAATTCCGAGAAGCGGCGTGGCCTAGTGGTTGGAGCACGGTCCTCGGAGTCGGAGGGGTCCGAGCCCGGCCCTTCCACTTATCTGCTGTTTGACCGTGGGCGTTCCACTTCACTTCTCTGTGCCTCGGTTCCCTCATCTGGACAATGGGGGTTTCGACCGTGAGCCCCATTTGAGACGTGGACCGCGTCCAACCCGATTAACTTGTACCTACCCCAGCGCTTCGCACAGTGCCAGGCGCGTAGAGTTGCGCGGATACCATACAAAAAGTTTTAATACCTCTCAGAAGAGGTGAAAAACTCAATGAAGGGGATCGGCGATGATCAGAAGTGAACAGCAGTTAGATGTCTAAGCCAAGAAAAGTGTTGGGAGTCAGTTGTATTTATTGAGCGCCTACTGTGTGCAGAGCACTGTACTGGGCGCTTGGGAAAGTAGAGTATGACAGTAAACAGATGCGTTCCCTGCCCACAACGGGATTACACTCAGTTCCCTGTTTCACAGCCAAATTTGGGCCCAGGAGCCTTTTTGGGGGGGGAAGGGGGTTGAAAACCAAACGCTACTGTCAAGATCACCCTGCTACTTGTCAAGATTATCCATCTCTAAACTGGAAACGAGCAGGCGAGAGACAGAGAATTGAATGCTTCACAGAGGGACTGCAAAAGAAAGCCCACCGCTGGAAGGCTTAATAAAATCTGTAAGAGGGATGGAGATTCAAATTGAGCGAATCGGATAATGGCCAGGCTCCGTTCCTTCGCTTCTCGGAGATTTGCAAGTTAAGTAACCTTCGGATTGGAGGAGCGCATGGCTCAGTGGAAAGAGCACCGGCTTTGGAGTCAGAGGTCATGGGTTCGAAGCCCGGCTCTGCCACTCATCAGCTGTGTGACTGTGGGCGAGTCACTTCGCTTCTCTGGGCCTCAGTTCCCTCATCTGTAAAATGGGGATGAAGACTGTGAGCCCCACGTGGGACAACCCGATTCCCCTGTGTCTACCCCAGCGCGTAGAACGGCGCTCTGCCCATAGTAAGCGCTTAACAAATACCGATAATTATCATTATGAGAGTAGCTGCCTGTCAATCAATCGATGGTGTTTACTGAGCGCTTACTGGGTGCAGAGCACTGTACTAAGCGCTTGGGAGAGGACAGGGCGACAATAAACCGCACGTTCCCTGCCTACAACGAGCGTGCGGTCTAGAGGGGCATAAACGAACGCAGAGGAGAGGGCGGATAAGTGAAATGAGGGCTTAGTCCGGGAAGGTCTCTTGGAGGAGATGGAATTGAAGGTGGGGAGAGTGGGATGTGAAGAGGGAGGGAATTCCAGGTGCGAGGGAGGGTGTAGGCGGCATTCACGGAGCGCTTACTTTATGCAGAGCCCTGTACTAAGCTCACGACTTGAGCGTATCATCGGTTGTTTTGGTCACTGCTTCTTTGTTTGTGTAAGACGCTCCGATCGCACATCGCAGAGGCTTCGCGTGTTGGGTCGTTTCAAGAGGGACAGAGGTTCCGCCCCACTTCTCCCTCGTGGCGGGTGAAATAGTTGAACGTGCGTTGGCTGATTTTTTGATTGCCTTCCTCTGTACCTACGGTGTCAACCGAAGAGCGTCGGGAAATGCGTAATGAGTAACAAGGAACCGGCAGCTGGAGAAGGCTTACGGTCATATAAATAGTTCAGAGAAGATGTATAAATGACATGCTCTTCGTATAATAGAAACAGACATTTGTGCCCGATAGATGGCATATAAATATTTATTGATCTCAATTCAAATTCCAGACTGACTGTTTCGTTCTAGTCAATACAGATTATACAGGCGTTTAATGTTTCCTGTTAAAATATTGATTAGAAGCATCCATTTGAAAGCAAAGTGACCGGACACTGCCCGGAAGAAGATGTTTTCAATTATCTTATTCAATTTGAAGTATCTCAGGATGAATCCTTTTTTCTCCTCTCCTCCATTCCCTTGTCAGGTATCTCCTGGCCTAATAGCTATCTGTTGGATGAAATCTTGCTGCCAGACTAAACCTCGGTTTCCTTCACGAGTATTGACCGTTTTTTGTTAACAGTGACGACGATCACGGTATTCTTTAAGTCCTTACTAGGTGTCGGGCCCCGTACTGAGCGCCGGGAGAGAGCGAGACAAGATAAGCAGGTTGGAAACACAGTCTGAGGAGGAGGGAGACCAGGAATTGAATCCCCATTTTACGGACGAGGAAACTGAGGCCAGAGGAGTGAAGCGACTTACCCGAGGTCACCCAGCAGTCGAACGGCTGAGCCGGGATGAGAACTCAGGTCCTCTGACTCCCAGAGCTTTCTCTGTGTCAGACACCGTACTGAGCACTGAGATGGGTCCAAGCAGATTGGGCTCACAGTCTTAATCGCCATATTACAGACGAGGGATCTGGGGCCCAGAGAAGTGAAGTGCCTTGCCCAAGGTCACACAGCTGACAAGCGGTGGAACCGAGATTAAAACCCAGGTCCTTCTGACTCTTTCCACTAGGCCACGCTGCTTCTCTATAAATACTAATAAATAAATCTATAGCTTACACGTTGATTTATATCAATGTCTGTCTCGCTCTCTAGACTGTAAGCTCACTGAGGGCGGGGAACGTGTCTACCAACTCTGTTTTATTTTCCCAAGCGCTTAGTACTGTGCTCTGCACACAGTAAGCACTCAATAAATACCTTTGATTGACTGATCGATAAGAACAGACAAGGCTGGGGGGGTGGGAGAGAGGGGAGTATTAAAATACTTAAAGGGGTACGGATTTAAGCGCGTAGGTGACGCAGAGGGGAGGGAGGATTCATTCGATCGGATTTCTTGCGCGCTTGCGGTGTGCAGAGCGCTGTACTGAGCGCTCAGATGGGGCGATGAGAGATCAGTCCTAGGTGATGCAGAGCTCGTCCCAAAGAGTACAGAATATCTGACATTTGCTATTTGAGTCCAGGGATGCTACTGGCAAGTATAATTGGTTTAAACGATCATTTCTTTTCTAGTCAGATTTTTTTGGTCGTCGCTCTTCTGACAGATAGTCATAAACATTAACCGCCAGAAAGCCGTGTTTACGATCATTTGTATTCCAGTTGTCAGACATCACTCTGTGAGCACGCCAAAGAGTTTACGTCTGCGTCGACCTTTCCATCCTTAAATGTCTTCTTTCTGGTGCTCCCTAACCCGACTGCAGATTAGATACAAGAACCTAAAAACACAGCTCAGGCGGGCCCATTTTCTCCAGCCTCGGATTAACAAACCCGGGACGGCACGGGGCGTCGGTTTAAAAAAATAAAGAAGACTGTGTCTACGTGGGGCTTTTCAAGTCCACGCGTTCCTCTCCATCCAATTTGCTACCACGCTGATCTAAGCACTTATCATTTCCCGCTTTGCCTCTGTATCACCCTCCTCGTCGGCCTCCTCGCTTTCCTGTCTCTCCTCACTCGGGTCCATATTTCACTCTGCCGTCCGGATCATTTTTCTCCAGAGGCGTTCTGGTAACCATCGCCCCACTCCTCACCAACCTCCAGTGGTTGACCACCCACCTCCGCATCAGATTCTCTCCGTCCTCGGCTTTAAGGCTCAAAAAACTCCCCCCTCCTCCTTACCTCACCGATTTCCACACCACCACCCAACCTACTCTCTGTACTTCAATCTCGCCTATCCTGACCCTTGCCCACGTCCTTCCCTCAGGCCTGGAATTCCCTCCCCCGTCGTCGTCGTCAGTCCTTCTCTCCCCACCTTTGAAACCTTCCTAAAATCACATCTTCTCCTCCAAGAGGCCTTCCCGGACTGATGTTAGTATAAATAAATGACAAACCCGTACATCAGTAGGGCTGAGATGGGATGAACAGAGGGTTCAAATCCAAGAAGGGGTGGAGAAGAGGAAATTATGGTACTTGTTAAGCACTTACTCCGTGCCGGGCACTGTACTGAGCGCTGGCAGTGGCGGCTCACGGAGGGAAGGCCTCTTGGAGGTGTGATTCTAATGAAGCTTTGAATGTGGCGGATGCGGGCGCCTGTCGGATATGAAGAGGGAGGAGGTTTCAGGCCGGAGGCGGGACGTGGGTAAGAGGTCGGCGGTGAGATAGTCGAGATCGAGGTACAGAGGAGTAGCGCGTGAACCGGGTCGGAGTTGGAAATCAAGGGGGCAAGAGGATTGAGGGCTTTGAAGCCAGTGACGAGGAGTTTCCGTTTCACGAGGAGGTGGGCGGGCAACCACTGTAGGGTCTTGAGGAGTGGGGGACGTGGACTGAACGTTCTCGTAGAAAAACGATCCCGGCAGCAGAGTGAAGTATGGACTGGAGAGACGGGAGGCAGAGAGGTCAGCTGGGAGGCCGACGCGGCAGTCGAGGCGGGGTGGAATAAGTGCTCGGATTAATGTGGTACCGGTTTGGATGGAGAAGAAAGGGTGGATTTTAGCAACGTTGGAAAGGTCGAACCGACAGGATTTGGGGACGGATTGACCGGGTGGGTTGAATGAGAGAGATGAGTGGGATAAAAACCAAGGTTATGGCCTTGTGGGACATAGTGGTGCCGTCTACAGGGAATGGGAAACTCGTGGGGAAGAGAGGAGGACGGGGATTGGGTGGGAAGATTCGGACATATTACGTTTGAGGGGTCCTGAGGGCCGGAGGGAATGCCGGACTGCGGGGGTGGAGAGAGATCAGACTACTGACAGATAAGAATTCATCCTTAGATTGTTGCTGATGGAGTAGTTGAATACTGTCGCGTGCTTCCTTGTGTAGGATTGGAGAATCCACGTAGACCAGATGCACCAACATAAAGAAGCAATCGAATCGGCTTTAAAAGAGACGAAGGTGGGTCCGAAACCTAATCTGCGGCGTGAGCGTACAAGGAGATCATCTCATTAGCGATGTATTCTCGTCTGCCTGGCTTGCCTATAGAACAAGGGCTGAGCAACAGCATGGCCTAATGGATAGCGCAAGGGCCTGCGAGGCAGAGGACCCGGGTTCTAATCCCAGCTCCTCCACTTGTCTGCTGCGTCACCTCGGTCAAGTCACTTCACTTCGCTGGGCCTCGGTTGCCTTGACTGTAAAATGGGGACTAAGACCGTGAGCCTTATCTGGGGCCGGGACGGTGTCCGAACCGACTAGCTTGTATCTACCCCAGCGCTTAGCACAGTGCCTGGCACATAGCAAGCGCAAATGCCATTAAAAAAAGGCGTTGGGTTTTTGCTCGCCCTCCCGTTGGGGAAACCTTATGCTCTGGCACTCGCCTGTTCCAATTTCCCACCGGGGGCCCAAGCGTTTTCTTCTGGTACCGTGTAGGAGGCTGAGCCCGATCCCATAGTTCCCTCACGGCCCTCTGGCCCCAACGCACAAGGCCTCTGGTCCTCAGAATTGAGTTCGGTGTAAAATCTCCAGTTCACTTGCTTCTCGCATAATCCCTTCGGGTCGGCACATCCCGCAAATTGTAATTTCCCCCAGGACGGTAATAATAATAATGTTGGTATTTGTTAAGCGCTTACTATGTGCCGAGCACCCTTCTAGGCGCTGGGGTAGATACGGGGTAATCAGGTTGCCCCACGCGAGGCTCACAGTCTTCATCCCCATTTTACAGATGAGGACACTGAGGCCCAGAGACTTGCTCACAGTCACACAGCTGACAAGTGGCAGAGCCGGGATTCGAACTCGTGACCTCGGACTCCCAAACCCGGGCTCTTTCCACTGAGCCACGCTGCTTCAACAATAATAATGATCAGTCAGTCGATCGTATTTATTGAACGCTTTCTGTGTGCGGACCACTGTACTAAGCACTTGGGAGAGTACAACAAATGGACAGATTCCCTGCCCACAGCGAGCTTACAGTCTAGAGGGAAATAAGAATAATAATACCACTAATAGTAATAATAACAATCCTTGTTAAACTCCTTACTGTGTGCCAAGCACTGTTCTAAACACATGGGGAAGATGCAAGTGAATTAGTCTGGACACAGTCCCTGTCCCACGTGAGGCTCACGGTCTAAATAGGAGGGAGTAGGATTTAATCCCCATTTTACAGATGAGGTAACCGAGGCACAGAGAAGCGAAGTGACTTGTCCGAGGTCACACAGCGGACACGTGGCAGAGCCGGGATTGGAACCCGGGTCCTCTGGCTCCCAGGCCAGAGCCGCGTCACGCCTGCCTTCTCTACTCTCCCAAGTGCTTAATACAGCGCTCTGCCTACGGTAAGCGCTCGGTACCTTCCACTGATCGAAAAGGGGCCCCGAAAGGCCGGGGTCCGTGGGAGGGCCGGGGAGAATATTTCTTCGGCCGTCTGAAGTGGGTTTCTGTAACCTCTCACCCTTCGAATCTCCGATTAACCTTTCAGGGCTACCTGGATAGACTTCATAATGAAATCACTCGGACGCTGGAGAAGATCGGCAGCCGGGAAAAGTACATCAACAATCAGCTGGAGTCCTTAGTGCAAGAGTATCGGACCGTCCAGACCCAACTGAGTGAGGTAAGTGAAGAGGTCTGAAGGCTCTCCTCCCGTGGAGAACCGAGGCCCGAGCGACATCGGTATTGGCGTGACCCCTTTAATAATAATAATAATAACGTGGGTATTTGTTAAGCGCTTACTTTGTGCAGAGCACCGTTCTAAGCGCTGGGGGGGGGATCGGGTCGTCCCACGTGAGGCTCACGGTTAATCCCCATTTTACAGGTGAGGGAACTGAGGCACAGAGAAGTGAAGTGACTCGCCCACGGTCACACAGCTGACCGGCGGCGGAGCCTTCATCATCCTCCCGTCGGTTCTCCCGTCATCCCGGTGGCCCCGTGGGCTTTCCGGGGAGCCCCTGAGAGGACAGATATGGGTCTCCTCGTTTTCCAGCTGGGCGAAATCCGTGGGGGATTTTAATCCACTTCGGCGGTCTGCCCGGTTCCCCGTCGTAATTACAGTTGTCCCGTGAAACCCGTAGCTCAGTGGGCCCATCCGGATGCGGGTGACGGCGGAGAGGCAGCGTTGCCTAGCGGGCCCGGGCGTCAGAGGACCAGCCTTCTGAGTCCCACTCGGCCACGCGACTCCTGCGTGACCCTGGGCGGGTCCCTTCGCTTCTCCGTGCCTCAGTTCCCTCTTCTGTAAAATGGGGATTGAGCCCGGGAGCCCCCCGTGGGCCCGGGACCGTGTCCACCCCGACCAGCTGCTCTCTGCCCTGTGCTCAGGTCGGTGCCTGGCAAACTAGTAAGCGCTTAACAGATAACGTAAAGGAAACCGAGAAGGCCTCGCGGGTTCAGTTTCCGCTTGTTGCACTGTGTGCCATCGGCACCTTTAGCTGTAGAAGAGAAGATAATAGTCGGGCTGGTGTATTTGATGCAGACTCCATTTGCAGGTGTCAAGAAGAGAGACGACCTATAATAGACAATGTAAAAGCGAGAGGCATTCTGAGCCGCACATGAGCAGTAAATTAATTAAATGAGAGCCTTCAAAAAAATACACTCCAATTTCCTGGATTTGCAAAGGGGGAAAAAGAAAAGCACCGCGGGTTGACTTCGGCAGCGGGTCCTCCGGCAGCTAATGGCTAAAGCCTTGAGTCTGGGGCTCTCGACCTCCGGCTCCCGGATCTCCGTAATTTCTGGCTGGAATTTGACTTGGGCAGGCACGGCCTCGCCTAAACAGGGGAGGGGAGAGGGAGTCTTCGGCTGGGTGGCTGCCAATTTGACGTTTCCGACCTAGCCGGACCGGAAGGCGGGGCGTTTCTCGGCCCGAGCGGTGGGCCGTAACCAACCGATCGCACCCTCGTTCTCCTCACCCGCCCAGTGAGATCTGGGAGGCCACTGGGGAGAAGCAGCATGGGCCTGGTGGGTGGAACACGGGCCCGGGAGTCAGAGGACCTGGGTTCTGATCCCGGCTCTGCCAATCGCTTTCCGCGAGGAAGTCGCTTCACTTCTCTGGGTCTCGGTGGCCTCGACTGGAACATGGGGATTCCACGCCTGCTTTTAAAACCGTGAGCCCCCCCGCGCGGAAAGGGACTGCGTCCTACCTAATTAGCTTGTACCTACCCCGGCGCTCAGACCGGTGTTTGACGCAGAGTAAGCGCTTACCAAGTACCGTAAAACAAGCCAGCCAATAAACCGACCCTCCAAAGGCTACGACTCTCCTTCCGACAGCCACCCGGCAACCGTCAGAGACGAGCGATTTATCGTTAGGTTCGTTCCTAAGGAGGGTGCGCTGGCTTGATTGCAGTGTCCTCCTGTTTGTTCATCCCGGTTAATTGCCGAGCGTGACGATCTATTTTGACTGATTTTTTTAGATTTTTTTTTTTTTTCTGCTTGCGATGCAAATGAGGGAGCATGAGCCCCAGACTGTGAATTAGCGAGGACAGTTGCTCCATCTTTCAGGGATTTTGAGAAGTTGGGCTTTGGAATTTGGAAGCCGGACCTTAGCTGGAGGTCTCCCCTGAAGCCCCCGGGATCCACTGGGTCCACGAAATCACTCCGCTTTTCATTTTCGCAAATATATGGAAGAGAGGAGAAGGGAGTTTTGTCACAGGGTGATACACGGGAATGGGAATGGCGCAGGGACCGGGTTGGAGTGATCTTCTGCATCTGTGTTGGGTCATCGTTGAAAGGAAGTGAAATAAAATGCTTTCTCTTTTCTTTTTTCCCCAGGCCACGGAACTATACCAACAGAGAAACGGAGGCGTGACTGAAAGGACTAGAATTCTTTCTGAGGTAGAAACCGGGGACTTTGATCTCAATTCCTAAATCGTTTGCCAGACTTCTGGACACTAGATTTAATTTTTTAAAAACCTTTCAGGGGACAGATCTTTGTCTGCTGGACAGTAACACCGCCGCCCCCCCCCCCCCCCATACACACACCCAGGTTTTTGTTGCATAATAAATGACTTCCAAGAACTTGCTAGAAGAGAAAGCGCTCTTCATTTTTTATTTAAGGTCTGCCATTTGCATCACTCCCCATAGGCTCAAGTCTCTCATTTGCCTTTATCGTCAGTGGCACCGGAGGAATCAGTACGAGACAGAGTCTAAAGTGCATCGGCTCGGGGCCCCAGGATTGAAGATTTTAGGGATCCATTTCAGTTCCCTGACAGTTCACCTACCGATCTGGGTCACGGTTTCTCCGTGTGCCCCAGAAAACGCCATTTCCTTAACCTCTGAGCCATTCCGTGTACCGTTTGGCTCTCTGCGTGTCATCCCATCTCTCATTTTCCATCAGTCCATCGATGGTATTTATTGAGTGCTTACTGCGTGCAGAGCGCTGTAGTGAGCCCTTAGAGCTCCAGAGCTAACTGCTCAGCTCTCCAGAAGGACTGATATTTTTGTGGGAGCCAAACAAGAAAGAGCATGGCCTGGCGGACAGGAATCAGAAGGACCTGGGTTCTAAATCCAGCTCTGCCACTTGTCCACTGCGTGACCATGGGCAAGTCGCTTCCCTTCTCTGTGCCTCCGTTTCCTCATCTGTAAATTGGGGATTAAGACCGCGAGTCCCATGTGGGACATGGACTGTGAGCAACCTGATGATCCTGTATCTGCCCCAGCGCTTTAGAACGGTGCCCGGCACATGGTAAGCGCTTAATAAATACCATAAAAAATAAAAGGTTCAAATGCTTTCAGTGGGTGAGGCCTTTGCTCCGGGATCCCGGGCAGCTAGGGCTGTTAATCAGTCGGTACTTAGCCGGCGCCTAGCAAAATTTCAGATAGGTTTTTTAAATTGGTAAAACTGCCTACCTTCTCCACTGCCAACTCACATACTTGGTGCTAACCGACCGGTTTATTGCAGTCCGACAGAGTGAGACTCGAGGAGATCACTCTGTGCCCTCTCAGCGGCCCCTTAAAATACCTTACCTACGGTTTTGAGTTTCCTTCCTTTTCTTTTTAATAGTATTTAAGTGCTTTCTGTGGGCCAGGCACCTTTCTAAGCGTTGGGGTAGATACGAGCCAGTCGTGTTGGACACGGTCCGTGTCCCACATGGGGCTCACAGTTTTAATCCCAGTTTTACCGATGAGGCAACTGAGGCCCAGAGAAGCGAAGTAACTTGCCCGAGGTCACCCAGCAGACAAGTGGCAGAGCCGGGATTGGAATCCGTGACCTTCTGACTCCCAGATCCGTGCTCCGTCAACGAAGCCGTACTGCTGCTTGATTTCCACCTAGAAAAATAGTCTCTCCGGTGTCCCTGAGAGTACCGGGCTGAAGAATTAAACGCGAACCGTTTGGGGATCCAAACCCGCCAACGTGCGTGTGCACCTTTAAAATTAAAGACCGATGAGCAGAAAACACGATAGCCTGTGCAGATGTCGTGATAAAATTGCAAATCTTGAATGACTCGGGAGTTTTCTTCCTCAACTCTCTCTCTCTCTCTCTTCACCTCAGAAAGCTAATGAGAAACCGATTGAACACGTTTTAATTTTAATGTGCACAAGACTCTCTGAAGAGGAAAGGTTTTGTGTATATGCAAACGATTTCTTATGATTGAAATCGGGTCCAGATTACCCATTCTTAATACCCTCATGCCAGCGGCACGCAGAATATCAAAATGGTCCTGAAAAATGTGGTTTCATGAATACCTATTCTGTCTGTCTAAGATTACTGAAGAATTGGAGAAGGTAAAGCAGGAAATGGAAGAGAAAGGGAGCAGCATGACTGATGGCGGTAAGTATTCCCTGATTCAGGAAAACATACACCTGGGAGAGAGGAAGGCAGAAGCAGGGTGGCCCGGCAGGAGGAGCGCGGTCCTGGGCGTCAGAGACCCTGGGTTCTAATCCCAGTTCTGCCTTTTCCCTGCTGTGTGACTTTGGGTAAGTAACTTTACTTCTCTGGCCTCCGTTCCCTCATCTGCAAAACGGGGGATTCGGTACCTGTTCTCCCCCTTAGACTGCGAAAGAGAAAGGGGGAGCGGAGAGAGGTGGGGGGTGGGAGGCTAAGAGACCCAGAGAGCGTCAAAGGAAGGCAGACACGTGGAGGGAGAGAGGGCAGAAAGAGGGAGATTCAGAGACCCAGAAAGTCAAAGGAAAGCCGAGGCACGGAGAGAGGGAGAGGGAGGTAGAAAGAGGGAGGCTAAGAGACAGAGTTAAAGGAAGGCAGAGACGTGGAGGGAGAGAGGCAGAGAGAGAGACCTAGAGAGAGACAGAGGAAGGCAGAGACATGGAAAAAGAGAGGCAGAAAGAGGGCGATTCAGAGATCTGGAGAGAGTCAAAGGAAGTCAGAGGCGTCGGGGGAGAGAGGCAGAAAAGGGGAGACAAAGAGACCCAGAGAGAGAGTGAAAGGAAGGCAAAGACATGGAGAGAGAGAGAGAGAGAGAGTGGTAGAAAGAGGGAGGCTAAGAAACTTAGAGTTAAAGGAAGGCAGAGACCTAGGGAGAGAGAGAGTGAAGCAAAAAGAGGGAGATCCAGAGAGTCAAAGGAAGGCAGAGAGAGAGAGAGAGAGCTTGCGCAGGCTCAAGAAGGAGAGCCAGCGGGTCCCCCGCCCACGTACTGGAGTTAATGAGTCAGTCACGGCCCAGGAGCCTCTGCTGCTCCGTGGAGCGGAGCATCTACCGGGAACCCGAAGCGGGAGGTTTCTGGGGGCTCTGGGCTGCGGGGACCTGGGGCCGCCTGAGAGCTGGTTCCCAAGTCGCCTGAACCCGCCCGCCCCTCAGTCAGACAAATCAGTTTCTTGAGAGCTTTCCGAGCGCCGAGCCCCGTGCGAGGCTCTTGGGAGAATTGACGCGACCGCTGCCCTGAGGGAACTCCCGACGTAGTGGCTAGCCCTGTCCAAGTCCAGCGGGTCTGAGCAGCCCCTGACCTGTCCCCAGAAGCCTGTATGCTGGCGGGGTTCGGGCCCGTCCTCCGGCGGGCTGAGAGTCTGTTGGCTCCATCCGACCGAATTGAATCCATCTCTCCCGGGGGTCCGCGCCAGGGGAGGATGGACGGGGAAGGGATGGGAGAAGAGGAGGAGGACGGAGAAGCCTGTCACCTGGGCGAGGGCCGGGACGTCTCGGGCTAGTCCCCGGGGGAGCCTGCCTTTTTGGGGCTTGAAGGGGCCTGGGAGAGGCCCTTTCTGGAGAGAAGTGGCGTGTATCATGCCCCCCGTCCCCAGCATGGACCCCCCCACCCCCAGGAGGCATCCTCGCGTTCCCGTATGGGGGAGTCCATTACCTCAGAGAGGGCCGGAAAAGCAAGCTCGGATCATCAGAAACAGGCATCTCTCTCCTCTCTGTTTGTGTCTCTGTCCCCTCAAATAATGGCCCCAAGGCTATCGTAACCTCCACTAGATGGTTAGCTCCTCAAGAGCCGGGATCATATTTGGTCACACTTTCCCTAGGTCTTAATGCAGTGCTCCGCCCACAGTAAGCGCTCCATAAATACCATATCGGAACAGAGGGGTGATCGTCCAGTGCCCGGCACGTCAGTAAGGGCTCAACAAATGCCACTAAAAATATAAAATTATCTTTGTGGTATTGGTTAAGTGCTTACCGTGTTTCCCAGGCCTGTACTAAGCACCGGGGTAGATACCAGCTAGTCAAGTCAGACACTCCCACATGGGGTTCACAGTCTCAGGAGGAGGGAGAACAGATACTGAATCCCCATTTTACCGTTGAGGAAACTTGACTGAGGCCCATAAAAGTTAAGTGACTTGCCCGAGGTCCCGTGGCCGGCAAGTGGGGGATACGGGATTAGAACGCGGGTCCCCCGACTACCCGGCTTCTCTTTAGTCCAAATTGACCCTGAATCATTTTTTAATGATATTTAAGTGCTCACTATGTGTCAAACACTGTCCTAAGTGCTGGGATAGGTACACGTTAATTAGGTCAGACACAGCGTGTGAGCCCCACGTTGGGACGGGAACTAAGTGGGAGGGAGAACGGGTATTTAATCCCCATTTTAGAGCGGATGCAACCGAGGCAAAGAAAAGTGAAGTGACTAGCCCAAGGCCACACAGTAAGCAGGTGGCAGAGAGCCAGGATTAAAACCCAGGTCCCCCCAGGCCCGTGCTCTACCCACTAGGTCCCGTTGGTTCCCGTTGCTTTCACCTCCCAGTGTCTTGCCCACACGGGCATCCCTTCCGATTCCAGCAGAAGGAAGCAGGATTCTTCTACCTTTACTCATTTTGGGCAGGGAACCGGTCTGCTCATTGTCGAATTATACTCTCCCAAGCGCTTAGTCCAGTGCTCCGCCCACGGTAAGCGTTCAATAAATAGAAGCAGTATGATCTAGTGGGTAGAGCACGGACCCGGGAGTCAGAGGGACTTGGGTTCTAATCCCGGCTCGGCCCCTCGTCTGCTGTGGGACCTTGGGCAAGTCACCTCACTTCCCTGTGCCTCAGTTACCTCATCTGTCAAATGGGGATAGACCGTGAGCCTCATGTGTCCAACCTAAGAAGCTCCTATCTATCCCAGTGCTTAGTACAGTGTCTGGCACATAGTGCCTAACACGTACCATTTTTTTTTTTACAAAAAAAGTGACTCGCCCAAAGTCACACAGCCGACGGGCAGCCGAGCTAGGATTAGACCCCAGGTCCGCGCTCTACCCTCTAGACCACATTGCCTCTCCGATCTTTCCGCTCGGGCTCCAGTGAGCACGGCCCTTTCGTCTTTCCCGAACCCGACAGCGGGGGTTGATGACCCCGATGTCGTTTTCTTTTTCCAGCTCCTCTGGTCAAGATCAAACAGGGCCTAACCAAACTGAAGCAGGAAACGGTTCAGATGGACATCCGGATCGGTGTGGTGGGACACACTCTGCTGCAGTTGAAGCTGAAGGAGAAATCCAACATGACGAGGGACATGCACGTGACCACCATCCAAGACCCCACGCTCAACTCCTTCTGAAGCCCCCCCCCCCCCCCCCCCGGGGGACCACGGGCCGCGGACGCATCCGGCGGGTCCGAGCCGCCGCCCCGGCCGTTCTCTCCGGGCGTGCCCAGTCGGCTCCGGCCGCTCGGGCCGGGGTGAATTCTGTGACTTCAAACTCTTAACCGTGCTTCTGTTTTTAATAAAAATAACCTCAGCGTTCCCGTGGACCTACTTGACCCTCCAACACCGTTTCACGCTTCTGTAATCGCAGTCGGTGGAGCCTCCTTGCTGAGGCGGAGACAGCGACCGCATCGACGGCATCCGCTGAGCTCGGAGCACTCGATCGGATGCTTTTTTAAAAAAATAGCATCTGGTAAGCTCTTGCTACGTGTCGGGCGCTATGCTAAATGCTGGGGACCATACGAGTTAATCGGGAAGGATACGGGCCTTGTCCCACTTGGGGCTCACGGTCTGAGCGGGAGCAAAAACGGGTACGTGTAGAATCAGTCGACCGGTGGTATTTATTAAGCACCTACTGTGTGCGGAGCACTGCGGAGAGTACGGTAAATAGAGTTAGTAGACGTGTTCCCTGCCCGCAAGCTTATATAGAGAGTTTATCGGCGGCAGCTTCGGCTCCCCAGAAGACTACAGTCTGGTGAGTTTATTGGTCGTTTTTATTGAGCGCTTACTGTGTGCAGAGCACCGTACCGGCGCCTGGGCGAGTACAATATAACACCGTGACAGAATCGGTAGACGTTCCGTGTCCGCAGCGAGCTTCCGGACAGGGACCCGAGGGCCGTGGGGGTGAGGGAGGGGAGAATAAAGGGAGGAAATCCAAGCGCCGGCGTGGTGGAAGTGGGAGAAGAGAAAATGAGGACTTGGTCAGGGAAGGCCTCTTGGAGGTTTCGAAGGTGGGGAGAGGAATCGTCCGTCGGACGTGAAGAGGGAGAGCGGGCCAGGCCGGAGGCGACGGGTAGGCGAGGGGTCGGCGGTAAGATGGGCGAGACGGAGGTGAAGCGAGAGGTCGGCATTAGGGTTGAGGTGACCTCCCTCGCCACACACCCGCAGAGGCTTCCGATAACGATCCCGGAGTCCACGGCGGCCCAACCTCGCCCCACGGTTGCCGTCCGAGCCCGGCTCTGCCCCCCGAACCGAGCCGTGGATGTCAGGCGGAGAGGGCAGAGGTTTGCACCGCTGAGTCCGGTTGGCCGTTCCCACACCCAGGGAACCGAAACGGGCGGTCGGTGGGAGAGCTGGGATCGTGTTTCCGGCAGACGAGCCCAAACGGGCCTGTTTCCTTCTCTCCGCTCGGGCGGCGAAGCCGAGCAGAAAAAACTGCCTCTTGGAGAGGCTCGACCTAGCGGGAAGGTCCTGGCTCTAGTAAGTTCCTAGTAAATACCAGAATCAGCGAAGCAACATGGTCTAGGGGAAACGGGTCTGGGAGTCAGGGGACCTGTAATCCCACTCTGCCCGTTGTCTGCTGTGAGACCTGGGTAAGTTACTTCACCGGACCTCAGTTCCCCCATCTGCAAAATGGGGTCTCGATACCTGTCGTCCCTCCTCCTTATACCGTGGCCCGGTTATCTCGTATCTGTCCCGATGCTCACCACGGTGCTTGACACATAATAAGCACTTAAATACCGCTTTTCTCCCCCCCCCAGAATGCAGTAGACCTCAATCGCCACGGGAAGAAGCAAGATATGATTTTATAGGGCGAGACGCCTTCGTAATGCGTATTTTCAAGGCGACCCATCTTAAGATAAAAAAGGATTAAAGATCTCGGAGGCCCGGGCCCGCCTGTTTCGCTTGTTCCACTAGAGGTGGCTTAGCGGATAGGGCACGGGTCTGTCGGGTTCTAATCCCGGTTCCGCCGCTTGTCTGCTGTGTGACCTTGGGCAAGTCACTTCCCTTATCTGGGCCTCAGCTACCTCATCTGGAAAACGGGGATTAAGATAGCGAGCCCCATGTGGGACAAGGACTGGGTCCGACCCGGTTAACTTGGAACAGCGCTTGACACAAGCACCGATATTAATTTTTTCTTCCTTACCGAATCAAGGAACGGTAGGATTGAAAATGGCTTCCGATCTTCCGTCCCGGAGCCCATCTCCGAGGCATCGCTACCTACCCTCACCCGGAACGCAGACATCGCGATCACCAGGGCCGCCCCTGGCGACTAGATAATCCGTCTCTGTGTCTGACGCGCTGGGATTTTTGCCACGGCGATGCAGGAGGTGCTGTTAATTTCCAGGGCGGGCAGCCAGCCAGCTGGCTCTCCTCCCCAAGGCTCCCTCCAGAGAGGTTAAAGTCCCACAGGCCGAACCTGTATCCCCCTCCCCCCGAGCCTACCCTCTTCTCCTCCCCTCCGGCCCAACGTTTAACTCCGTCTCCGCCTCGGGGAAATCTACGGAGGACAGCGAGTCTCCGAGATCTGGTGTGGTTTCGGCTGAGATTTACAAGCGGGAGGGGATGTTTTCGCTCAGTCGGTCGCCCGGGCCGTTTCTCAACATACGGGCGCACCGAGAACATGCCACGGGATTGCGGAGATGTCGCCATCATCGCCGATTTTCAGAAGGAAGGGGGGAGAGCTGGCCGTGGAAGTGACGGTGGGATCTCAGCACTCTCCGACGCTGTGAGGATTCGTCCCCGCCCGCTGTGTGACTTTGGGCAGATCACTTTGCTTCTCTGTGCCTCCATTTCCTCGACCGTAAAATGGGGATTCGATATCTGTTCTCCCTACCCCGTGGGCTGCGAGCCCCACCACGGGGACCGTGTCTGACCCGATTATCTTACATCTCCTCCGATGCTTAGCACGGTGCTTGGCACCTAGTGAGAACTTAACAAATGCCACTACGTCAACCGACGGTACTCATCGATCTCTTAACGTGTTCGGAGCGCTGCGTCAATCCGTCGTATTTAATAATGTTGCTATTTGTTAAGCGCTTACTAGGTGCCGAGCACTGTCTTAAGCGCTTGGGGAGATACAGGGTAATCGGGTTGTCCCACGTGGGGCTCACACACTTTTAATCCCCATTTTACAGATGAGGGAACTGACGCACAGAGAAGTGAAGTGACTCGCCCACAGTCCCACAGCTGACAAGTGGCAGAGCCGGGAGTCGAACTCATGACCGCTGACTCCGAAGCCCAGGCTCTTTCCACTGAGCCATGCTGCTTCTCTATTTATTGAGCACTTACTGTGTGAAGAACACTATACTAAGCGTTTGGGGACGTACAATACGACAGAGTTGGTGGACCTGTTCCTTACTCGCAGGAGCTTGGGGGAGACAAACAAAATAAATAATGGATAAAGGGAATAGTAGTGTAAGGATGCTTAATGATTAGAGCAGTAGCAAGAGTATGGTTTTTATTATTATTAATAATAGTAACTATTATTATTATGGTGCTCATTAAGCGCTTTCTATGTGCCAAGGACTTTTCTAAGTGCTGGGGAAGATGCAAGTTAATCAGGTTGGACGCAGGACCCACCCGCGATTCACACTCTTACTCCCCATTTTACAGATGAGGTAACTGAGGCCCAGAGAAGTGAAGTGACTTGCCCAAAGTCACACAGCAGACACGCGGCAGAGCCGGGTATGTTAAGTACTTGTTAAGTGCCGAGTGCCGGGGTAAATATACGGTCTTCAGATCGGACCCGTTCCCTGTCCCACACGAGACTTAGAGTCCAAGTGGAGCCAGAGAACGACGTCCGACAAATACATAGTAATAATAATGATGATAATATCGGCATCTGTTAAGCGCTTACTATGTGTCAAGCTCTGTTCTAAACGCTGGGGTAGATATAAGCTAATCGGGTTGGACGCAGGCCCTGTCCCTCATGGGGCTCCCCTCTTTACGGATGAGGTGACGAGGCACAGAGATGTGAAGCGACTAGCCCGAGGTCGCACGGCAGACGAGTGGCGGAACCGGAACTAGAACCCAAGTCCTTCTCGCTCCCAGTTGTAAGCCCAACTCTGCCGCATGACCGCCGTGCGACCTCGGGCAAGTCACTTCTCTGTGCCTCAGTTCCCTCATCTGTAAAACGGGGATTAAAAAATGTGAGTCCTACGTGGGACAGGGACGGTGTCCAATCTGGTCGACCTGTATCTACCCCAACGCTTAGTACGGTGCCTGGCACGTGGTAAGGGCTTTGCAAATAGCTGGAAAAGACAAACACGCCCGATTCCCCTGACTCTCTGTCCCGCCCTCTTTCCGCTAGGCCACACTGCTCCATCCTACTCAGCCACGCTCGAGAACGCGAGAGGAGATCCGGAAGACGGTGTCGGAATGCAATTCCGACCCTCCGGGAGATCCTGTACGCACACAAGAAGCTAAGAGCCTCCTCAGAAGTCTCTGAATCACTTCTCCGGGCATTCCTACGCCCTGTTGACCGGATTCGGGGAACACTCACCAGCCGGATTATCGTGAACCCCTTCTCTATCGGCGGCGCGGTCTTGACTGACGGACCGAGAAAGACCGAGGGTTGCGAACCGAGGGGCTCCGGTTGCCCAGAGCGGCCTCGGAATTCCGAAGCCTAGATAGCGGGGCTGCCCGATGCCCTCAGAGGAAGTCGGCGTCATCGTCATCAGTGTTTATCCAACGCTTGCTGCGTGCAAAGCACCGTACCTAGCCCTTGGGAGAGTAATCATTCGATCGTATCTATTGAGTTCTTACGATATGCGCTGTACTAACGTAACAACAGACACGTTCCCTGCCCACAGCGAGGTTACGGTCAAGAGGGGGAGACTGACATTAATATAAACGAATCACAGATATATACGTGAGTGCCGCGGGGCCGGGAAGGGGGATGAATAGAGGGAGCAAGCGCAGAAGGGAGTGGGGGAAGAGGAAAGGAGGGCTTAGGGCAGGCCTCTTGAAAGAGACGAGCCTTCGGTGAGGCTCTGAAGTGGGGGAGGGTCGTCGTCCGTCGGATTTGAGGAGGGAGGGCGTTGCGGGCCAGAGGCAGGACGTGGGCGAGAGGCCGGCGGGGAGCTAGAGGAGATGGAGGTACAGTGAGAAAGTTAGCGTCGGAGGAGCGAAGAGTGCGGGCTGGGTTGTAGTAGGAGAGTAGTGAGGTGAGGTAGGAGGGGGCAAGGTGCAAGGCAAGGGGGCATTCACTCAGTTGTATTTATCGGGCGCTTACTACGTGCAAAGCACTGTACGAAGTGCGTGGGAGAGTGCAGTGCAACAACAGACACACTCCCTGCCCACAGCAAGTTCACGGTCTAGAGGATGAGTGCCTTAAAGCCAATGGTGAGGAGCGTCCGTTTGAAGTGGGGATGGATGGGCAACCCCTGGAGTTTTTCGAGGAGCGGGCGGAAACACGTCCTGAACGTTTCTGTAGAGAAATGATCGGGGCAGCAGAGTAAAGTAAGGACTGGAGCGTGAAGAGACAGGAAGCTGGGAGGTCAGCGAGGAGGCCGACACAGAGATCGAGGTGGAAGAGGATAAGTGACTGCGTTAACGCGGTAACAGTTTGGATAGAGAGGGAAGGATGCTAATGAGGGAAAGGAGTCATGGATAACGCCAAAGCTGCGGGCTCGTGAGACAGGAAGGATGGCGGTGCCGTCTACAGCGATGGGAAAGTCAGGGGGAGGACAGGATTTGGGTGCAGAGCAGTTACCCGAGCCCCTGCTTGGTGAGGAGAACTCTAGCGGGTGTTTTCTCGGTGCCAAGAATTGCACCCCCGCGTCGTACCTTTTCCGGGTCGAGCACTAAGCTAAGCACTGAGGAACGGACATTAAGACTAGACTACACAATCCCCGCCCTCAGAGAATGAACAATTATCTGCCAGAGCAGAGCCTCCTAAAGTTAGAGTCAGCCAAGTCTGGACCCCGGCAACGATACAATACTTAATTAAAAGCCGATTTCTACCGAGCTCAAAGATACAAAACGATTGACATCAAAGTATTAAGGATCATATTGATATCGGCTCCGGCCTCTTAGAGCTGGCAGAGTTCCGTCTCCTACCGGGTCCGTCGTAGTGACGGATTGGAAGGAAGAGACCCCACCTCTGCCAGTCTCGGTGGGGGTCGTTTGGGGGTGACGGGGTGGCACCGCCCTTTGGTCCGGACTGAAGCTGCAGATCCAGCCAGCCGGGGAGCCCCCTTAACTGTGTGTTTGGGGGGGGGGGGTCCCTCAAGTTTCAGTCCTGGGTCCCCTTCTTTTCTCCATCGACACCCACTCTCTTGGAGAACTAACTACCACCTCTACGCGGATGACATCCAAATCTACGTCTCCGGCCCCGATCTCTCTCCCTCTCTGCAGTCTCGCATTCCCTTCAAGACACCTCTCCTCTGATGTCCTCCCATCACCTCAAGCTTAACGGGCCCAAAAGAAAACTCATCTCCCCTCCCAAACCCTTGTCTTCCCCCTGACTCTTCCGTCACTGTAGACGGCACCACCGCCATCCTTCCCGTCTCACAAGCCCGTGACCTTGGCATTATACTTGTCTCCTCTCTCTCATTCAACCCACGTATTCGATCCTTCGCTAAATCTTGTTGCGAAGGTGGGACGACGTGGCTGAAACCCGCCCTTTCCTCTGCATCCAAACCGCTACCGCTTTAATACAACCCCTTGTCCTCTTCCGCTTTGATTACTCTATCAGCCTTCTTGCCGACCTCCCCGTCTCCTGCCTTTTCCCATTCCAGTCCATACTTCGCTCCCCTGCCCGGATCATTTTTCTACAGAAACTTTCAGGACACGTTGCCCCACTCCTCGAGAAACTCCGGCGGTCGCCCATCCACCTCCTCATCCAACAAAAACTCCTCACCATTGGCTTTTTAAAACGCTCGATCACCTCGTCTCCTCTCACCTCACCTCGCTACTCTCCTACTTGGACCCAGCCCGCGCACTTTGATCCTCTAAAGCCAACCTTCTCACTGTACCTTGATCTTGTCTATCTCGCCGCCGATCGTTCCCCCACATCCTACCTCTGGCCTGGAAAGCCCTCCCTCCTCACATCCGACAGTCGATTACTCTCCTCCCCTTCGAAGCCTCGTTGGAGGCTGTTATTTATTTATATCCAGGTTGGTCTCCCCCCCCCAGACTCTAAGCTCATGTGGGCAGGGAATGTGTCTGTTCATTGTTATAAACAGACACGGGGAAGCAGCTGCAGGGAAGCAGCGTGGCTCAGCGGAAAGAGCCCGGGCTTGGGAGTCAGAGGTCATGGGTTCGACTCCCGGCTCTGCCGCTTGTCCGCTGTGTGACCGTGGGCGAGTCACTTCACTTCTCTGTGCCTCAGTTACCTCATCTGGAAAATGGGGATTAACCGTGAGCCTCACGTGGGACGACCTGATCGCCCCGTATCTCCCCCGGCGCTTAGGACAGTGCTCGGCACATAGTAAGTGCTTAACAGATACCAATATTATTATTACTGTACTCTCCCAAGTGCTAGTACAGTGATTTGCACACTGTAAGCGCTCAACAAATACAATCGATGAATACGATATTACATACACCTACTGCACACGGTAGGTGCCCCGCAGAGTGCTCTGCACAGAGCGGGCGCTCGGTTTCATGCTACGTGCCCGGAGAGGTACCCAGCCAAGCCTTCTGCCTAGAGTGAGTGCTCAGTGCTCCGTACGCATCTGGGCTCAGCTCTCTTTTGGGGGAGAAGGCTGTCCCTTGCCTGATTTCTCAATTTCTGGCTCCAACCTCCGTTTCCCCCCGCAATCAGCTCTTCCGCGGCTTCTGTGCGGTCACCCGCCCTGAACGTCCAGAGCGAATCGGGTCTTCCCCCTTCCCCGCCCCGGCCTGTAACCTCTGCCCTCTGACCTCCCCCCATCATCTGCATTCCCTGGTTGACTCCGGACAATGGTGCCACTGGCCTGCGCGCTCGCCCCGGCCCTGAGAAAACAAGAGCAGACAATGGGGGGTCTGTGCGCAGTCACTGGGGCACTGTCCTGAAGGACCCGGGGGGCAGGGGGGAGGTCCGAGGGCGGGGGGGGAGCGGGGGAGAGGGACGCTTCTGCCGGGGAGCCGACCGTCCTGAGCCTCCCGGCTTCCGGGGGTCACTCGCTGCCCTGTCCAAGAAGCACCGACCGGCTCTCGGGTCAAAACTAGGGATTCCCGTGATTGCAGAATTCTAGAAAACGGTTTACTAAAGCCGCAAGCTGCCGTTTGAAAAATGAAATGACTCATAGCCGAACGGATCGCGAGGGGTTTCGGTTCCTCAAATTAAGGAACCGGTGCAACCCATCGAGGAGTTTGGGGAAACTTCGGCTCGGCTCTCCCTGGGTTGGAAGCGGACGCAGCACAGCCGGAGAGCGTGTTTGGAGATGAAAAGTGGAGGAGACACCGAGCCCACCCCCACGGGGAGCACCGTGTCCTCCCCCATCGGGCAGTGGGGAGCACTGTCCCGACCCCTGCCGGGTAACGGAGAGCACCGTGCCTATTACCGCCAGAGAGCACTCGGCTCACTTCTAGAGACAGCAGGGAACAGTGTGTCCGCTCCCACTGGGAGGAGGGAGCACTGTGTCCACTTCCACCGGGCAACACGGAGCGGTATGCCCATCCTCCCCGGGGAGTACTGTGTTCACCTCCATGAGCAGCCCACTCCCCCCAGAGAGCACTCGGCCCCCCTTCACGGGCGGCGAGGAGCACCGTTTCCATCCCCCCAGCGAGCACGTGTCCACCTCCACGGGCGGCGGGGAGCACCGTGTCCATCCCCCCAGCGAGCATCGCAGGCGCGGGGAGCGCTGTGCCCACCCACCGCGGAGCTCCGGGCCCATCCTGACCGGGCAGCCCAAGTAGCAGAGTCCCACCCAACCTTCTTGCGCCCAGAGGGGCCGGCATAATTCCAACGCTCTTCCGTGAAACGACAGAACGTAAGAAACCCACAGATTCCCCTCTGCCTGGCTGAGCCAAGCCCAGAGCCAGGAGCTAATTCACAGCCAACGTCACAGTAATTCATTCGGGCAGCGGGCTGGAAAATTTGCTTCGCGGCAAGTGGAAATGGAGAGGAAAGCTCTATTGGAAGACCGGGAGCGGGGTCCTCTGGGTTGGGGGGAGAGGAAGCGACGAAGCCTAGTGGGTAGAGCCTGGGAGTCACGAGGACCCGGGTTCTAATCCCTGCTCCTTCACCTGTCTGCTGCGTGGCCTCGGGCAGGTCACTTGGATTCTCTGGGCCTCGCTCACCTCATCTGGATAACGGGGATGAGCCCCACGCGGATATGGACCGTGTCCAAACCGATTAGCTGGTATCTACGCCGGTGCCTAGTACGATGCCTGGCGCCTAGGAAGCGCATAGCAAATACTATAAAAAGAAAAATGGGCAACAATCTCCAGCCTGAGTCAGCACCGAGCTCAGGGCGAGTGGAGCCAGTCCTCCCGGAAGGCCGGAAACGGAAAATCAGGGCTCGGGTGAGCCTCCGGTGCTGAAGAAATTCCAGCCCAGTAAGTGCCAAGCTGGCCAGCTGATTTTCTTCTCTTCCTGGGACTCTCATTGGAGGCGTTTTCGTCGGCTGCCTATTTTAGGCTGCGAAGGGTGTTGCCGGCGTGGGCAAGAATCCTCGCCGGCTCCGGCAAGCGGTCTTTCAGCCGAGGCTTCGAGCGTGGTGGAGTGGGCCTTCTTCCTCCCCCGGGGTGGAGAGCGAGGTCTGTCCAGACACCCCAGCGGGGCTAGCTGGGGGTCCCTGGCCCCCCGACTCCGTCCGCTAGTCTGGCCCGCCTCTCCCTGGAGGCTCCCCACGTCCAGCCCTCAGTGGACATCGGGGAACAGCTTGTTAAGCGTTTTATTACGGACTCACCCCCACCTCTTTTTTTAAAATGGTATCTGTTAAATGCTTACTATGTGCCAGGCGCCGGGGTAGATCCAAGCGAATCAGGTTGGACACAGTCCTCGTCCCACATGGCTCTCCGGAGAAGGAAAATTCTGCTCCTAATTTTCCCTTTTCCTTACCCTGGCTTCCCTAGAAGCATCGTATCCGGCTTCTTAAGTGGTTTCGTCCATGTCTTCTGGTCACGGTGCTCGTCACTAACTGGAAAATTCAACAGATGAGGTAAGCGAGGCAAGGAGAAATGAAGCGACTTGCCCCAGATCACACAATAGACAGGTGGCAGAGGCGGGGACTGGAACCCAGATCCTTCCGACTCCCAGATTGGTGCTCTATCCACTAGGCCTTGCTGCCTCTCTCAGGGCTTCTGATCCCTGGGGCGAAACCCCACGCTCTGACGTAAGCCGATTAGACTGTAAGCCCGTCATAGGGCGGGGACTGTCTCTATCTGCTACCGATTTGTACATTCCAAGCGCTTAGTACAGTGCTCTGCACATAGTAAGCGCTCAATAAATACTATTGAATGAATGAATAAGCCGGGCCTTGAAAAACTGGGGGACAGTGCGAACGACCCCCGCGAGGAGTGTGGATGGGCTGGAAGGGAGGGGAGAAGGTGAAGATGGACCTCCCCACCCCCAAACACCCCACTTTCCCCCTGCCTGTGTGCTGCAGCATTATGGATTTTCCAACGTGGCGGAGGGTGCGCCCTTTCTTATAATGAACGAACGAGAGGCAGCGTGGCCTCGCGGATGAATCTACCCCAGCACTTCACAGAATGCTCGACACGTAATCAGCACTTAACAGAGACCATAAAAAAGTAGGCTTGCAGCTAAATCTATCAGCCGATTGACGAAGGCCCTCGTTCCAGCCCTCGGACTTCTCCGAAAGTAGCTATTTTCTATCCTCGGGCGAAGGAAAATTCTGCTCCTAATTTGCCCTTTTCTTTACCCTGACTTCCCTAGGAGCATCATATCTGGCTTCCTAAATGGTTTCGTCCGTGTTTTCTGGTCACGGCGCTCGCCATTAACTGGAAAATGATACCATCGATGCACCGATAGTATTTACTGAGCGCTTACTCTGCGCAGAGCACCGATCTAATCGTCACCGGTAAATGCTGGCACCCTTCCTGTGCACCAGCCCCGAGGCCACGCCAGCTGTTCTACAACTTCTCTGAGCTGACCAGGCTTGAAGGATGAGTGATCATCTAATACCCTGGCAGCTGGGGTATCATCATCCTCTCCGTCACCAGCGTTATTTGTTGAGCGCTCCCGGTGTGTGGAGCACCGTACCGAGCCTTTGGAAGAACGAAAAGGATATCATTAACACGGTGAGCGAGTCCATCTGGACCAGTAATAATTTTGGCCTTGGTTCCAACCCGGAGAGGGGCTGGTTTCAGCCTGGGGACCATAATGAAGGTTGAGACCCCAGGACGGAAGGAGAGGATTCTCTTAGCTCTTTCTCTTCCTTGTCAGAGCGCTTGTCCCCTCCCTTACTGCCATCTTCAACTATTCACTCTCCAGTGGCTTCTTCCCCACTGCTTTCAAACGTGCCCACGTCTCCCCCATCCTTAAAATACCCTCCCTTAACCCCAAGGCTCCTTCCAGTTATCGCCCCATCTCCCTCCTACCATTCCTCTCTAAACTCCTTGAGCAAGTTGCCTACATTCGCTGTCTCAAGTTCCTCTCCTCCAATTCTCTTCCTGAGCCCCTCCAGACTGGCTTCCATCCCTTCAGCTCCACAGAAACCTCCTTCTCAAAGGTCACCAGTGATCTCCTTGCCAAAGCCAACAGCCTCCAGTCCATCCTAATCCTCCTCGACCTCTCGGCTGCCCGTGATGCCGTCGACATTCCCTTCTCCCGGAGGCATTGTCCAACCTCGGCGTCACTGACGCTGTCCTCTCCCGGTTCTCCTCCTCTCTCTCCGGCCACTCGCCGTAAGTGCCTTTCTCAGGCACCTCCTCTGCCTCCCACCCCCCAACCGCGGGTGACCCTCAGGTTCAGGTCTGGGTCCCCTTCTCTTCTCCATCTACACCCACTCCCCTGGAGAACTCATTCGCTCACACAGCTTCAACGACCACCTTTATGCGGATGATACCCAAATCTACATATCCAGCCCTGCTCTCTCTCTCTCTCTCCCTCTCTGCGGTCTCACATTTCCTCCCACCTTCAAGACATCTCTTCTTGGATGTCCTCCCGTCACCTCAAACTCAATACGTTTAAAGCGGAACTCCTTACCGACGGCTTTAAAGCGCTCAATCCCCTGGTTCCCTCCTACCTCGCCTCGTTACTGTCCTACCACGACCCAGCCCACACACTTCACTCCTCTAACGCTAACCGTCTCGCCGCGCCTCCATCTCGGCCATTTCGCGGCCGACCCCTCGCCCACGTCCTGCCTCTGGCCCGGAGCGCCCTCCCTCCTCATATCCCACAGATAATGACTCTCCCCGGCTTCAGAGCCTCACGGAAGGCACCTCTCCTCCGAGAGGCCTTCCCTGACTGAACCCTCATTTCCTCTTCTCCAGCCCCTGCTGTGTCACGCTGATCTGCTCGCTTCATTCACCCGGCTCCAATTCGGCCCCACTGCACTTACATCCATACCCGTCGTTTATTTATACGAATGTCCGTCTTCCCCTGTAGACTGTAAGCCCGCTGTGGTCGGGGAACGTGTCTACCGACTCTGTTATATTGTTAAACCGTCCTCTCCCAAGCGCTCCGCACGGTGCTCTGCACACGGTAAGCGTTCAGTGAATACGACTGATGGATTGATCTTAACCCCAGCTCGATATTCACTCAGAGTTCTTCCCTCCGTTGGCCCTTCTAAGGTCCAAAACGAGAAATTCAGACAACGGCAGGCCTATTTTTGTTTCCCTAACCTTCTGCCGTCATTATCTCTCTGCTTGGAAAATGAGCGGCAGTGTTGCCTGGCGGAAAGAGCGTGGGGCCTGGGAATCGGAAGGCCATGGGTTCTAATTCCAGCTCTGCCACTTGTCTGCTGCGTGACCTTGGTCAAGTCGCTTCACCTCTCTGTACCTCAGTCACCTCATCCGTTAAATGGGGATTAAGATCGTGAGCCCCGTGTGGGGCAACCTGATTATCTTGTACCTACCCCGGTGCTCAGTAGATTCCCTGGCACAGAGTAAGCACTTCAATTCTATTTTAAAAAATAGCTGCAGACAAACCAGTTTGCAAGGAACAAAGGAGCTTTTTTTAAGTCAAGATGTTGGGCAGACGGTGGGTGTGGAAGGTGGAGCTAGATCAAAAACCCTCGTAACCCAGCAACGAGCAATATTTCGAACTTAAGGGTTTCAACCTTGAATTAACCCCTAGTTCGGAGAGGAAAAGCGATGACGGGGCAATCGGTATATCAGAGATAGCTGACGAAAGGCTGACCTCCACCTTCACAGCCAAAGACTCGACAACCGCACGCGCGAGGTACACCGAGGCAGTGTAGCCTGACGGACAGAGCTCGAGACTGCCAGTCCGAAGGAATGGGTTCTGGTCCCAGCTGTGGCACTGGCATGGTTTGTGGGCCTTGGAAAAAATAAAATAAATCACTTCACCTCTGTGACTCAGCTCCCTCATCTGTAAAATAGGGACAAGATACACGGTCTCCCTCCCCCTCTGACAGTGAACCGCCTGTGGGACAGAGAGTGTGTCCGACCTCATTCTGCTCTACGTGATATCAAGTGCTTATCGCCTAACGAGAGCCAGCATCGTTATTATCATTATCACGGTGATGAAAAGGGGAGAAAATGCCGAAATCGGGGTTGGGGTCCCTCTGCCTCAGTCCTCACCGGAGCACATTAAACCCCACAAGGCTTGGGTTGGGTTGCGGCTTCCTCAGGATCCAAACAGGCCGCCAACATCCCGATTCCCGCGGGTCCCTGGAGTGCTCATCCGCGACTCCGCCTTCCTCTTCCGATCGGCGTTTCCGTTTCCCGCTGCACAGGATCTGGGTTCTAATCCCGCTTCCGCCGCCCGCCAATCTCGTGACCTCGGGCAAGTCGCTGACCTTCTCTGTGCCTCAGTTCCCTCATTGGCAGAAAAGGGGGGTTTCCTCCCTCCTCCTCAGACCGTGAGCCCCATGTAGGACCTGATGATCTCGTTCCTACGCCAGGGCTTGGTACGCAGTGCTCGGCGCACAGTAAGCGGTTAACGAATACCGCGGTCATTATTATTGGCATCCTTCTCCGAGCCCCAGAAGTCTCAGTAGAAATCTGGGAGTGGTTTACCACCGCCTCCTTCTGCACCGTTAACCCGAGTCTCCGCCCTCGGCTCTCTCCAGCGCCGCTGCCGCTCGGCACAGGTGGGTTTTGACCTGTGGCGGATTGCCGTCCACTCGCCAGCCGCTGCCCCGGCTAGGAATGGAACGGGTAGGCCTCTGCCCGACCCTCCTTCCCGTCGTCGAGACTGGTAGAGGACCGGAAACTCTCCGCGTGCGAGCCTGAGAGGCCAAGATTTGGGGTAATCGGGTTGGACACAGCCCCCGTCCCCCAGAGGGCTCACAGTCTTAATCCCCATTTTCCGGCTGAGGGAACTGAGGCCTAGAGAAGCGAAACGACTTGCCCCCGGTCACACACAGACGCGTGCCGGTGGCCGGGACTAGAACCCAGGTCCCTCCGACTCAGGGGCCCGCGCTCTACCCGCTAGGCCATGCTGCTTCCCAGTTCAGTGAAGGGGCTCTCAGAAGCTTGGTTTTGAGGCCTTCTCACCGGGTGGCCTGGTGAAGGAATTGAGGAGACGGAGGGGGATGGAAGGTGGAGAGGGTGGTCACCCGGCCGTTTCCGGAGGGGGAGGAGACGATCGCCCATCGGGACCTCGCCCGCCGCGACGTCCACGCCCTCCCAGCCAGTCCCAGGGTGCGTCAACGGGTCTTTCGGGGCTCTGTTTCCCCGGGGAGCCATTCCCCACTGGACATACACTCTCCACAGCCAGATTCAGGCCCGCTGGCGGGCGGCTGAGGATCCCGGAGCCTCTGGTGCATCCCGTCGAGGGCCCCGAGAAGCCCCTTCCTCCTTCACCCTCTCCTCCCGCCCCCAAACCACCAAGCTCCGGGACAGCCCAGAGGATCCTGGTCGAACACTGGCCTGGGAATCAGAAGGACCTGGTTCTTATCCCGGCTCCAGCACGTGCCTGCCGTATGACCCTCGAGCGAGTCCCTTCGCTTCTCTGGGCCCCAGTTCCCTCCTCTGGAAAATGGGGATCACGACCGCGAGCCCCATGGGAGACGTGGACTGTATCCCCCCCGACTGGCTTGGATCTACCCCGCGTTCAGATCAGTGCCTGGCACGTAGTAAGCGCTCGACAAATCAGGTAAGAAGAAGAAAGAATCCAGCACGGGCAAGACGACGCAGCAGCAGCCAGCTCGCTAACGGCGGTGGCTGGTGGAAAAAGCACCCCGCCACACGCCGACAGACACACGGCAGCAGCCTGTGTGAGCGCAGATGCGCTCACAAGGGAGGGAGAGACACTGAGAATTCAATATCTATGCAAATGAAGGCCCCATCACGGAAGGCAGATGGTTTTGTGTCTCCCAGAAACCACAGACTCTCCCAGAGACACAAGGAGCCAGCTGACACGAGCGAGAAACTCCGTGAATCAGCCGGGACTCGAGGCATCCCAACTTCCGGGATAATTGCCCAGTCTCTCCTTGAGCTTCCCCCCCCCGGGGAAGTAGGCCTGGTGGGAAGGCTTCCTTCGCTCCCTCTCCCCTCCCTCGATCCTTAACGTCCACTGAGCACCCACTCTGTGCCGAGCACTGGAATGAGTGCTTGGGAGCGGCCTGTAGAGTTAGTAGGCCCCGGCCCTGCCCTCGAGAATAATGATGTTGGTATCTGTTAAGCGCTTACTACGCGCAGAGCGCTGTTCTAAGCGCTGGGGTAGACACAAGGGAATCAGGTTAATAATCTCGGTATTTGTTAAGCGCTTACTATGTGCAGAGCCCTGTTCTAAGCGCTGGGGTAGACACAGGGGAATCGGGTCGTCCCACGTGGGGCTCACGGTCTTCATCCCCATTTTACAGATGAGGGAACTGAGGCACAGAGAAGTTAAGTGACTTGCCTAAAGTCACACAGCTGACAAGTGGCAGAGCCGGGATTCGAACCCATGATCTCTGACTCCAGTGCCCGGGCTCCTTCCACTGAGCCGCGCTGCTTCTCCAAGAAGCTTGCAACCTAATGGGGCAGATGGACGCCAAAATAATTTTCAGTCAGGGCCCCGCATCAGGCTATAACGATCTTCACGTATCTGCTAGAGGAGGGAAGGAGGGGGTGAAGATTCTCCCAAGCGCTTAGCTCAGTGCTCTGCACACTAAGCCCTTCGTAGAGCTCACCTCCTCCAAGAGGCCTTCCCAGGCTGAGCTTCCCTTTTCCCTCTGCTCCTCCCTCTCCCCCTCGGCACCGCTCATTTGTATATATTTTTATCACCCTATTTATTTTACTACCCTATTTATTTTGTTACCGAGGTGTCCATCCCCTCGATTCTATTCATCGTGATTAAGTCGTCTGGTTTTTGTCCGTCTGCCTCCCCCGATCAGACTGTGAGCCCGTCCACGGGCAGGGACCGTCTCTATCTGTTGCCGAATTGTCCATTCCAAGCGCTTGGTACGGTGCTCTGCACATAGTAAGCGCTCAATAAATACTATTGAATGAATGAATGAATGGAATCGATTGATTACCGAAGCAGGGAGGCCTAGCGGAAGGAACACAGGTCTGGGAGTCAGAGGGTCTGGATTCCGATCCCGGCTCGGCCGGCTGTGGGACCTTGGGCAAGTCACTCTGCTTCTCTGTGCCTCAGTTCCCTCGTCCGCCAAATGGGGATTCAATACCTGTTCTGCCTCCTGCTAAGATTGTGAGCCCCAAGTCGGACGCGGGCTGTGTCCCCGGTGATGAACTTGCACTGACCCCAGTGCTTAGAACAGTGCTTGAGACAAAGTAAGTACTTGATACAGTGATAATAATAAAAGTGAGCGCTTAGAACAGTGCTCGACACAAAGTAAAGTCTTCATACAAGAAGAAGAATAATAATAATAATAATTATAATAATGAGAGGGAGGCTGATCTAGTGGATAGGGCACGGGTCCGGGAGCCAGAAGGACCTGGGTTCTGATTCTGGCTCTGCCGCTTGTCTGCCGTGTGGCCTCGGGCAAGTCACTTCACTTCTCTACCTCATTTCCCTCATCTGTAAAATGGGGATTAAGACTGTGAGGTCCACGTAGGACCGGGACTACGTCCAACCCGATTAGCTCGTACCTACTCCAGTGCTCAGTACGGTGCCCGGCACGGAGTGAGCGCTTAACGGACCCCACGGTGATTATTAGAGGAGAGCGGGCGCACAGATGGCTCGGAACTCGGCTGGAGCGAAGGAACGCGGCGATGCCCAACTGCCGCTGATGGGTAGGGGGTGGGGGTGAGCCTGTTTTTCCTGAGCCCGGTGCCGGGGCGGCCGGGGGCGGAGAGGGATGGGGAAACGGACCTCTCAGCAGCAATCAGATCTCCTCGTGTCTCTCTGACGCACAGACTGCGGCTCTGCCACTAAGCTCCACCTTCCCCTAGAAAGGCTCCCCTCCTCTGATGGAGCTCAAAGTCCGTCCTTGAAGCTTCCCTTCCTCTGGGCTCTGAGGGGATCTGGCTTCCCCGGGGGCTCAGGTAAGGCGGAGCGTGTTTGTCTCCTGTGGGCAAAGGGGAAGAGTAACCCAGGTGGGTCCCCGAGGAGGAACTAAAAGTGCCGATGATGATAAAGGTGATATTGGTTAAGCGCTTGCTACGTGTCAGGCGAGGTTGAAAGTGGTGGGGTGGACACTGGGTAAGTCAGGTCCCCGTCCCAAGTGGGCCTCACAGTCTAAGCAAGTGGTATTAATCCCCATTTTAGCGCTGTGGTAACCGAGGTACGGCGAAGTGAGGTGACCCGCCCGAAGTCACGCCGCAGACAAGCGGCCGAGTCGGCATTCGAATCCAGGTCCTCCGACTCCCAGGTCTTTCCACTAGGCCTCACCGCTTCAGTAGAAAGCGAGAGATGGTTTGGACGGAGGGGGCGTCGAAAGGTTCAGAAGAACCTCCCGCGGGACCCCAACCCTCGGCGGCTCAGTGCCACGTGGCAAGGAGGCTTGAGAAACTGGAGGACAAACCGACTGCAATTTCTCACCCTAACCCGGAGCCACGGCCCCAGTAGGGGCAGGATGTGGATCGGTTGGTCGGTCCGTCGGACTTACTGAGCCTTTACTGTGGGCAGAGCACTGTACCAAGCGGTCGGGAGGGCACGATACGACGACTGTATTCCCCGTCCACAGAGAACCTACAGTCTAGGGACAGACATCAGTGCAAATGACGTCCCCCTGCAGCAGAAAGAGAAGGCGCCCTCTCTTAATTACTGCTATGCCCTATCGTTCGCGGAGAGGGGCTCTCGACTCGAACCGGCCTGATAGGGTGCTTGGAACAGAGGCAGAGTTCTGTGCCTCTGTTTCTTCATCTGTGAAACTGGGGAGGGGATAGTCAGAAGAGACCCAGACTAGCTTGTACCCACCCCAGATGCTCGCTAATAATAATAATAGTAATTACTGTGGTTTTTGTTAAGCACTTACTATGTGCCGGGCACCGTACTAAGAGAAGTACGAGCAAATCGTGTGGGACGCGGTTCCTGTCCCGCGTGGGTATCGCGGTCTGGGATTACCCCATTTTGCAGATGAGGCAACGGAGGCCCAGAGAAATGAAGTGACTTGCCCAAGGTCACCCGGCACACAAGTGGCGGAGCCAGATTTGGAAGCCCTGACCTTCTGACTCCCAGGCCCGTGCGCTAATAATGCTAATAATCATTGCTGTGATATTTGTTAAGGGCTCGCTGTGTAAGCGCTGGGGCGGATACCAGTAAACTGGATTGCACACAGTCCCTGTCCCACTTGGGGCGCCCAGTCTCAATCCTAATTTTACAGATGAGGTAACCGAGGTACAGAGGAGTGAAGTGACCTGCCCAAGGTCACACAGCCGACGTGTGGCAGAGCTGCAATTAGAACCCATGGCCTTGTGATTGCCAGGCCGGTGCTCTATCCATTATGCCATACTCCTTCTCTAGCCACTACGCCACGCTGTCTGTCACACGGTAAGCACATAATGCTACCACAATAATATGGAATAATTATTCTTATTCTAGGTACAACAATAATATATGATAATTATTCTTATTCCAGCTACTAAAGGCCAGCACGGATACAAATGAACGAACGAATGAAAAGTGATTAAGAGGCAGCTTCGGCTGAGGTGGGAGAGAGACAGAGGGGGAAAACAGTGCTTAACGCATAGTAGGCACTTAACAAACGCCACGATTACTATTATTGATATATTTTATTGCATTTGTATGTGTCCCCGTAACTATGACAGCACTTGTGAAGGGCTTGCTATGTGTCAAGCGCCGCTGCAAGTTCTGGGGTAGATACAAATTCATCAGGTTGGACACAGTCCCTGTCCTACGTGGGGATCACAATCGAAGTAAGAGGGAGTAGGATTTGATCCCCATTTTATAGTTGCACAGAGAAGCTAAGCGACTTGCCCAAGGTCACGCAGCAAGCAATTGGCAGAGCCAGGATTAGCACCCAGGTCCTCAGACCTCCGAGCCCGTGTTTTTTTCCGCATCGAACGGAAACTCCTCGCCCCAAGCTTTAAAGCACGCAATCATCTTGCCCCCTCTCAACTTACCTCCCGGGTTTCCTACTACAACCCAGCCCGCACACTTGGCTCCTCCGATGCCAACCTACTCTCTGTACCTCGTTCTCGTCTATCTCGTCACCAACCTCTAGCCCACGTCAGGCCTCTGGCCAGTCACCCCTTCCCGCTTCACATCCGACAGTCACTCTTCCCACTTTCAAGGCCTTTTTAAGTCCACATCTCCTTTAAGAGTCGTTTCCTGACTAAGGTCTCATTTCCTCTTCTGCTTTTTTCCGCATCACCCTCGCAACTTGGATTCGCGCCCTTTTCTCATCCCTCCCTCAGCCCCAACACCACTTTTGCACACGGTTGTAATTTTCGTATTGCTATCAACGTCTCCTCCTCCCTCTAGACTGTAAGCTCGCTGTGGGCGGGGAACGTGTCTATCGACTCTTTTCAATATAACGGTGCTTACTACAGTGCTCTGCACACAGAGAGCATTCAACAAACGCCACTGATCGATTTCCATGAGGCCACGCTTCTTCTCTGTAAGGAAACCGTTCCCCGCTCCTCAGTTTACCCTTAAAGAAGAAAGTATCTTGGAAGGGTATAGGTTTCAGAGATTAGCAAATGGCTTTTTTTTTTCTTTAAATGGTATTTCATTCGATTCATTCAGTCGTATTTACTGAGCGCTTACCGCGTGCAGAGCACTGTACCGAGCACAGTTCGGCAGCAGATAGAAACAGTCCCTGCCCACCAAGGGCTCACAGTCTAGAAGGGGAGAGACGGACATCGAAAGCACTTACTCTGTGCTGGGGTAAATACAAGCTAATCGGGTTGGGCACGGTCCGTGTCCCTCGGGGCTCACAGACTTAATAATGATAATAGTATTCGTTAAGCACTCAGTGTCAAGCACTGTACTGAGCGCTGGGTTAGACTCAAGGCGATCGGATCTCTCACGGGGCTTGCACTCTAAGCAGGAGGGAGAGCAGCTTTCGAGGTGTTGTGGTCAGGAAAGGTCACCGGGTAATGTTGTATTGTACTTTCCCAAGGGCTTCATACAGTGCTCTGCGGACAGTAAGCACTTAATAAATATGATTGAATTCTAAGCAGCGATTGTAGACGACTCGTTCTAAGATTTTGGAAAGGAAGGGTAGTAGGGAGATAGGGCGATAACTGGAGGGGGAAGTGGGGTCGAGAGCGGGTTCTTTTAGGATGGGGGAGACGTGGGCATGTTTGAAGGCAGAGGGGAAGGGGCCATTGGTCTACCACTGCCTCTTCTGTGCAGTAAACTTGGGTCTCCACCCTCGACCTTCTCCCATTGCCTTCCGGTCGCTAGCCATCGCCCGAGCCACCAATGGAACGGATACGCCTCCCCTTGACTCCCCCTCCCATCGTCGAGACCGGTAGAGTACTGGAAACTCTCCAGGTGTGACCCCGAGCGGGTAAAGGCTCGGGTAGATAAAAGATAATCAGGTCCCATATGGGACTTGCGGACTAAGTAGAAAGAAGAGGTATTGAATCCTCATTTTGTAGACAATAATAATAATAATAGCATTTATTAAGGACTTACTAAATGACAAGCACTGTACTAAGCCTGAGATCATCAGGTCCCACATGGGTCTCATAGTAAAGTAGGAGAGAGAGAATCCCCATCTTGCAGTTGAGGGAACTGAGACGCAGAGAAGTTAAGGGACTCGCCCGAGGTCACGCAGCAGGTTAAGTGGAAAGAACCCGCATCGGAACCCAGGTCCCCTCTCTCCTGGGCCCGTGCGCAATCCACTGGGCCACGCCGCCGTGCGACGAATCGTATCCTAGCCTGGCTTCTCCCTGAATCGGAGGTTTATCCACCATAATAACCCAGGATCTCGAAGGCGCCGATGCTGCTGCCCTGGAGACTATTATGGGGAACGAAACACTTGCCGCTTCCCGGTCAGGAAAGGCCAACTCCGAGGGTTTTTCTACTACGTGAAAGGGAGTCTTCCCTTTAGACTTCCGTTCTGAAAATTAGGGAAAAAACATAGAGTCAGACATTTGATTCCTGTGTGCTGCTTTTTCATCTCTTGCTATTCATTCAGTCGTATGTACCGAGCGCTTACTGTGCGCAGAGCACTGCCTGAAGTGCTTGGGAGAATACAATATAATGATAAACAGACACATTCCCTGCCCACAGTGAGCTTGCTGTTCTTTCTAAGGAGGCGTACTAAGGTTGGAGGACCTGAGGGGAGCCGGACGGTAAGCTCCTTATGGGTGGGGTATGTGCCTCCTATCTCTGCTATATTATACTCTCCCCATCGCTTAGTACAGTGCTCTGCACACAATAAGCACTCACTAAATACCACTTCTTGACTGGGAGGCGATCACCGATTAATGATAATAATAATTATATTTGTTCAGCGATCACTATATGCCAAGCACTGTTTTAAGCGCCGGGGTAGGTAAACAGGATGGGGGGCTCACAGTCTCAATCCTCATTTTACAGAGGAGGTAATTGAGGCCCGGAGAAGTTAAGACACACCCGAGGACGCAAGGACAAGCCAGGGTGACGCCAAAGGGAGTGGGAAGAGAGGAAAGGAGGGCTTAGTCAGGGAAGGCCCCTCGGAGGACACTGGGCTTCGACGCCGGGGAGAGTCAGTGTTTATTGGATTTGAGGAGGGAGGCTGGATGTGGGCAAGAGGTTGGCGGTGAGATAGATGAAGTTGAAGCAGAGTGAGTAGATTGGCATTAGAGGAGCGAAACGTGGGGGCTGGGTTGCGGTAGGAAGTCGGGGAGGCGAGGTCCGGCGAGGGTCGGGGGCGAGGTGGTGCGGCGCTGTAAAGCTATCGGTGAGGAGTTCTGTTCGATGCGGAGGATGATGGGCAACCGCTGGAAGTTCTCGAGGACTGGGGAAACGTGGACTAAACGCTTTTGTAGAAAAATGATCCGGCAGCGGACCCAAGTACGGACCGGAGTGGGGACAGGAGGCAGGGAGGCCAGCGAGGAGGCCGACACGTGTCTGTAATTACATGTATTTGTATCGATGTCCGTCTCGCCAACCCCCGGACTGCGATCTCGCCGAGGGCGGGGAACGTCGCTGTTTATCGTTGAATTGTACAAGCGCTCGGTACGGCGCTCTGCACACAATAAGCACGTAATGCAGTGGAATGAATGAATACAGTAACCAGAGCGGGATAGGATAAATGCTTGGATTAGCACGGTGGAAGTTCGGATGGAGAAAAAGGGGGGATTTTAGCAATGTTGCGAAGGTCGAACCGACGAGATTCAGGGATGGAGTCGGGCTTAGAACGGGCACTCGAATCGCCCCTCCCCTCCCAATCCGGGGATTTGGGACTGCACCAGTTAGGGCCTAGTGGATAATAGCATGGGTCTGGGAGTCAGAAGGTCATGGGTTCTAATTCCGGCTCTGCCACGTGTCTGCTGTGTGTACGTCTCCCCTATCCTAAAAAAACCCCTCCCCTGACTCCCCCCGCCAACTTCCTCCTACCATTTCTCTCCAAATTTCTTGAGAGAGTTGTTTATGCCCGCTGTCTCCACTTTCTCTCCTTCACCCCCTCCAATCTGGCTTCTGTCCCCTTGGTTCCACTAAAACAGCTCTCTCTAAGGTAATCGATGATCTCCTTCTCGCCGGATCTGACGGCCTCTACTCCATCCCGATCCTCCTAGAACTCTCGGCCGCCTTCGGCCCTGTCGACGCTCCCTCTTTCTCCGGGAAATTTTACCCAACCTTGGCCTCGTCGACGCTGTCCCTTCTCTCTTCTCCTCCTATCTCTCTGACCGCTCTTTCTGGATTTCTTTTGCTGGCTCCCCTGCCCCCCACCTTCTGATAGTGGGGGGTCCCTCAAGGCTCAGTTTTAGGTATTGCGTACGCTACAACCGAGTTGGTAGGCATGTTCCCTGCCCACAAGGAGCTTACAGGCTAGAGAGGCAAAGATTAATATAAATAAATCGCATATATGCGCGTGAGTACCTCGGGGCTGGGAGGGAGGATGAATAAAGGGAGCAAGTCGGGGCGACGCAGAAAGGATCGGAAGAAAAGGCAAAGAGGACTTAATCAGGGAAAGCATTTTGGAGGAGACGTGCCTTCAATAAGGCTTTGAAGGGGACACGGTGGGGGCGTACGGTAATTCTGTCGGATGTGAAGAGGGAGGGAGTCCACCACTCTCTCCACCTTCGAAGCATTATTAAGATCACATCTCCAAGAAGCTTTCTCCTAATAAACCCTTTTTTCTCCAGTTCGCTCTCCTTTCCGTGTCCGCGACCTCGGTACATTTGATACTCGTCCCGCCCCCACGGGACTTATGTACATGTCTTTAAATTATATATATATATTATAAATGACTAATTTATTCATTTTCACGTCTGTCTCCCCCTCTAGTCTGTCAGCCTTTCGTGGGCGGGGATTGTGTCTGCTAAGTCTATCGCACTCTCCCAGGCGCTCAGTACAGTGCCCTGCACACAGGGAGTGCTCAGTTTATACCACCGATCGGTTGAGCGAGGGAGAAGGGACACAGACCTTGTAACAGATTCCCCGCGGGGTGGGGGGGGGGAGATATGAATTAAGTAGGAAGTGGAGAGGCAGGTGGCTTGATATTTTTCCTCCTCCTCCTTGTCGTCCTTGGGCGGAGTCAGGCTTCACTCCATGGGTCCTTAACTCAAGCTCGCTTAATTAATTTACTTTTTTCTTTCTTCCAGCAGGGAAGCAAGAGAAAAACAATTGAGGGAGCGGGAGGGCGTATCACAGTAACCCATTTAAACCCTGCACTTTAAAGGTAGCTTGCAAAGGGTTTTTGCTTCGGGATGAACGATTTTGTTCCTTGTGACTGTCCTTATTTCAGTCTGGAGCTAGAGTTGAGCCCATTTCTCAGTCCTGCCTAAACCAAACATAAACCACAAGTCACAGCCTATCTGTGAGCCAGGATCTGTCAGCGATATCATCATCGGCGGTATCTATCGAGCGTCCACAGTGCGCACGGCACCGTGCTAAGCACTTGGGAGTGTACGATACGAACCTGCATATCACCCTGGGTAGATGGGTGGGGGGAGCCTCGTTTGGGCGATTCATCACATTCATCACACATTTTGAATGATTTCTTCATATTGACGTCCGCCTCCCCCTCTGGCCCGTGAACTTGTTCTGGGCAGGGAGCCCGTCTACCAAGCCCGTTGTACTGTACTCTCCCGAACGCTCACTCCAGTGCCCTGCACACACTGAGCGTCCAATAAATACCACTGCCGCCGCTGATTTCTTCGTGGCCGATCCCACCTTCCAATCGGTGGCCTCTACTGAATTCATTTACCGTGATCGCACTGTATCCATCTACAGTCCCCCGTAGATTGCGAGCTCCACCGGAAGGCACGGTGGACGGAGGCCGGGCCCGGGAGTCAGAAGGTCACGGTTTCCAATCCCGGTTCCGCCGCTTGTCTGCCGCGTGACCTCGGGCCTCCCTTCTCCGTGCCTCAGTGCCCTCCTCTGTAAAATGGGGCTGGAGCCCGTGAGCCTCGCGTGGGGCAGGGTCTGCGTCCGGCCCGGTTTGCTTGGATGCGCCCAGCGCTTGGCGCACGGCGAGTGCTTGACGAATACGATCGTCACGAGGGCGATCACCACGGATGAAGCAGCATCGGTGAGGGGTGGAGCCCGGGATCTCCACGTGGGACAGGGACCGTACCCACGGGGTTTGCTTCCATCCACCCGGGCGCTTAATCCAGTGTTCGACTCACAGTGAGCGGTGAACAAATAGCGTTATTGCTGTGACGATCAGCACCGATGAAACGGCCGATCGGTAGCGGGTGGAGCCCGCGATCTTCACGCGGGCCAGGGACTGTACCCACGGGGATCGCTTCTACTCGCTCCGGCGCTTAATCCGGCGCTTGGCACGTAGTAAGCGCTTAACAGATACGATCATTATTATGATGATGACGACGACGATCAGCACCGATGAAGCGGCCGATCGGTAGCGGGCGGAGCCCCCGCGCCCGACCGGCCTGGCTCCTCTCCGCCCCTGCACCTGCCACTCGGAAGGCGCTCTAAGCGACCCCCATCATCATCACGATGACGATCACCACCGATTCGATCGGTCGTATTTATTGAGCGCCTAGTGGGCGCCGAGCACCGTGCCCGGCGCTTGGGACGAATCGGGCAACGGGTAGAGACGATCCCTGCCCGCTTCCTCCCCCTGAACCCGCTAACTGGTCGGGGCCGGGGGCCCGATCCAGCCCGGCGCTTAGTCCAGTCCTTGACCCGTAGTAAGCGCCTACTAAAATGCCATCCTTCCGGTCGGCGCCGACCAAGCCCCTCATTGGTCGGTGGCCCGCGTCTTCATCTCTTTGCCATCCCCGGCGGGGAGGAGGAGGAGGTTGGGGGCAGCCGGGGAGAGAGAGGGGACGTCGAGGCACGGAGGGGGAGGCGGGGGGCGGGGAGGGGCGATGGGGGGGTGGGGTCGCGCATGCGCGGGGGGCGGCGGGCTCCCGGTGCTCTCCACTACCTAGGGCGGCGACCGTGCGACCGCAGCCGTGCAGCGGGACCTCCGGGGAGATGTGGTGGCTGCCGGCGATGCTGCTGCTGCTGCTGAGCTCAGTGTGCAGAGGTGAGTGCCCCCCACCCCCCCCCCCCATGCGCCCACCCCCGGGCATCCTCCGGCCGGGGGGGCTGCGGAGGGTCCCACCGTCCCCCCTGCCTTCCCTTGGCCCTGCCCCCCCCCCCCGGACGAGGAGGGGCCGTGGAGGGGGGGGGTCGCCGATGGACACCCCCATCTGATGGGGGGGGGGGTCCCCCCTCCTGCCATGGAGCGGGGGGAGGTCGCCAGTGGGCGTCTTCCCGCTGTCCGTTGCACCGCAGCATCCCCCTCCCCGCCCGGCTCACAGCAGGAAGATGCCCGTTGGAGACCCCCGCCCCCGTGGCAGAAGACCCCCCCCCCACACACCTCTCCCGATGCAACTGCCGGCAACTGTTGGCAACCTCCCCCACTCCGTGGCGGGAAGGGGGACCCCCCCTACCCCATCCCTCACCCGGCTGACAGCAGGAAGGCGCCCATCCGAGACCCCCTCCGTGGCAGAAGACCCCCTCCCCCACATCTCCCTACCTGGCCGGCAGCAAGAAGATGCCCATTGGAGACCACCCCCCCAGACAGAAGACCCCCCCTCCCACCCGGCTCACAGCAGGAGGATACCCATTGGAGACCCCCCCATGGCAGAAGACCCCCTTCCCCCCATCCCCTGCCTGGCTGACGGCAGGAAGATGCCCGTTGGAGCCTCCCCCCCCCCATGGCAGAAGACCCCCCTGCTTCACACCTCTCCCAATACAACTGATAGCAAGAAGATGCCCATTGGCAACCTCCCCCATACTCTATGGCAGGAGCCCCCCCCCCCACCATATCCCTCACCTGGCCGACAGCAGGAAGATGCCCATCGGCAACCACCCCCTCCGTGGCAAAAGGGGGCCCTCCCACACACACATCTCCCCATCCAACTGACGAAAGACGCCCATTGACCACCCACCAAACCCCTCCGGATTCCCCGTTCCGGATCGGGGTTGATCCATTTTCAGGGCCATTCCCACCCCCCCCGGTTGGGACACCTCCCCCTGTCCGTTATTCATTTTCCTTGCGATCTGGGGAAGGAGTCCCGTTTTCAGACGCGATTTGGAAGCGTCCGTCACGTTTATCCTCCAGGTATCTGTCAGGTCCTCCCGTTGAGCGTTTCAGTCGACGGCGTTTCCGTTTGCGGGCAAGGGAGTGAGGCTGTTTGCGTAGAACGGAGCTAAATTTGACCCTGAATTGAGCACCTCCCTCGTCGTGTTGTTGGAAAAGGCACGTGACTTGGAGCGACGGCCCCGGACCCTAGGAGATTCGGGAAGATCTGGGTCTTTTGGTTGTTTTTCTAGAGCCTCCTGAGGCTGTTGCTCCTGCTTGGGATACGCGAGGAGGTCGCTTTCGGAAATCTCGCCGCAGACGACGGCGATGGTTGATATCGTCGTGGAGGGGGACGATCGCGTTGAAGCGTCAACAGTCTGTCGTGGGCTTTGCGGGACGATAGAAATGGAGTCTGTGGGTATTAGCAGGTCGTGTGCGTGTTTAAATCCGGACGTGGTGTCAGAGGGTACGGAGAGAAGGCGGGTAGATTGCGGATCGGATCACTCGGGTTTATTTATCGAGCGCTTACCGAGTGTATTAAGGGCTCGGGAGAGTACGGTGCCGCAGAGTCGGCAGAGACGTTCCCTGCCCGCGGCGAGCTTACGGTCTGGAGATCGATTTTACAGATGCTTTTGGTGTCCGTGTACGTTCGGAAGTTACGGTCGAGTCCGGGGTGTGGTCGATTGGAAGTTGAAGCCTGGACTTTTTTTTCTGCTTTTGATCGTATTTGTCACAGTTTTACGGACAGGGATTTTTTTTTACACCCTGCGTTATTTCGTCTCGATCACAGGGCTTTTCGATTCAAGGGGCGAATCTCAATCGTAAGCCATTTCTGAGCCATTGCATTGTGGTTCCTCGTTATTTCTGAATCCGAAAATGATCGGCTCGTTCTGTAAGAGGATCACGGCATTCACTGTTGAACCTTCGTTTTATACGGAATCGAAAGGAAGCCAAATAAGCCTCACCTGTCCGGGCACATACGTTTTTAATTCGTTTTGCGGTTGTTTCCGTCAGGATATCTAGAGCAAGAAATCCTTAAAAACTGCACTGACTAATAATTTGCTTTGATCAGTATATATATCTATATCACATATATAATAATAATAATAATAATGTTGGTATTTGTTAAGCGCTTACTATGTGCCGAGCACTGTTCTAAGCGCTGCGGTAGACATAGGGGAATCAGGTTGTCCCACGTGGGGCTCACAGTCTTAATCCCCATTTTACAGATGAGGGAACTGAGGCCCAGAGAAGTTAAGTGACTTGCCCACAATCACACAGCTGACAAGTGGCCGAGCCGGGATTCGAATTCATGACCTCTGGCTCCAAAGCCCGTGCTCTTTCCACTGAGCCACGCTGCTTCTCTGTACGAATATACCTAGACGTATACGTATGGTCACCAAACAGCACGCTCTTTCTAAATACAGCTTCTCCTTTTAAGAATATCAAGCCCAGTTCTTACTTATCAGGGTGGTCCATTGGTTTCGAAATGGTGGGTTAAACCATTAACTTTGAATGCTAACGTTTTTCCTGTAAGAGATGATCCCGTCCTCCCCTCACCGAAGCTGAACCGTAACACACAGTATAAACGTTTGTTGTTTTTCCATAATGACTGTGCGTATGTCAGGAATCTCGGACCAATGAGAGCCGATCTGGGAGAGTTTTCGGAAGGGAGAAGCCGTTGGGGGAAGTGGCCGGGAGAAGTCCTGGGTGAGCGAGCTCAGTCAGAGGCGTCTTCTCTGAGCCCTCGGGATAGAAGCCGGTAGGAGCTCCATAGATACGATGGAATGAACAGTGAGGGAAGCGGCGTGGCCTAGCGGGTAGATCCCGGACCTGGGATTCAGAAAGATCTGGGTTCTGATCCTAGCTCCACTGCGCAGCTTGCCTGCTGAGTGACCTCGGGCAAGTCATTTCACTTCTCTGGGCCACCGATCCCTCGTCGGTAAAATGGGGATTAAGACTGTGAGCCCCTGTGGGACAGGGACCGTGTCCAACCTGACCAGCTTGTATCTACTCCAGAGCTTAAAACAGCGCCTGCTACATAGTAAGCGCTTAACCAGTACCATAAAAATATATGTATATAATAATGTTGGTATTTGTTAAGCGCTTACTATGTGCAAAGCACTCTTCTAAGCCCTGGGGGGTTACAGGGTGATCAGATTGTCCCACGTGGGGCTCACAGTTTTAATCCCCGTTTTACAGACGAGGTATCTGAGGCACAGAGAAGTTAAGTGACTTGCCCACAGTCAAACAGCTAGCAAGCGGCAGAGCCGGGAGTCGAACCCATGACCTCTGACTCCGAAGCCCAGGCTCTTTCCACCGGGCCACGCTGCTTCCCCGTATAACGTATGCTTCCCCATATAACATATAAGTTCATCTCCCACCCTGGCTTGAAGGGGCAGCTGGGGGAGCCGAGCTGACCAAACCTACCCCTCACCCAAGTCTAGGACTGCAAGGAAGCCAGGGAGTGTTGTTATTGGGGTACTGTACTCTCCCAAGCGCTTAGTACAGTGCTCTGCACATGGCGAGTGCTCAATAAATGCGACCGAGCGAAGGAGTGTCTGGATCCTGCTTTTGGTTCGAGGTGAAGTCGGCCACAGCGCCCTGAGCTTCACCAACAGGACCGGACTGATTTCCCTCAGCTTCCCCACGGTCTTGGGGAAGAGGCAGGATGAAGGAACCCTCCTTCCGGCCCCGTCGGGCGTTCCCTGGCACGGCCCGGCGCTGCCGCCCAGCCAAAGGATGCCCCCGTCCCACCCACTGATGATGTTCACTCACCTGTTTCTAGAACACCATCAACCAGTCGGTGCTCTCGAGGGAGCGCTTGCTCTGCGGGGACCACTGTACTGAGCGTGTGGGAGAGTACAGTATAACAGAGTTGGTAGACCCGGTCCCTTCCCACTGCAAGTTTCAGTTTCTGCTCTCTTTCTCCAGGCAAGTCACAGTCCTCATCTTATTGTTGAGTTGCAGCTTCAGGTGCTGAATTTGCCCCAGAAGAGATGGCTTTTATGGCAATGGTATTTGTTAAGAGCTTACTGGGTGTCTTAGGCACTGTACTAAGCACTGGGGTAGATACAAGCTAAACCGGTTAAATGGTGGCATTTGTTAAGCGCTTACTACGTGCAGAGCACTGCTCTAAGCGCCGGGGGATACAAGGCGATCGGTTTGTCCCACGTGGGGCTCACAGTTTTAATCCCCATTTTACAGCTGAGGTAACTGAGGCACAGAGAAGTGAAGCGACTTGCCCACAGGCACACAGCTGACAAGTGGCAGAGCCGGGACTCGAACCCGTGACCTCTGACTCCTAAGCCCGGGCTCTTTCCGCTGAGCCAGGCTGCTTCCCTGCAAGAGCCCCTGTCCCACATGGGGCTCACAGTATTAATCCCCATTTTACAGATGAGGGAACCGAGGTCCAGGGAAGTGAGGTGACTGGCCCAAGTTCACACAGCAGACGAGCGGCAGAGCCGGGATTAGAACCCAGGTCCTTCGGACTCCCGGGCCCCCCGCTCTATCCAATAGGCCACACCGCTTCTCTCTCCGTACCCTTCATATTGAGGAGAATTGATTTCAGAGAAGTTATTCTCCCTCTTTTATAGATTTCCATTGCTGTTTTGTACAGACTTCTTAGGTTTTGTCCGTGTCTCTGTGTTCCGGGCTCTTCAGAAGTGCTATGCCCAGGCACTTTTTCTGTAAGATGAAAAAAGAGACGCTGTCTTTTGAAAGTTAATAGAAAAGCCCGAAAATGATCCAACCTACTAGATGCTGATAGATGAAAGGCTTATGAAATCGAGAAAGAAGGGAACGTATCAGCCACAGTTAATAGATTCTTTATTCCGGTTTACCTCTTAATAATAATAATAATAATAATAATGTTGGTATTTGTTAAGCGCTTACTATGTGCCGAGCACTGTTCTAAGCGCTGGGGTAGACATAGGGGAATCAGGTTGTCCCACGTGGGGCTCACAGTCTTAATCCCCATTTTACAGATGAGGGAACTGAGGCACAGAGAAGTTAAGTGACTTGCCCACAGTCACACAGCCGACAAGTGGCAGAGCTGGGATTCGAACTCATGAGCCCTGACTCCAAAGTCCGTGCTCTTTCCACTGAGCCACGCTGCTTCTCCTAGCATAAGTTACGTGGCTCTGCAAGATAAAGGAACAGAGGACCTGGATTCTAATCCTGGCTCTGCTGGCTGGCTGTCCGCTGGGTGACCTTGGGCAAGTCACTTCACCTCTCTGCGCCCCAGTTACCTCATCTGTAAAATGGGGATTAAGACTGCGAGCCCCGTTTGGGACAGGGGCTGTGTCCAACCCGATTATCCTGTATCTATCCCTGGGCTTAGTGCAGTGCCTGGCACACAGTAAGCACTTAACAGATATCATAAAAAATATCCCAAACAATCGAGGAAGATGAGGAAAGCAGAGTAATGAAAAGGCAGGAAGATAGATCCAGTGGACAGGCTAGAAGAGAAAGGAAGTTAAGGAGTCATCTCTTTACGCTGGCCACTAAGATGCCTGTCACCTCCCAGGTTCTTCTCCTCATCCTTGACCTATCCAGCGCTTAGAACAGTGCTTGGCACATAGCGCTTAACAAATACCATCATCATCAGCGTCATCCTGACCTGGCCTAGAAGCAGCGTAGCCTAATGGAAAGCCTGTGGGCCTGGAAGTCAGAGGAGCCGGGTTCTAATCCTGGCTCCTCCACTCGACTGCCGCACGACCTCGGTTGAGTCGTTTCGCTTCTCTGGGCCTCAGTTACCTCACCTGTAAAATGAGGATGAAGACCGTGAGCCCCAGGTGGGACAGAGACTGTGTCCAACCCGATTAGCTTGTATCTACCCCGGCGCTTAGTAGAGTGCCTGGCCCCTAGTCAGAGCTTAGCAGACACCACAGTCGAGATGACGGGGGCAGAGCAAGGAAAGGAGAGGAAGATAGATGCCATAGCTAGAAGGATAAAAGGAGACAGACTAGAAGGGAAAGAGAGTGGGGGAGGCTCATCTGCTCCCATCCTGACTCTAAGATGTCTGCCACCTCCCAACCAGGCTCTTCCCCTCATCCCCCCGTCCCATTCTGACCTGGCCTTTCTTGGCTCATCCACCTAAGCGGGGAGTTTCCTCCCTCCCCTCTCTCCCCGGACCTTCCCCAGCCGAGCCGGTCTAGATGAGCATATTTGGGTACGAAGAACAAGGTGCCACCGGTCAGATGTTCTCCTTGCGTCTGAGTGTGCCTCATGTGATGGAGAATGACTGATTCCCTGCCGTCATGAGCTTGCTCCCCTGTTTCTCGCTTCCCCTTGGCAATGGCTAGTCACAGTGCCTAGCACTGATTCCATTTCCGCCCCCCTCCCCTCGCCGCACGATCTTCTCAAAGCTTCTGTCTTAAGGGAGTCTCCTGGCTTCTGACTAATTGCCCCAGGCCAGGCTGGCGTGCTGTCACGAGAGGATTTGCCCCGTCCCCTGCCCTGCCCTGTCACGAGAGGATTTGCTCCATTGAGCCGCTAAAACGTTTCTTCGGCCCATTTACGGTTTTCCTCATTTCACTTCGTCTTGGGAATGCCTTCCTCCTGCCCCAATTAATCTGGCAGACCGATCAGTGCTCCCCATGTTCAAAGCCCCCCCCACCCCGCCCCCGAAAATCCCCCTTCCAGAAACCCTCCTCGATTAACTCCCCAGCGACCCATCTGCCGCCTCGAGCGCTTTTCTTTCTATTTCCCCCATCCCTCCTGACTTTTGTAAACAGGTTTTTGCCAATTGTATAGTCGCTGATTTATCGTAACACTTTGAGGACAGGGATTGTGTCTGCCTATTCTGTTATCTCTCCCACATGCCTGGTACAGTGCTCTCCACATAGTGAGCGCTCAGTGAATGCCACAGATTTGATCTTTCCGGTTACCCCTTTTGTGAGTGTTTTTATGCCCGCCTAGTCCGTGACCGTGTAAGCCTCTTGTGTGTAGGGGATATGTCTTGTGCTTCTATTGTATTTAGTGCTTAGTGAAGTACATCACTCCCAGTGGGTGTCAATAATCCGTAAATATACCATTAATCCTACGAGTAATTTGGTTATCTTTTTTATGGTATTTTTTATGGTATTTGTTACTGTGTACCAGCCACTGTACTACGAGCTGGAGTAGACGACAAGCTAATCGGGTTGGACCCGGTCCCTGGCCCACATGGGGCTCCCAGTCTTAGACCCCATTTTACAGGTGAGGTACCCGAGGCCCAGAGAAGTGAAGCGACTCACCCAAGGACACGCAGCAGACAAGTGGCAGAGCCGGGATTGGAACCCAGGTCCTTCTGACTCCCAGGCCCGTGCTCTATCCACTAGGCCACAGTGCAGTTCATTATCGTCCGTGCGCCTTCGTGAGATTGGCTTCCAGATCATCTGTAGACTGTAAGCTGGTCTCTAGATTGTAAGCTTGTTGTGGATAGGGAACGTGTCTGCTAATTCTGTTGTATCGTGCTCTACTAAATGCTTAATACAGTGCTCTGCTCATAGTAAGTGCTCAATCTATGCCATTGATCGCTATCCCTCAGTGGGAAGGAGCCCTCGAGATCTTTAGCAGCTATCCTGAACGTATGTAGTGAAAACCGCGCCGATTGTGTGGGGGAAGTTTCTCCCCGGCCGACGTTTTCCCCGGATCTCAAGAGTAGACGGGGGCTAACTGCTCAGTCGAGCATTTATTGAGTGCTTACTTAGTGCAGGAGCACTGTACTAAGCGCCTGGGAGTGTGCTGCCGGGCAGAGTTGGTAGACACGTTCCCTGTTCACCTTGAGTTTACAGTCTAGACGGGGAGACGGATGACATAAATAAATTATGGAGATGTGCATAAGGGTTGTGGGGCTGAGGGTAGGGTGAATAAGGAGAACGAGTCAGAGTGATGCAGAAGGGAGCGGTAGAAGAGGAAATGTTATATTCCTGGCTTCCACCCTCTTATTATTCCTTCTATCTGAAAGGGATTTGTCTGTTTCCCCTTCTAGTTCCTAGGAGGACATCCCTTGTGTCTTCTAATGCTTTTGTACCTGTCCAAGGTCTTGGACACTCTCAGGGTGGCATCTGAAGAGTTTCCAGGCCTCTACCAGTCTCGACTATGGGAGGGAGAGTCGAGCAGAGGCCTACCCACTCCATTCCTAGCTTGGGCAGTGGCTAGCGCGTGGAAGCAATCTGCTACGAGTCAAGACTCACCCGTGCCGGGCGGCAGCGGCACGGGAGGGAGTCGAGGGTGGAGACTGGGGTTTACTGTGCGGAAGGAGGCCGTGGCAAACCGCTTTCGTATTTTTACCGAGAACAGTCTGTGGATCCACTACCAGAAGGATTGCAGACGGAGGTGGGGCGTTCCGGGAGAGATGTGTCCGTGGCGTCGCTATGGGTCGGACGTGACTAGACAGCAGCGAACAAGGTCTTGGGGAGCCGGGAACGGGAGATTTTGTTATCCTGTAGCCTCCCCATCCCCTGAGCTCCCCTGCACCCCAAGTAGGTGTTCAATAAAGGCCATTACTACCACCAATGAGCTCCCAGAAAATGCTATCTGATGAAGTGGGCAGAGCCGCACACCCCCTCTCGCAGAAAGCACTAAGTGGGACAGTGGTCACGATCATTTCCCCTCGTCAGTACTGAAGAGACGTTTCAGGATCCACACAAAGACCTCTGTGCTGCACCTCTGATCCTCACGGGTTCAGCGCTTAGTACGGTGCCTGGCACATAGTAAGTGCTTAACAAACACCATCGCTATTATATGACCTGCATCTGGCAGCTACTGAGCACCTTTCCCCACCCTGACAAATTCACCAAGACCCTATTCCATCATAGGTCGGAGTTGGGAGTGTCTTGAAATTCAGTCCATTTCAACCTGCGCTAAGGAGTTTTCACTTGATTCTGTTGGCGAATTGTACATTCCAAGCGCTTAGTACAGTGCTCTGCGCATAGGAAGCGCTCAATAAATACGATCGAATGAATGAATGGTTCAACGAGGAGCCTGGAAGCTGACTTGAGAACGTATTTCTGGACCTCCAGGAAAGCCTTCCTTTCAGCAGATAGCGATCCTCTGAAAAGGTTGAGAAACTTGTTAATCCCATTATCAGCCCGTGGAGAGGCCAAAGCAACCTCTTCGTTGTTTCGGCATTGATGCATCGGATGGTTTGACTTTTGAAAAGGTCACAGTTGGGCGATTCCTCCGCATGAGATGCAGTTAACTCGTTGAATTAAATCGTCCCCCACCCGATTCAACGAACTCCACGGATGAGTTTAGGGAGTCTTTTTTAATACGTTGCAGATCGGACACAAAGGGGGTGGAGTTTTCTCTGACATCTCCTCACTGTTGACAGCTTAATCTCAGCCCGGATGGGGAGGAATTTACCTTTTTTTTTTTTTAAATGTGTATCAAGAAGTGTTCTAAGCACTGGGGTAGATACAAATCAGTCAGTTTGAACACAGTCCCTATCTCTCTTGGGGTTCGCAGCTTAAGTTGGAGGGAGAACAGGTGTTGAATCTCCATTTAACAACTCAGGAAATCGAGACACGGAGAAGCTAAGTGACTTGCCCAAGGTCACCCGGCAGACCAATGGCAGAGCCGGGATGAGAACTCAGGTCCTCTGACTCTTTCCCAAAGGCCACATCGCTTTAGTCATTCATTCATTCATTCAATAGTATTTATTGAGCGCTTACTATGTGCAGAGCACTGTACTAAGCGCTTGGAATATACAATTCGGCAACAGATAGAGACAATCCCTGCCCAATGACGGGCTCACAGTCTAACCTGGGGGAGACAGATGGCAGAGCAAAACAGAACGAAACAAAAACAAGACAACAGTATCACGATAAATAGAATCAAGGGGATGTACACCTCATTAACAAAATAGATAGGGTAATAAAAAATATATACAGATGAGCACAGTGCTGAGGGGAGGGGAAAAGGGAGAGGGAGGAGCAGAGGGAAAGAGGGCTTAGCTGAGGGGAGGTGAAGGAGGACGGGGGAGGAGCAGAGGGTGGAGGGGGATCAGTGGGAGCTGAGAGAAAAGGGGGTAGCTCAGTCTGGGAAGGCCTCTTGGAGGAGGTGAGCTCTCAGTAGGGCGGCATTCCCAGGACAGCCGTAGGACGTGGGCCAGAGGTCGACGGCGGGATAGGCGTGAACGGGGGACGGTGAGGAGGTGAGCGGCAGAGGAGCGGAGCGTGCGGGGTGGGCATTGGAAAGAGAGAAGGGAGGTGAGGTAGGAGGGGGCAAGGAGATGGAGAGCTTTGAAGCCAAGAGTGAGGAGTTTTTAATTCGTGCGGAGGTCGATAGGCAACCACTGGAGGTTTTTAAGGAGGGGAGTGACGGGCCCAGAGCGTTTCTGCTGCCTCTGCTGGCAGTCTTAATCCCCATTTTACAAACGAGGTAACTGAGGCACAGAAAAGTGCACCGATTTGCCCATGGTCACACAGCAGACAGTGGTAGAGCCGGGCCTTCAACTAAGTGGAGAAATGGGGGTCGGGGTCTTATTACCCCAAAGAAGCGGTTCATAAATATGTGTGGAATAAAGTTTGGATGGAACTGATGTTATTTTGAATTCCTGAGCAGAGGCACTTGTTTTGAGCAGGATCTGTGTGCAGAACTTCAGTCTGGAATGACGCGGGTGAGACGTGAGTTTTGCAGTGCATTCCGACCGGGTGGAAAGCTGTCTCCACTGCAGAAAGCTAGTGGAAAAAAAAAATAAAGCAGTCTCTCTGCGTTAGAAAACCGGGAAAAGTTGAAGGAACATGCCAGGAGCTGTTTGTTGTATCCTTTGATGGCGATTCCAGAAAAGTCCAGCTCTTTACTTTGCACTTAGATGCGATCCCTTTATCCCCCCCTCCCGCGGCCCCACTGCATTAACGTTCATATCCATAATTTATTTATTTAGGGTAATGTGGGCTCGTTGAGGGCAGGGAATGTGTCTATCAAGTCTGTTGTGTCGTACTCGCTCAAGTGCTTAGTGTAATACTCTGCACAGAACGCTCGATAAATACTATTGACCGAATACTCCGGCTATAATCTGGGATCACGACCTAAGGATGCTTTAGAGAAACACGGTGGCCCAGTGGATAAAGCCCGGGCCTGGGATTCACAAGGACCTGGCTTCTAATCCCGGCTCCGCCACTTGTCCGCAGTGTGACCTTGGGTATGTCCCTTCACTTCTCTGTGCCTCTGTTGCCTCATCTGTCAGATGGGGATTGAGACCGCGAGCCCTCTGTGGGACAGGGACTGCCTCTAACTCAACTGCTTTGCATCTACCCCAGTGCTTAGTACGGTACCTAGCACATAATAAGCACTTAACAAATGCCACATTATTATTTTTTATTATTATTATGCCTATGTGGTCTGCTCAGCTTTGGTTTTTTTATGGAACTGACTGTCCACTCATCAGAGCGGGTTGAGTGAGTGCCACATAACCAACTCCTTAGATGGAGATTCAATCAGTGAAATGTTCGGCCCTCTACCTTGTCGATACAGATCGGTTTGTTCTGACCAAGATCAAGGATTCCTCCGTGACAACGTGAATCAGGAAATCTGTTCCTTGGCCTTTTTTTTTTTTTTCCCCATGGTATTTGTTAAACCCTTATTTTGTGTCAGGTATTATATTAAGTGCTGGGGTTCATACACGCAAACCAGGCTGGACACAGTCCGTGTCCCTCATGGGGCTCACGGTCTTAATCCCCATTTTCCAGATGAGGGAACCGAGGCCCGGAGAAGTGAAATGGCTTGACCGAGGTCACACAGCAGACAAGTGGCGGAGCCGGGATTAGAACCCAGCTCCTTCCGGCTCCCAGGTCCGTGCTCTATCCACTAGGCCACACTGCTTCTCCATTTTGCCTTCCTGAAAATGGGGGCTGGGAAAGGCCATTCAAACCAACTGCACGGTGACCCCTTGCCATAGAAGATATCTTCTGTCGCCTGCATTTAGCAGATGCTAAACATAGGATCTGTTTTTCTTATTAGCATTCAGTGACTTTCCACCCAAGTAGAGAGATATGATTCACCATTGCTATTCTGCATGCTAAACTACGATCGACTACTTTCCTGAAAATGCACACATATGGATAGAGAGGCACTTCCTGTCAGTTTAGCAAGTTCTATTTAGAAAAAAAGTATATGGAGACAGAGAGTGAACACAATACTTACTGTTCCTGTTTGGAATTCGCTCAGTGCAGGGAACCAGATCTCTAGAAGTATCTGTATGCCACACACGTTGCTCTGTGGCTTGGAAAGTCAGATAGGGCACCTGGAGTGTAGCAACACAGTAGTTGATCTTTCCCAAGATGCCCGGTGATTCACGCCTCGTGTTCCCGGAGTAGAATATGGAAAAATTAAGAGTCGTCTCCCCAGAAGCTATAGCGGTGGAGGAGAAATGAGTGTACTGGTGATTTTGAGGCTATTTTATGGAGTTGAAGGAACTGGCCTTTGTGTGCGGGTGGGACTCTGGTCCTGAATTGGCCTTTTCAACCACACGAGCAGCCGGAGGCGTCACTGACATTTTCTTCCAGCGTCGAGGCCGGTTATAATGGTGCTATTTATTAAGCGCTTACTACGTGCCAAACGTTGCCGGAGCAGATACGGGATAATGAGGGGAGACCTAGTCTTTGTCTCACACTAGCCTCGCCGTCCAAGCGGGAGGAAGAACGGCTATTTTATCCCCATTTTACAGAGGAGGAGACGGCCCAGAAAAATTAGGTGACTTGTCCCAGGTCGCACAGGAGGACTAGAACCCAGGTCTCAGGTCTCGGAGGACCTGGGTTCTATTGCCGGCTCCCCCGCGTGTCGGCTGTGTGACCTTGGGCAAGTCACTTCACTTCTCCAGGCTTCAGTCACCTCATTGGTAAAATAGGGGTGAGGATTCGGAGCCCCATGTCAGTCAGTCGCATTTACTGTGCGCTTACTGTGTGCAGAGAGCCCTGTATTAAGCACTTGGGAGAGTACAAAATGCCAACAAACGGACACATTCCCTGCCCACAACAAGCTTACAGTCTAGAGTGGGACGAGGACTTTGTCCAACCTGACGAGTTTCCATCTATCCCAGCACTTACTACAGTGCCTGGCACATAGTAAACACTTAATACCATTAAAAAAAAAAGTTCTCCAGACTCCCAGGCCTGTGTTCTTTCCAAGATGTCACACTGCTTGCCCATTATGTATGCCGATGTATCTGCTCATTGCTTGGCCATATGTTAAAGAAAACAGCCATTTTTTTCACATTCCTAAGGATGGTTACAGGCACAATTCTGGAAATTAAACAAATGTGCTTTTTATAATTTTTTTCTTGTTTTTTTGCCCTTCCAGGTTCAGCCCAGCTACTCTTCGACTCCCCGCGGTTGGTGGAAAAAAATGCCTGCAACCACAGCGTCCTCCTGCCCTGCTCCGTCACCAACATAGAGCTGAACAACATCAGAGCTATGTTCGTCCGCTGGAAATACAAAGGGAGGGACATTTACACCTTCGACGGGTTCCAAGACAAAGTCACCATCTCCAATGACTTCCAGAGCGCGTCCATATTCGTGCCAGATATCCTCAGTGGCAATTCCTCCCTGAGGCTGTCCGACGACGACGCCGTCCTCGGAAATTACACTTGCGAAGTCACGGAAGCCAACAGGGAAGGGGAAATTATCGTGGAGCTGCGATACCACGTGGGTGAGTCGTCGGGGAAGGCTCATGCAAGCTCCCCTGGCTTACCTCAGTGGGAGCACAAGGAAGGTGGAAATCAAAGCGGGATCTCGAGTTGGAATAGCGCCGAATCTCTGACAGATCTGGAGGGTCCATTATGATAATGATGATGGACTTGTGAAGCGCTTATTGCGTGCCAGGGACTCTACTAAGCGCTGGGGGAGGTGCAAGCTAATCAGGTTGGACACAGTCCATGTCCCAGGTGGGACACCCAGTCTTAATCCCCATTTTACAGACGAGGGAACTGAGGCACGGAGAAGTTTAGCGACCTGCCCAAGGTCACACAGGAGACAAGTGGAGGAGCCGGGATTAGAAACCACGTCTTTCAGACTCCAGGCCCGTGGCCTCTGTCCACTAGTCCACTCCTGTGTATCAGTGAATTATTTTTTTATCTGTGTGTCACAGAAGAATGAAGTAGCAAGAATTGTCTCTTTCGAAAGAGGAAAATATGAAAGAATGTAGAGAAGCAGGGTGGTCTAGCACGGGCCTGGAAGTTAGAAGGACCTGGGTTCTAGTCCTTCAAAATCCCGGCTCTGCCACTCGTCTGCTGAGTAACCTGGGTCAAGTCACTTCACTTCTCTGTGCCTCAGTTCCCTCATCTATAATATGGGGATTCAGACTGTGAGCCCCATGTGGGACAGGGGCTTTGTCCAATGAGATTGGCTTGTATCTACCCTAGTGCTTAGTACAGTGCTTGGTACATAGTCAGCGCCTAATACCATAAATAAAGAATGTAGCAAGATTTGAAAAAAATTACAGCCCGCCCTTTTTAGTATTAAGGCTAAGCCTGGAATGCCATGCATACCTTTTCAAATGGTGGGCAGAAATGGGAGCGGAGACCCAGCCTTCATTCCTGAGTCAGACATGCCTGGGTTCCAGCCCGAGAAAATCCTTCTCACTCGGCCCCCCCAAATCCCGAAGGATGGCATTTCCAGGCAGGAAAGATGGGCAGGGCAGGGTTCTGAACCTTCAGGACCGAGCACCTGGGCAAAGAATTGATCACGATGCTAATCTGGGTGCTAATTCCAGTTCCTCCACTTACCTTGCACTGGGATCCGCGACCTCTGGACTTTTGGTATTCGTAAGTCGGTTCCCTCATCTGCAAAATGGGGACTAAGACTGTGCGGGACATGGACTGTATCCAACCCGATTACCTTGTATCTAGCCCAGTGTTTAGAACAGTGTCTGCTTTATTAAGTGGGCCCTTCATTCCCCTTGAAATAGATATTAGCATTATACCAAAACTGAAGTGCCTATTTTGTACTTTGCCAAGACGGCCCCTACATGTGGTCGCTTAAACGAAAGGTGTCCAGTGGAGAAAAGTGAGCAGGGTGGATCGTTGGCAGAATGTGGTAGGACACCTCTAAAGTACTAAAAGCTTTGGAGTGAATATATTAGTGAATAAGAAAGCTCTGGGAGAGTTTTCATTAAGTGTATTTTACTTAAAGATTATAGGAGCGTGGACGGAACCATAGAAAATATGTAAGCCTTCAGGCTATCTTTGGATTTTCTAACTGGGAACGAACGGGAAGTTCAAGCAGAGCATGCTTTTGTGCCTGAAGATTTAGATTGCACACCTGTTCGTTGGAAGGGCTGTCTACAAATCATACATGTTCTTGTCAGAGGGCTATGTCTTTTTTTTTTCCATGTTTACAGTGAACGGTGGGAGTAGAAAATGTACCGTCGGTACAAAAAGCAATTACGAGAAGGTCTGTAAAACTTGTTTCTTTCTCCCCCTTTAAAGTTTCGTGGTTTAATCCGAAAGAAAACATTCTCATCGTTATTTTCCCGATCTTGGCTATCCTCCTTTCCTGGGGTCAGTTTGGTATCGTGAGTAAGTATAAAGCACCTTTACTTCTATTTGGTGGTGGTGGAATATTTGGAGGGCACTGCTGAATGTGGAGGCAAGTTTAGTGAAATGTAAAAGTAAAAAAAAAAAAGAGAAAAGCAGACATAACACCAGAGTGGTCAGTCTTGAGGAGGGGCTAGTCAGTTGTTAATTGGCCATAAAATGCTGACATTTGACCAGCTGCCTTTTGGCCGGTGTACTACATCTCAAAGTTCCGCGTTGGCGACGTTTCAGTACAGAAGCACTCTGGTGTTCCCGATCTTCTGCTGCCTTTCAGTCTTGGCCGCGGTGCACGGATATATCCTTTGCAAAATGAATCAAGTTTTCTGATACCGTGACAGTTCGGTGACTCGGTCTGAATTAAGGAGCGAAGCGCCGAAGCAAAACCCATTATCTTGCCCCCTCCTACCTCACCTCGCTACTGTCCTACTACGACCCAGCCAGCACGCTTCTCTCCTCTAATCCTAACCTTCTCACTGTACCGCGATCTCATCTGTGTCGCTGCAGACCTCCCACCCACATCCTGCCTCTGGTCTGACACACCCTTCCTCCTCATATCCGACAGACCGTTACCCTCCCCTTCTTCAAAGCGTTATTGAAGGCCATCTCCTCCAAGAGGCCTTTCCTGACTAAGTCCTCCTTTCCTCTTCTCCCGCTCCCCTGATTTGCTCCCTAAATTCATCCCCCCTCCTAGCCCCACAGCACATATGTACAGGAATGTACATTCCTGTAATGTAATGTATGGATTACTGTAAGCCCGTTGTGGGCGGGGAATGTGTCTGTTTATTATATTGTACGCTCCCAAGCGCTTAGTACAGTGCTCTGCGCTCAATAATTACGACTGACCGACTGACTGACCGTCGTCATAGCTTGTCATCTCTTTCATCCCGTTGCTGCTGTTTAAATTGACCAAGAGCCTCACTGCCTATGGCAATCCTCTGGATAAATGCCTCATTGATTAAAACTTTGCAGGGTAGAGTCCTGCTTGGGGAGTAGAGCATAATCTACCCAAGTTGGAGAAGAAGAGCTCACCGAGAGTCCATCTGTGACTTGCCGAACTCTGGGAATAATTGATGGGGAAGGGATTACCTTCATATTGATGGGAAGAGGGGAGGGAGTTGCCTTTTCTACGGAAACCATCCAAGACAGCCTCATATAGGCGACAGACAGCCAATTTACCACATCGGTACGTTCGATCAACGTCTACCTCCCCCTCTAGACTCCTCCTCTCTTCTCGTTACGGGCAGGGAACGTGTCTGCTAATTCTGTCCCGTGGTTCTATGGAGAAGCAGCGTGCCTCAGTGGAAGGAGCCTGGGCTTCGGAGTCAGAGGTCATGAGTTCGACTCCCGTCTCTGCCACTTGTCAGCTGCGAGACTGTGGGCGAGTCACTTAAGTTCTCTATGCCTCAGTTCCCTCACCTGTAAAATGGGGATTAAAACTGTTTGAGCCCCACGTGGGACAACCTGATTACCCCGTATCTCCCCCAGCGCTCAGAACAATGCTCGGCACCTAGTAGGTGCTTAACGAATACCAACGTTATTATTACTCTCCCAAGCTCTTAGCTCAATACATAACATTGACTGACTGGTCAGAATGATGCCTCTTTTTAATTTTACTATTTGTTAACCACTCACTGTGTACCAGGCACTGTACTAAATGCTAGGATTGGTAAAAGTTAGGTTGATTACAGTCCCGCATGAGGTTCTCTGTCTTAATCCTCATTTTCCGATGAGGCAACTGAGGCACAGAGAAGTGAAGTGACTTATCCGGGGTCACACGGCAGACAAGTGGCAGAGTCGGGATTTGAACCCAGGTCCCTCTTGACTCCCGTTCTGTGCTCTGTCCATTAGGTGACACTGCTTCTCACGCAAGGAGCTGGACAAGCCTGTTCTTTGAACAGGACTGCTGCCAATCGAAGAGCCGTGATCTGGAATGTAATAATAATAATAATGATAATGATGGTATTTGTTAAGTGCTTACTGTGTGCCAAGTACTGTTCTAAGCACTGTACTAGGTAAAAGGTTATATGGTTGTTCCACGTGGGGCTCACAGTCTTAGTCCCTGTTTCCCAGATGAGGTGACTGAGGCACAGAGAGTAACTGTGCCCCAAATCACACAGCTGACAAGTGGCAGAGGCGGGATTTGAACCCACAACCTCTGACTCCCAAGCCTGTGCTCGTTCCACTAAGCCACGCTGCGTCAAATACCTGAGGGCGTCGGTTGGGTGGTCGAAAGAGGCACTGAGGGGGCATAGATAAAACAGACAGGCCACTTCCTCCCCTATTCCCATTGAGTTGAGTGGGAGGACAAAGCCCCCTTAGGAGAGAGTGACTGAGGAAACTCTGTCTTCTAGAGAGAACCAGGTTTCAGTGAAGGCAAGGAAGAGAAGCGATGGGATCGGGAATAGGTTGAGAGAGAAAGGGAGTTTGACCGTAACCGAGTTGGGCTTCAGTAAACCACGTTTAGCTGGGACCGTCCAGTGTGGTGCAGAAGCGGGAACAGTACAAGTCCCCTATCTGTAATTTATTTCCCTTAACAGTAAATTATTTTCCCCAGCTACAATTTTTTTTTAAATGTTGGCCCTCTCCTTCCTGTAGATTGTAAACGTCGGTGGGCAGGGATCGGGTTTATCTCCTCTGTTGTACTGTAATTTTCCAAGCGCTTAGGAAAGTGCTCTGCACCTAGTAGGTGTTCAGTAAATATCATCCGTTGATTGATTGATTGATTGATTGTTGCCTTCAGAATGCGGGTCAGCACTGCTACCTATAATACATTAGACAATAATAATTCTGACATCTTTTCCCCAAATCAACAACCCTGGCGAACCCAGTGTCTGGAATGACTGGTGATATTGGCAGATTTGGCTGATCTGGGCAGATTTATCTAAGAACACAAAAAGCTGTCAGCAGGAAACCAGGTTACTAGTCAGTCAGTCCTATTTATTGAGCGCTTACTGTGTACAGAGCCCTGTACTAAGTGATTGGGGGAGTATAATATAACAATAAGCAGACACAATCCCTGACCACAGCGATCTTACAGTTTAGAGGGGGAGACAGACATTAATCAAAATAAATAAATTACAGATATGTGCCTAAGTACCGTGAGGCTGGGAGAGGGGATGAATGAAGGGAACAAGTCCCTATGATGCAGAAGGGAGTGGGAGAAAAGGAAAGGAGGGCTCAGTTAGGGAAGGCCTCTTGGAGAAGATGTGCCTTCAATAAAGCTTCCGCGGGTCAGTGAACACGAAGGGGAGATCTCACCGAATCGTCCTCCTGGAGCTCTTCCCAGATCCGTCTAGCTGCAATCACGTCGACGGATCCCACTGCCAGAACTCGAAGCCACATCGACTTTCTGGCTGGCTCTTTTCAGCAATTGCATCCGGGAGCCTACCGGCCAAAATCCGTGCCAGTCCTCTGCCGGCGGGGACGAGAAAAGCCAAGGGAGAAACGTAAAGATGTAGTGATTTAAATTTGAAAAATTCAAATAACAAGTAATGAAGTGAAGCCGAGTCTCTTCTGGTGGCACAGTGAACCCATTTCTGTTCTTCCAGACTCCAGAATGGTGGGTGGCACCTCCTGGGCTCCTCAGGGATTTGGCCCCTCAAGCCGGAGCCTGGCTCTCCCCGCTTCTTTTCCTTTCCTCTCCCATCAGCCAATCAATCAGTCGTATTTATTGAGCACTTACTGGGTGCAGGGCACTGTACTAAGCGCTTGGGAGAGAACAATGCGACAGAGTTGGTAGACACGTTCCCTGCCCACAACAAACTGATAATCTAGAAGGGGAGACAGACATTCATACAGATAAATTAGAGATGTGGACGTAAGTGCTGTGGGGCTGAGGGTGGGGTGAATAAAGGGGCCGGATCCAAATGCAAGGCTGACACAAAAAAGAGTGGGAGAAGAGGAAATGAGGGCTTAGTTGGGGAAGGCCTCTTGGAGGAGATGTGATTTTAATAAGGCTTTGAAGATGGGGAGAGAGAACGTCTGTTGCTTACCAAGATGGAGGGCATTTCAGGCCAGACGCAGGATGTGGGTGAGTGGTAAGCCGCGAGGTAGATGAGGTCGAGGTACGGTGAGGAGGTTTGCGTCAGAGGAACAAAGTGTGCGGGCTGGGTTGTGGTAGGAGAAAAGCAAGGTAAGATAGGAGGGAGCGAGGTAATCTAGTGCTTTAATGCCAAAGGTAAGGAGTTTCTGTTTGATACAGAGGCAGATGGGCAATGACTCAACTTTCTTAGGGTGTGGGAAGTCACGGGCTGAACATTTCTGAAGAAAAATGACCCGGGCACGAGAGTGAAATATGGCCTGGAGGGGGGGAGAGACGGGAGGCAGGGAGGTCGAGGAAGGAAGCTGATGCAGTGATCCAGGCGGGCTAGGATGAGTGACTCTATTAACATGGTAACAGGTCAGACGGAGAGGATGGGCGGATTTTGGCGACGTTGTGAAGGTTGAACCGACAGGATTTGGCGACGGATCGGATAAGTGGGTTGAATGAGAGGGGTCAAGTTCCATCCCTGCCACCCCGTGTTTTTTAAGCATTAGCTAGGCGGTCCCCCCTTGTGTACATTACTGCAGCCTGTCTTCTTCTCTGATGGTGCCTTCTTTCATCAGTCTCATGGCGTAGTGTTCTAATCCGGGCTCCGCTACTTCTCAGCTGGGTGACCTTGGGCAAGTCACTTGTCTTCTCCTGGCCTCAGGTACCTCATCTATAAAATGGGGATTAAGACCGTGAGCCCTCTGTGGGACAAGGTCTGTGTCCAACCTGATTAGCTTGTATCTATCCCAGAGCTTAGTATGGTGTCTGGCACATAGTAAGCGCTTAACAAATACCTTTTTTTAAAAAAAAAAAACTGGTTCCAGGGTCCAGGATACAGGGAGAGAGAGTGAGTGGGGGTCGGGGGAGGGGGTGTGGGATCCAGGCTTCCCTTAAGCTGGATTTTTCTGACCAAATGGCCTCATACCCCTTCCAACTATCATTTGATAGATCCTTTGCCCGACAGAGGTTAACAAGTAATAGGCGATCCTCTGCTAAAAGCCCATAGGAAGGAAAGAAAGGACTCTCTAGTTCTAGACCTAATCCACTAGGCCTAAAATCACAGCAAAATGAGCAGAACGAGGTCAGCGTGGCTTAGAGAGCGCCAAGAAAGGAAGTCCCGAGGGGTCAAGATGACAGACGCCAATTTGGTGGGGGGTCCAGGTCGGGGGAGGAGGGAAACTGAACCGAGGCAGAAAAGAGAGAGAAAACATGCCAAGGTTGCTTAGAGAGACGAGAAAGTAAAGAGCTTGGCTATACAAATATTTGTGGCTTTCAGTTAAAGTGTGTGTTTGCCAGGTTTATTCAGATAACTGATGTTAGGATCAGTGATTGCACAAGAATAACCGGATTTGATTTTCAGTCCAAGGGGTAGGGACAAGGAGAGTCTGTGGTTTGCAAACAGATGCCCAGGTTCCTCTGCATTTCCCAGATCTATTGGAGAGGAGACAGGCCTGAGAAACAGTATACACCTCTCCCCCCATTCCTTCCCACCTTCAGCGTATACACACACACACATAGACACCCTCAGTCACTCAGATCTCTGGGTTCCAAAGGTGTGAGCTTACCTATAATTTGGAATTTTGGAAAATTAAGATATCTGGTACCGGAGCATGTAAGAGTTCGTGTACCCACCCTTCATATTCAAAGATAATGTTGGCGGTGGTGATTGCTACCAATGTACATTTGCGTACGTGTGTGCTTGCGTACACGAGACTGAAAACACAAGTGCACAAGTGTTCCCTGTGGAACAGATATGTAATGGTCGTCATCATCATCGACAGCATTTATTTGGGGGACTACCAAAGAGTTAGGAGACGTGATTGTTGATTTCAAGAGGCTTTTAGTTTAATGGCTGAGATGGTCAGATAAATTTCAGGTAGAAATAATGGAGCATATAAGATATTAATGTAAGTATAAGATATAGGCATAGATATAGATATAAGCAATGTGGATGGAGCACGGGCCTGGGAGCCAGATGGACCTGGGTTCTAATCCCAGCTCAGTCACTTCTAAGCTGTGTGACCTTGGGCAAGTCATTCCACTTCTCTGTGCCTCAATTACCTCATCTGTAAAATGGGGATTAATATTGTGAGCTCCACGTGGGAAATGGACTCTATCCAACCTGATTATCTTGCATCTATCCCAGCGCTTAGTAGAGTGCCTGGCACAGAGGAAGCACTTAACAAATGCCATTAAAAAAGGTACTTCAGGAGCTACAGACTAAGACGGCAGGAGAGAGAAAGTGGGATGTTGGCGGTTATTGGGGAAGACCTCCGGTAGATGTGAACTCAGTCAATCATTCAGTCGTATTTACTGAGCAGTTACTGTGTGCAGAGTGTTGTACTAGGCGCTTGGGAGAGTACAACGGAACAGAGTTGGTAGCTTCTTAACCATCTTGTTAAGTAGCTGCCTAGAAGGATTTTAGTTAAGAACTTGAACGCAGAGTGGGCCAGTGGAAAGAACTCGGGCCTGGGAGTCAGAGGATCTGGCCTCTAATCCCAGCTCCATCATTGTCTGCTGTGTGTGACCTTGGGCAAATCATTTAACCTCTCTGGGCCTCAGTTTTCTCATCTGGAAAATGGAGATTAAGCGGAAGGGATATATCTGTTCTGCCTCCCCCGTGGACTGTGAGCTCCATGCGGGACAGAGACTGTGTCCCATCTGTGTGGAATAATGTTTGGCATGTAGTAAGTGCTTAACAGATACTATAGCTGTTGTTATTATTACCTTATCGGAAAGGAAAAGCAGTGAGATTCTACAAGAGGAGACTCGTCCCCTTTTTGGGATAATTTTCCTGCAGCACTTCCTTTGTTTTACATCATCTGATTTAAGAACATTAACATTGTGCATAACTTTGCCAGCAATTGATATATATTGAGCGCTTACTGTATGCAGAGCACCTCGCTAAGCTCATGGAATGGTATATATTGAGCACTTACTGTGTGCAGAGAGCCATGCTCAGCTCATGGGAGAGTACCATATGACAATATAACACAGTCCCTGCCAACGACTGCTACGGTGTGTTCTTTGAAATGAGAATGAAGCCTGTGCACAGATTCTTTATCCTTTGTTACAGCCTCACCTTCAATTCATTCATTTAATCATATTTACTGAGCCCTTACTGTGTGTAGAGCACTGTACTAAGCGCTTGAAAAGTACAATTCGATGATGGTAGGTCAGCCAATCGGTCATATTTATTGAGCGCTAACTGTGAGCAGAGAGCTGTACTAAGCACTTGGGAGAGTACATTAGGACAGAGATGGTGGACGTGTTCCTTGCCCACAATGAGCTTACAGTCTAGAGAGGGAGACAGATATTAATATAAATAAATCATGTACAGTTATGGACATAAATGCTATAGGGCTGAAGGAGGGGTGAATAAAGGGAGCAAATTCAAGTGCAAGTAGGACACAGAAGGGAGTGGGAGAAGAGGAAATAAAGACCTAGTTGAGGAAGGCCTCTTGGAGGAAATATGCCTTTAATAAGGCTTTGAAGGTGGGGAGAATCATTGTCTGTCTGGGGATGCGGGATGGATAAAGGAGGTAGAAGAACTGTGGGAACTTGGTGATTGATATTTTCTTTCCCTGGTGTGAAAATCGTTATCAAAACTAGTCAGTAACCTTTGGACTGTCCTGCCAGACTTAGAGACTACAGGTTGATGCTAGCAGGTAACTTAGGGTGGACTGTGCTGGTATTTTGAAACTCTTTGCACACGTACAAATACAGCCTAAATAAATCGGTCCAAAGTTTTGATTTTTTTTCCATATTTTTTCCAAGAATTTCCATCCAAGATTTCTGAATTGTAAAAGAGAATGAAGAACCCAAGATATCATTCAAACATTGCTGTCGTCAGAAAAATGGCCCGGTGCCCACAGGCATTTTGTATTTATTGGTCGAGAAAGGTTGTGGAGTGAATCAATGTAACAGTTTTCATAAAATTTTAGCTGGGTTGCCAACGTGAAGAAGGGCTTTCTCTGACTCATGGGGAATTCCAGATTATCCTATCTGAAGTACCTACAATAAGAGCCCATCTCTTCTAGAAACATCATGGTTGTACCATTTTAGTTCCCAACAGCTCTTTTATAAAGTTTGTATCCAAATTAAAGAGGGACGGAGAAGGTGGGGGAGATACTTTCATCTGTAATGTGGCGATTCCTTTTGGAATTCATTTTGTTCGTGATCTCTATGAGCAGTATGGAATCCTTCATCTCCCCCTCACTTGGTAACGCATCTAGTAAGCTCTCTCTCAGCTAGTTTATCCCCTATCCTAGGGTGCCAATAAGGTCGATAATAGCGACAGAGAGGCCAGACGTAGATAGAAGAAGGGTAAGCAGTCAGTTGCTCAGAGAGTAGAACAGCCCCTCACACATTCTTGATAGATTTCAGCTAGGATCACTTGCTTATATACTCTGCATCTTTTGAAAATAAAATTCAAGAATGATTATGAATAATCATCTCCTTTTTCTTTTAAGCCTTAAAGTATAAAGCCAACTGTCCAAGTGAGAAAACCTTTGGCTTGATTATTTCTGGAATAATCCTCACACTTTTTGTCATTATTGGAGCTGCCCTCTTTATCCCAGGTAAGTCGGTAAACACCTATATCTGCTTGGCTTGGGCTCTTACGAGAGAGGAACTGTGTTAACTGAATTGAGAGAATCATTCACTCTGCTTCCTTTCTGACCTCAGTTTACCCTTCCCTGTTCTCTTGGTGTCAAAACCTAAAGGTAGTTTAAGGGGGAATGGGCGGTTTCCACCCAGGGTTAGATCTGGAACCCCAGCATCACTTCCATCCCCGAGCCCCTTCTCTTAGAGAACAGGGAGCCTCTCACAGGGTCCCTTGAGCTCCTCAAAGTGAGAAGATGAGACCCGTGAGCAGGCCTGACTGGCTGAGGAAATATTTCTGGGAAATCCTGAGGGAATCCCAGTACGCCTCCTCCTACCTTGAAGAACAGGAGGGGAGAGGAAGAGTCGAGGACCTTGCCCTTCAAATGTCTCTGGCTTTCCCCTGCTAGGTCCCCGTAGGACTCAGATTGGCTTCCCCTGCATCCTCCAGGGTCCCCTGTGGCTCATTCAAATCCTCCTTGTTGCCAAGGGAGGCACAGAGGAAGTTTGTTTTAAAATGGCATCGGCCCGGAAGTGCCCGGGGATTGGCTCCTGGTCGATGAGTTCGTCTCACATCTCCCGGGCGTGGCGTTCCTTTGACGGTCTCCTGGGTTGTGGTGGAGTGCCTCTGGAGCCAAACCAGACATATGTGATCAGACCCTTATGGTTAGCATTTGCTGTTGACCGGAAGTGCACGAGTGTTAGGGATTTTTTTGCTTTTTGTCTTGTTTTAAGCAAAGGCTCCCCTCACCACAAATGGCCGCCTTTTCTTTCTCTTCTGGTTGAAATTGAATTTGCCGAGGCCTCTCTGTTTGGTTAATCCTGTCGCGATGACCAGGTAGTTTATTTAGGAGAGAAGAAAAGATCACATTGGAATAGAATTGTCATCAACCAGGAAGATCTGCCTTTTCAGGGTAAATCGGAAATGCAAATTTGAAATTAGAAAAGTAAGACTTCATTTGTCCCATGTGGGACAACCTGATTACCTTGTATCCGCCCCCAGAGCTTAGAACAGTGCTTGGCACATAGTAAGCGCTTAACAAATACCATCATTATTTGACTTCTTGGGTAGGAAGCACTTTTAATAAGATGTGGAAGGAATTACTGTAGGAGTAGATATGTTTCTATCTGTTGGACTGGAATTAACATTACCAGCCCTTTGGACTTTCAATGGGGACACTACTAATTTGCTCTCTCCCAACAGAACCGTATTACCCAGTTCCCTAAATGAGTTGTTGGATAGCTAGTTCGGCGGATTGAAAGTCTGTGAGGGGGCTTGGCTGTACTGCTCGGTGGTTCGATTCACTCATCTCCATTCAGTTCTTAAAAAAATTCAGCTTGGGGAGCCCAGCCAGCTGTGGTTCCGATGGCCACTGAGTTTGTGAGGATGGAGAATTCCCCTAAAACGATTCCCAGAAATATCTGACAGGCCCTGTGTAAAGAACATAGGTAGAACTTTTGGCTCACCAAATGCTGTGTGTTCTCTTAATTATTCCCCACTCCCCACAAAGAAGTAGAGTTTGCGTCTCTGTTTCGATGAGCAGACTGTGGCTTGACTAGGGATGTAGTGATTCATTGGAAGAGCCTGAGGCTCGAGCTAAAAGCTGTTCTTTACCTCCCTTCTTACTGCCCTATTAATTCATTCTGCCTCTGCCTGCTGAGTATTTGTGGCCCTGAATCTCTATCATCCGAACTTTTTTGTAGGCGGAATTGAATTGAAGAGACTGTTCCCAAGTAGCAGTCGATTTCAGTGGAAGCGGATTATTCTTTTATACGTTGCTCTGCAAGATTGAGATTAATTTACTATCGTGCCAGAACAAGTTTACGGAGAGAAGGTAGTCTTGCAGTCTGATTGATCCCTAGGTCAGGAACCTGCAGCTCGAACTCTGTGAGAGAAGGTGGCACTCCGTTTAGACTTCCCTATCAATCAGTCATCCAATCAGTCGTATTTATTGAGCACCTACTGTGTGCGGAACACTGAACTTAGCGCTTGGAAGAGTGCTATAAGAGTTATATTATAACTGAGAAGAACTGCCCTACCATGAACATATTATGTAGTATCTCTGAATTTCAATTCTGTGGAGAAAACAGTAGCCCATCATCAAATTCTTCCCTCCATTTTTGGATTCTTTGACATGAAAGCGTTCTTTTCAAAAAAAGTGAAGTGCTTTGAGCCCTTCAGTGGTAGGTGCTGTGTGAAAGTGGCATCCTATTAATATTAATGCTCTTATTATTGTTCTTGTTAACAGGAGAATATTCAATAAAGAATGCTTCCGGGCTGGGTTTAATTGTAGTCCCTACTCTGATGCTAGTCCTGTTGCAGTACTGTGTATTTATGACAGGTGAGGATTCGTTCATTTGTTACAGCCTGTTATTTATTTTTGGTTTCTCTTTTTTGTTTTTGTTTTTCCTTTATATCAATGTCATTACAAAGCCCTGGTGCCGTTGCCAGAAAAAGGTCTTTATTTGTCGGTTTCACGTTAGGACACAAAATATTTCAAGAACGTCTCCGTAGCAAAGTAAGCATGGCCTAGTGGCAAGAGCTTGGGAGTCAGAAGATGCGGGTTCTAATCCTGGTACTGCCACTTGTCTTCTGTGTAACCTTGGGCAAGCCACTTAACTTCTCTGGGCCTCACTTACCTCTTCTGTAAAATGGGGATTAAGAGTGTGAGCCCCATGTGGGACACCTGATTACCTTGCCCAGCGCTTAGAACAGTCCGTGGCACATAGTAAGCACTTAAATACCATCATCATCACCTTTAAAGCCCTCCTTAAATTCATCCATTCATTCGTTCAGTCGTATTTATTGAGCGCTTACTGTGTGCGAGTCACTGTACTAAGCGTTTGGGAGAGTACAATATAACAATAAATAGACCCGTTCCCTGCCCACAACGAGCTTGAATCCCATCCCCGGAAGACCTTCCCTGATTAAGTCCTTTATTTCCCCTATCAGCACTCCATTCTAAATCCACTCCACACTTGGCTCTGTCCCCCTTAAACGGCAACTCCACAATACTTGGTAAATGTCGTTATGTTCTACCATCCGTAATCTACTTCACTGTCCATCTCCCGCTGCAGATTGTAAGCAAGATTGTAAGACTGTGGGTAACCACCAACCCCGCTGCACTTTCCCAAGCGCCCAGCACAGCGCTCCGCACACAGCAAGTGCTCAGTAAACACCGGTCAATCAATCGGTCGTGCTTATTGAGCACTTACTGTGTGTAGAGCACTTTACTAACTACTTGGGGGAGCCATCCAAGGGAGTTGGTAGACACATTCCTGCCCCAAACGAAAAGCAGTACCGTGGCCTAGTGGAAAGAGTACGGGCCTGAGCGTCAGAAGGACCTGGGTTTCTAATCCAACTCTGCCACTTGTGACCTTGGGCAAGTCACTTCACTTCTCTGTGCCTCAGTTACCTCATCTGTAAAATGGGGAATAAGACTGTGAGTCCCATGTGGGGCAGGGACTGTGACTACCCCAGGGCTTAGTACGGTGGCTGGGACACAGTAAGACCTTAACAAATACCATAAAACAAAGCAAAGCAAGCTTACAGTGTAGATGGACCTTGCACTGACTCGCTGATATATCAAATATTTACTGCGTGCAAAGCATGGTAACTTTATGAAGCTAGGACAGCACCTTCATTCTTCCTCGCCATGTTTCACGTTGAGAGGAGTTAGAATGAGATAAGGGCTCTGTTTTTAAAAATCAGGGACATCAGTTTCACCCATTGCCTGCCATCGTTTTGAGCAGCTGGAAGCACGAACGTTATTTCGTCTTCCAGTTGAAAAGGAAAGTCACACATCAGTAAATGCAATTTTCAGACGCTTTAACGAGTGGGAAGATCAAGGAAGAGTTTTGCCTGTTTTAATGAAAAGGTCTCATTCTTCTGATGGTATGAATGTCTGGTTGTGAAAGTGGATTCCATTTCCAGTGTGGGTATTGCACTGTAAGGTGTTCACTTGAAACAAACTGGGAAGAGTTTCAGGTGCTTTTTTGGAGAATTGACATGTGTGTTGTACCCGGAAGAGTGTGTCAGCATGGAAAGCTATCCATGCAATCATGCCTTGTTGACAAAGGAATGCTCTGCATAGTGCTCTGCCCACAGTAAGTGCTTGATAAATATAATCCAATTAATGAAAAAGGAATGATCTGTTATTGGATCTGTGATTTGGGCCCAGTGCCTCTTCTGCAAAGAGTTTGAAGCATCCAGACCCCAAGGAATAAAGTGCAGTCAAATCTGACCATGGAGCAGGGTGGTCTGGTGGAAAGAGCACAGACTTGGGAGTCTGAGGATCTGGTCAGCCACTTGCATGCTGTGTGACCTTAGGCAAGTCACTTTACTTCTCCTCACTTCAGTGTCCTCATCGGTAAAATGGGAATTTAATACCTATTCCCTCTCCTTCTTAGACTGTGGGACAGGGACTGTGTCTGACCAGATATATTGTATCTACCCCAGGGCTCAGACAGGGCTTGGCCCAGAGTAACACTTAACAAATACCTCAATTGCTATTATTTTATTATTATTATTATTATCATTAAGTTATTCTGTGAACAAACTGAGAAAGAGGGCTGGAAAATTACATCAAGCAATGGTATTTGAGTGCTTACTGTGTGCAGAGCACTGTACTGAGTGCTTGGGAGAGTACAATCCAAATCTACAGAGTTGGTAGACCTGTTTCCTACCCAGAATGAGTTTACAGAAAATAAATGATAGTCTTGGAGGGCAGCCAATGATTTTTAGGCACTGATAGTTGAGAACGGTTAAGAGGGAGGCCTGCTTCGAGTTGAAGTAGTACAACTCTTAGCCTCTTCTTTTTTAAAATGATATTTGTTAAGCACTTACTATGTGTCAAATACTAAGTGCCGGGGCTGGTACAGGTTTAATTAGGTCAGACACAGTCCCTGTCCCACATGGAGCTCCCGGGCTAAATAAGAGGAAAAACAAGTATTGGATCCTCATTTTTTACAAGCAAGGAACTGAGGCCCAGAGAAGCAAAGTGACTTGCCCCGGGTCACACGGCAGACAAGTGGTGGATCTGGGATTAGAACCCAGGTCCTCTGACTCTCAGGCCCGCTCTTTCCTCTAGGCTATGCTGCTTCTCACTTTAGGGGCTGGGGAAATGATGTACTAAGATTCTTTTTCAACCCTGATATACAGGGATGAGTATCCATTTTCTTATATCAGTGGAATTTCTGCAATATGAAGTTGTGCGGCCTACTGGAAAGAGCACCGACCTGGGGGTTGGAAGACCTGGCTTCTATTTCTGGCTTTGCCATTCATCTGTTGTATGACCTTGGGCAAGTCACAACTTCACTGTGCTTCAATTTCCTCATCTATAAAATGGGGATTCAGTACCTGTTCCCCTCCGCCTTAGACCGTGAGCCTCATGTGGAGAAAAGGACTGTGTCTAATCTCCTTATAGCGGCTCTCGCCCAATACTTAGTATCATGCTTGGCCCATAGTAAGCACTTACCCAATAAGCACCACAGTCGTTGTTAAGAGTCTTGCGTGCCGAAGGGGGAAAATAGAAAATTGTTCTTGACTGCTACTCCAGCAGCAGCTTTTGTAAATACGTGACTTTTTTTGTTCTTCAGCTTTTGGGATGACCTCCTTTGCCATTGCAATATTGATCCTGCAGTTAGGTGGCTATATACTTGCTGCTGTTGGATTAAGCCTGTGTGTCATGGGTAAGGAAGACGTCTCTATAAATTCAACAGTTAAATTGCATTTCGTTTCATTTGGAGCACCCAGAGAGTGGCATGCAAACAGTATCACTCGTCGGTTATTTTTTTCCTCTGTTGCATCCTCCCCAGTGAGAGCAAGGACTGGGCACTCTGTTATGAGAACATTTGCCGTAGTGGCTCACCTGCGGGTTGGGTTAGCAGCCAAACTGCAGAATCTCGACAGTGGGAGATCTGCTAAAATATTGAGGTGCCTGTTGGAATACAAAGAAAGCACTTTGAGGCACAATGTAATTCTACCATCCATTTTGATGGCCTTTCTCAGCTGGGGTATCTTTTTCTTCAAATACTTTATATATCCTGTCATCTGAACCACTCCCAAGTGTTATACCAACATAAATTCAGGTTCTCCCAGCTGTTCTGCCAGTGTCGTAAAAGACTACGGGGAGGAATTGTGTTTATTTCCGTGCGCCGAACTTCTTGAACTTTTGCTGTTATTTAACATTTATTAAACAACCACAGTACTCCAAGAACTATGCAGAGAATAGAAAAAGTCAAAATGCTTACAGTCTAGGAATTTATATCCTTTCGAGGCAAGTCAAAGCGTAGTAAGCAGATACAAGAGGCTATAGCTTAGTTCTGATTCAATGGAGAGAATGTCAATCTTTAGTTCACTGGCCTTCCTTCACTTATCCACCCAGCGAAGCTCGGGATAGGTGTTTTTGGATGTCAATTCACTACATGCTTGAGGGTATCTCTGTTTTAAATAGAGAAACCCTAAGATTCAAAATAGTTTCTACCTAGAAATATATATTATTATATTATATTTATATATTTATATATTTTTATATATATATAAATAGATTGTCTCTTCTTGAATTCCAGAACTTTTTGTAACCACCCAGATTTATCAAAGAGCATTTTCTTACTTATAATTACAAAGGGGAGGTCAGGCACTTAATATTTCTGCCGTGTATTCCTTCACATGACCTGTTTACCTTTCATTTGGCTAGTTTCAGTATGTTTTTGCTTTTTAGTTTTCCTCATATATACCTTTTGCTATTGTGGAACCAGTAATAATCATTGACATGTCTTTATGGAACTGTCGAGGCTGAAGTTGGGTTTCTTTGAACAAAGAAAGTTCTCGAATTAAAAATCCGGGGGGGTTTCATAAACATCACAAAATAATTTCAAAGAGCTGGCTCATTTCTAGCAGGACAGACAGTGGGATTCAGCGATCCAAACCTTTAGATTTTGATCCCTCCTGGCATATCGCTGATACTGGTTTATTGGAAGTGAATCCATCAATGCTATTTAATGAGTGCTTACTGGGTGCAGAGCACTGTACTAAGCAGTTGGAAGAGTCTAATGCCACAGAACCGGAAGACACGTTCCCTATCCACAGCTAGTTTACAGCCCAGAAGATAAGTGGGGGTTCACAAGGGTGACATTTGCCAAGCCCCAGTGAGGTCTGGGCATGGGTAGGATTTCACAAAGCTAGGTGACCAGCCCTGGCTCTGCCTGGAAATCTCAGTCATTTGAGAAGTGCAACTGAGAAGCAGTGTGGTCTAGTGCAAAGTGCACGGCCTGGGAGTCAGAAGGACCCAGATTCTAACCCCGGCTCTGCCACTTGTCTGCTGTGTGAACCTGGGCAAGTCACTTAACTTCTCTATGCTTCATCTGTAAAATGGAGATGAAAACTCTTAAGTCCCTTGTGGGACATGGATGTGTCCAGATTGATTGACTTGTATCTACCACAGCGCTTAGAACAATGCCTGGCACATAATAAGCCATGAACAAATAACATTTAAAAAAAAATTGGGTTTTCCTTTTAGCTCTCAAGTAGGGCGAACATGACCTTCAGCTGTCAGATTGTAGCGTAACATTCCCTCTAGAGCGTAAACTTGCTAGAGAAGAGAACGTGTAATTCTGTTGTATCGTACTCTCTCAAGCAGTTGGTAGAGTGCTCTGCACAAAGGAAGTGCTCAATAAATACTCAATAATACTGACTGGTAGTCCACAGCTTCTGTTCTCGGGTTACATAGTCCTCTGTCGGTGGAGCTGGCCCAAAGCTCCAGCCTCAGGCGTGGCAAACAACTGATGGGCCTCACTGGAAAGTGGCTCAGAGGTGAGTTTGCAACTTTCTGAGCAAGCTCGTCACATCATCAGGCCTGAAAAGAGTCCCCAGGCCTACCAGACGTTATTTCAGAAAACTAAAATGGGAGGGAAGCTGAGTGCCTATATCTCCCATTTCTCAGGATGTGGCTCCAGACTTAAGACGCAGTGTTTTCTGGAAGAAGAAAATATCTCATGGTTTGCTCTTGACGTCTAACTGACTGTAGATTTCTGTTGGACACCCTCACGTGTCCACCCTCACGGAGAAGCAGCATGGCTCAGTGGAAAGAGCACGGGCTTTGGAGTCAGGGCTCATGAGTTCGAATCCCAGCTCTGCCACTTGTCGGCTGTGTGACTGTGGGCAAGTCACTTAACTTCTCTGTGCCTCAGTTCCCTCATCTGTAAAATGGGGATTAAGATTGTGAGCCCCACGTGGGACAACCTGATTCCCCTATGTCTACCCCAGCGCTTAGAACAGTGCTCGGCACATAGTAAGCGCTTAACAAATACCAACATTATTATTATTATTATTACGTTTGGAGACCGTGTTAACGTTTTTGGATGGTTTGAGCACGTATTCAGGGAACTGCAATTTTCTACCAAAAAGACCGAATCCTGAAAGTTTTAGACTTGAAATAACCAACCTCAGGACGTCAGTACACAGCCATTCACAACAGGGTTCTGACTTGGGCCTAGCTCTGCATCGCTATGTCAGATTTTCAAAGCTTAGAAACTTATTTTGGGGGAATGTAGTGATCATTTTTTTTTTATTCCTGGTAATGGAAAATGTTTATATACGTTTTATTGAGTATTTATATGAAATTACATCATCTTGAACTTGCTCTGCCAAAGTTTATGTCTTGTCTTTTTTTTTTTGACAGTGTGTGCCCCAACCCAAGGCCCTCTTTTGATCTCGGGTCTGGCTATCATTGCTCTGGCAGAGTTGCTTGGCCTCGTTTACATGAAATTTAAAGGTTCGTAATTCTAATTCACTTGCTGTATTCCATTTTTTAAATCAAAAAGTGATTCTGTCTGATTTGTCACTTCAGGATAAAGAGTTTAGAGGACTGCTTAAAGTAAACAATGAACAATTCAAAAGTAAACTAATCTAGGTGGTTTGTATGTGTGTGTGTATATATATGTATATACCATCTTTTGCTCACGATCAAGAGTGAATATAGCAGAGCGGTGTTGAAACATCTGACGTAATTGAGGAAGGGGTTTAACAAATCTCATTTTATGGGTTGACTCTAATTGAATGCTAATGCCACCAGAGCAGGAGTCTGCTTCTCTGGGTGTGAATCGTCTACACAGGTTAGAATCGGTTTCCCTCTTCCAGATGCCACCTCTCGGGTCACCCAGGTGAGACCAGAGGTGACTCCATCCTTCCCTTATAGTGCCTCAAATGGATGTAATGCTTTTAGTATCCCAAGCGCTTTCACCTGCTATATTTCTGCCCTCACACTATCCCTGTGAGCTAGAAAATGGCGGGCATTTTTATACGATTTTACAGAGGAGACAACTGACCGACAAGTAGAGCGTTTGAATGACTTCCTCGAGGTCCCGCAGTTGAGCTTGTCAGGTGCCAGGCAGTCTGCTAAGCACTAGGATAGAAGGCAGATACTCAGATAAGACTCAGCTTTTGTCTCCACCATTCATTCATTCATTCATTCATTCATTCAATCATATTTATTGAGTGCTTACTCTGTGCAGAGCACTGTACTAAGTGCTTGGAAAGTACAGTTTGGCAACAGATAGAGACGATCCCTTCCCGAAACACTGGGCTCACACCGTGAGGCTCACATTCTAAGAGGGAGAGAGAACAGGTCTCTTACCCCCATTTTACAGATGAGAAAACTGAGGCACAAAAAGGTGAAATGACCATCCCAAGGATACAGAACCCAGGAGCAGCATCGGTGCTAGAACCTCGATCCTCTGACTCCCGAATCTGTGCCCTTTCCACTGGTCCCTGAGTGAGGTGATGGTTGGCAGGGATGGAGGAGGATGCTATACCACCGACCCATTCTTGGCCACGAGAAACAGCATGGCGGAGTGGGTAGAGATGAGCCTGGAGTCAGAGGGTCATGAGTTCTAGTCCCAGCTCCGCCACTTCTCTGCTGTGTGACCTTGCTGGTCAAGTCACTTCGCTTCTCCGGCCCTCTCCTACCTCGTCTGTAAAATAGGGATTGAGACTGTGAGCCCCACCTGAGAAAGGGTCTGTGTCCAACCCGATTGGCTTCTATCCACCCCAGCACTTAGTACAGTGCCTGGCAGATGATAAGCACTTAACTAATGCCACAGTCATTCTCATTCTCCTCCCCTCATTATGACCTAATCTATTAATGCGCTCAGGATTTGGGAGCGTATGGTACAGTAGAGTCGGTGGACGTGATCCCTGCCCACCCCCTCACTCAGTGAGCACCGCGGAAAAGAGCACTGTACCCCCCCCTTGCTCCTTCTCAACCCTAAGAGCCCTCTAAGGGTTTGCCACCATCCTTGGGCAGACCTTCGATACCTGTTGCGAAAAGTCAACAAGTCAACCCCTTTGCTTCCTGAGAAGACCTAACTTCCCTCCTCCACTGCTTCCTTTTTACCTTTCCACGGGGCCTCGGATTGGATGCCGGCAAATCTCATCAGCGAGTGCCCCTAATGCAGCACAATCTCCCTCTTTCTATTTAAATGTAGGCTGAACACACGTCTCAAATTTTAGAAGATGCTGTACGTAGGTACACATGTATGTGTGTAACAATAATAACGATGAGAATAATAATGGTACTTGTTAAATGCTTGCGGTGTTCCAAGCACTGATCTAAGCTCTGGGGTAGATAGATAGAAGTTAATCAGATTGAACACAGTCCCTGTCCCACGTGAGGGTCACAGTCTTAATCACCATTTCATAGATGAGGTAACTGAGGCCCAGGGAAGTGAAGGGACTTGCCCAAGGTCACCCGGCAGACATGTGGCAGAGCCAGGATTAAGACCCGCGTTCTTGTGACTCCCAGGTCTGTGCTCTATCCACTAAGCCACGCTACTTCTCTATGCGTATGTCTGTTTATATAGTATATAAAATCTCAAATTTTAGAAGATGCTGTAGCTATATGTATGTATATACGTGTGTGTTTGTGTATGTGTGAATATCTTCTAAATATGAATCTTCTAAAATTTGAGATCCTCCTGGCTTAACAGGAATGGGAATTTGACCTATTCATAGGACACGCTTGTTCATGTCATCTCAATATGTGAACAAGAGTCAGATCATCCCTGCGGGCTTCTCGGGTCCCAGCGTATTTTGGAAAGGACACCTAGATTGTAAGACTTTCATCGGGAATTTATGGGTCCCCCAGTTCTGCCAGATTTTAAGACAGTCCAGCATCCTGCACCTTAATTAAGCTTGCCTGAGCGATTCATATTCTCCGTTTCTTTTTTTTTCCCTCTGTTTAATTATTTCAGCATCAAACCAGAAGCCTCCCCAGCCTCCTAGGGTAAGTTTAAATTTAGGAAATTAATTGAGTGTCTGTTTGATGTCTCATGGGATGGGTAATAGGGAACCCAGCTGTTTTGCAGTATCACCGCCTCTCCATTTTTACCAGGCTGGTAAGGAGCTGAAGGCAACCCGGTGCAGACCTGACTTTCCCCTTGGTTGTCGTGGATTAGGAACAGTCTTGAACTGATCTCGGTGATCTGCATAGCAAGGACAAGGAACTGAATGGAAAGAATGAAGGGGCAGAAACTTCTCAAAATCTGAATCCCAAAGATGACTTGTCAAAATGAGATCTAAACACGGCCCGGTTGAATCAATCAGTCCGTGGTATTTATTGAGCACTTCCTGTGTGCAGAGCATTGTACTAAGCCCTGAGATAGTTCGATAAACAGAGTTGGTAGACATGTTCCCCGCCCATACTGAGCTTACTGTCTAGAGGGGGAGATGGGCATTAATATAAATAAATATTGATAGATATGCACAGAAGTGCTGTGGAGCAAATTTCAAATGCCCAAAGCCCATAGATCCAAGTGCGTGGAAGACAAAACGCTTAGAACAGTGCCTGGCACATAGTAAGCACTTAACAAATACCATCAAAAAAAAAAAAAGGGAAAGGGGAAAGGGAGCCGGGGAAAACAGGACGTAATCAGGGAAAGTCTTTTGGAAGAGATGTGATCCTAATAAAAACCTTGAAGGTGGGAGAGTGGTGGTCTGTCATGTTCTCATTCCGGCTCTGCCACTTGTCTGTTGTGTGACCTTGGACAAGTCACTTCACTTCTCTGTGCCTCAGTTACCTCATCTATAAAATGGGGATTGAGACTAAGAGCCACATGGGAAAGGGACTGTGTCCAACCCTATTGACTTGTATCCACCCCAGCGCTTAATAGAGCATCTGGCACATAGCGCTTAACAAATCCTGTGATTATTATCATTCTTATTATATGTGGAGTTGGAGAGAGTTCTAGACTAGAGTGGTGAAGTGGGAAAAGAAAAAGAAATGTGAGATTCCTCTCCATATCACAGAAAGTTCCAGTCCTTTGACTTTAAGGCATTCCAACTTCTGTTTCCCTCTTGCTCATCACCCCTTCTCTATCCCTACATCCTCAGCTTTTTTTAATACTATTTTTTCAGTGGTACTTTTTGAGTGCTTACTATGTGCCAGGCACTGTTCTAAGTATTGGGGTAGATACAAAGTATTCAGGTTGGGCACAGTCCCTGTCCCATGTGGGGCTAACTGTATTCACCCCCTTTTTACAGAGGAGGTTACTGAGGCCCAGAGAAGTGAAATTACTTACCCAAGGTCATATAGCAGACAGGCGGAGGAACCGGGAATAGAACCCAGGCCTGGGCCCGTGCTCTAACCAATAGGCTACGCTGCTTCTGAGCTTGCACTCTTCAGCTGCTCGAACTAACCTATTCAACTGAGCGTCTCTTGGGTCTCTGATCTCTTCCTCACACCCTTCCTCCTGTCCGAAACTCCCACCCTATCGAATGTCCCTGACCCCAGCTCTCCCCATCTCTAAAGACCCTCTGAAATCCTGCCTCCTCTAGGAGGCTTTCCCTGACTAATTTATATCCTCAGCACCATTGCACCACCTCTTTATTCATGTGCTCGCCAACCCCTCGTAGCACTAATGTACATTTTAACTTGCAGCGTGAAGCAGCCTGGCTTAGTGGAAAGAGCTCGGGCCTGGGAGTTAGAGAACCTGGGTTTTCACCCCGGTTCCACCACTTACCTGCTCTGTGCCTTCAGACCAATCATTTTGCTTCTTGTGCCTCAGTTTCATCAACTGCAAAATGGGGATTCAATACCGGCTTTCCCTCCTACTTGGACTGCGAGCCCCATTTGGGACAGGGACTGAGGAACTCGTGTCTACCCCACTGCTTAGAACAGTGCTTGATAATTAGTAAGCGCTACGCAAATACAATAAAAAAAAAAAGCAAAATTCACTTGCTGTATTATTTAAGCACTTACTCGTCCACTTACCTAGAATTTATTTTGTGTCCATCTCCCCGGTTAGATTCTATGTTCCCTTAGGGCGAGTATTGTGTCTTTTAATTCTCTAGTACTCTCCCAAGTGGTTTGGACAGTGCTCTGCACTCAGGGGCTTAACATATGCTCTTCGGTGTTGGGAGAAAAAGCAAATTAGGAGCCTCTGAATCAAGAACTCAAAAATGGGGCTAGAGCCAAGAGGCTTTGGAAATGAGTTGTGGATAGGAACCTATCGGGCTTGCTGTACATAGATCTGATCATTCATTGCCTGTTTTCTACTTCCTCCGGATTGCGGGAAGTAGAGGTTTGCGTTAACGGCGGGAGGCTAAAGATATACTGTGGAAACCGTTAGACTCAAATGTACACGTCTGCCAGGCCGTTGTAATTTCAGTTTGATGGTGGCTTGTTTTCGAGGCCACCATGCCAGGATCTTAAATATTTTCCTTCTTTGTATATTTTGCAGCTGACCAGGCTTTATTTTCATGTCCCTCCTTATATTTTGAGGGCCTCTGTGAGTGCTCCCCTCCTGATCCCTAAAATTGTCTCTCTGTCTGACTCCTGCTGGCGGGTGTTTTATTTATACCATTAACAATTTTGGGGGAGATTCTGGCTTCACTTACAGGGAACTAAAATTTTTAACCGGAAAAAGAAATGAGAAGACTGAAGTAAATTACAAGCTCAAATTAAAATCCTTAACTTGTCTCGCCTTGGTTTATTTTCAGAATTTAGACTCGGCTTCTTACTCTAATTTTAACAAAATCAGTTTAATTTAAGTAAGCTTAATTATGAAAGGACCTAAAGTAGACTCAGAGGATTTTTTAATTTTATTTTTATTTTATGTCAAACCTATTTTAAATATTTTTCAGAAAGCTGTAGAGGAGCCCCTTAATGGTAGGTGGTCATTCTGAATTTATATCTTCTGCTTCACGCATTACCAGTCCCTGTCTTGGGCTGAGGCGGAGGGGGTATGGAGAGGATTCCTGCCAGGCTTTGTGAAGAACCCAGCAAGTTTGACCCATGTCGACTTTCCCCTCTGTTGGGCGAAAGAGATCTCAGTGTGTTACATTCGGGATGCTCTCAGCTCTCGGAGCAATACGGATTCCCGGGCCTCTTATAGACCTTTAGTCCGCTTAGGATATGGGGGTATTTCCATGGGAATTTGGTCCCCATCTATTGACGTCTTGGTTCCGGAATCCACCTGAACTATGAGCTTCAGGGGCAGAAGTTGAGGCTTTCAGGTCAGATTAAAGCCAAGCCCCTTAATAACTTCCCCGGTGCCTAAACCGTGGATTCGTATTTCCACCTCAGTTCACCTCTTTAGGGGGAGCCTACCTGTTGGATTTATGCAGAAGCCAAACACCAGCTATCCTTGTTTGGGGGAGGGTTTTTTGCATTTAAGAAAGAGCTCCAAAAACTAGTCAGTGGGTCCCATAGAAGTTGCAATAGCTGCATGGTATTGCTGCTTTTCATTTATTTATTTATGTGCCATTGATGACTAATTGCAGAAATGACTAACTGCTTGCCTGGCTTATTACTAATTCTTAGCATTTAAAGAGTCAAAAGGAATGATGAATGATGGTGAGTATTAAATCGCACTGTAACTAAATGCTAGTTAAAACTGGGGAGTTGTAAAGAAGATCTCTGATCTCTTCGCCCTCGTTCTAGCGAAGGCTAGACTTAGAGAGACACTGTCAAGTCACAGAGGTGTAAAGTTCTGGCCTGGCGTATTGACCAAATCTTCCTCAACCCAGTTTTCAAAATCTCAAGACATTTTGGGTCCACCCAGTTGGAGGCCGCAAATAGCTAAAGTCAGATTCCGCTGAATCTGGAAGGAACGAAAGCGCTTTTTTCAAAATCTTGCAGATTGACCGCTTTTGTGATGACTACATAAAAAGTGGTATTTATCTTTTCTCAAGGCCAACAGGGAGTATCTTGACAGTGCCCCTTTGTCTCTGCGTGTCATAGCCTTGAAAATCCCCTGATTATGCAGAGGCCTGTTATCTCTACCTTTCAAGCGGGAACTTTCTTTTTCTTGTGGTGTTTGTAAAGCGCTTACCATACACCAGGCACCGTTCTAAGCGCTGGGGTAGATTCAAAGTAATTGGGTCGGAGGTAGTCCAAATGCCACATGGTGCTCACCGTTGTAATCCCCATTTTACAGAGGAGGTAACTGAAGCACAAAGAAGTGAAGTGACTTGCCCAAGGTCACACAGCAGACAGGTGACAGAGCCGGGACTAGAACCCGGGTCCTTCTGACTACGAGGCCCGTGCCCTATCCACTAGGCCACGCTGCCTCTTGGTTCAAAACCTTTGGAGAGCAAAAAAAAAAAAAATCTCCAAAATAAAACTCAGCTAATAGATACATTAATTCGTTTTTCTGTTTTTAAGGGATTCTTGGCCATGTTCAAAATCCTACCCTTTGGTAGGGATACCTTTTTCGCTACTCATAATCAAAGAATAACGCCAAATTTTGTTGCCTTAAATGGACAACATCACAGGCATTTGATCATGGACTCCTCAGTGAATCAAGACCAGGGAATTTTCTCCCTTGTCAAGGCATTCACGTTTTCTGACATTTACAATGATATTCCGTTCCTGCCTTGAAAGAGTGTGAGAGTTGATGCTGGGTAGGAGTTTCTGTTTATCCTGTGATAATTTGGCTTCCTAGGGCTTTTCCTCTACTTTTTCAAAGTCTGTGACATAAACGTTCTTGAGGGCAGGAAAAGCCAATGTTAAATAAAGGAGGCTTTAGTCCCTTTCGTTCAGGTCATCTTTTAGACTTAGCATCAGACATACAACGACTACTACTACTACTAATAATAATTATGGTATTTGTTAACCGCTTACTGTGTGTCAAGCACTGGTCTAAGCCCTGGGGTAGATACAAGTTAATCAGGTTGGCCATTGTCCCACATGGGACTCACACTCTTATCTCCACAGAAAAGGTAACTGAGGCACAGAGAAGGAAAGTGACTTGCCCAGGGTCACCCAGCAGACATGTGGAGGAGCCGTGATTAGAATCCAGGTCCTTTTGACTCCCAGGCCAACGCTCTATCCACTAGCCCCACCACTTCTCTATCTATTAGAGGACGTATTTAAGATGAGTTCCGTGATGTTTTGGAGATAATGATGGCGCCCACGCATAATGAGGTGTCCCCCAAAGAGGCTCTGCCTTTTTGTCATTTCCTTGCTCTTCAAGGCTTATGGCACAGTCTTTATTATTACGAAGGTACATGGGTGGTGGTTGTTTTTTTCTTCTGGTTGGTTTTTGTTTTTCCCCCTCCCTTCCCTCATTCGCAAATATGGGGATTCGGCAAAGTTCACGAGGCACCCGATTCCTGAAGTTCTGGGGTGGCTCAGCCCCACTGCCTATGTTCTGCTTCTCCTTTTTCCGTGCATGTATCCGATTTTCCCTTCTACAATCCTGTGGTGGGGATCTAGCTTTCTTTCCCGGATCACCGGAATCCTGCGGAAGATCCCTGGGAATCCCTCGGGAGCTCCAGGGTTCTTTTTCACCTCAAGGCATGCTGTCCGATGAGCCAGAGGGTTGAGAGAAACAACTGGAAGCTGAGGGTCTCGGGCGGTGGGTTTTGAGAAGTGTTTGGAATGGATTCGGTGGCAATCCCCTCGGCGATTTAGCTTGGTTTCCCTGATTTTGGTTGTAACTTTCCGTTAGCCGCTCAGTGTTGGTTTTTCATCGGAGTTCATGGATTTGATTTTCACTGATGGATAATTGGCTCTCTCATTTCTGGATACCCTCCAACATGCCCTGCCATCTAATGAGCCCGGAGTTAGGTCCCTAGGGAAGAGTAAATGGCGCTTTTTCTGGACCAACCCCTGACCACACATGTCTTTCACTGACATCGGCTGGCTGAAGCAGATTTAAATCGAGGGTAATGGACTCTTCGTCCAGAATCCATGTCTGGCCGCGAATACCACCATTTCTCGGCTTCACCGCGTCCAAATCTAGCACCAGGAAGCTCTCACGTCGGGCTGATCTCGGTTCTGTGGCAACGCCATTGCATCGTATCAGAACGAAAGGGGATAAAGGCACCAGTTAAGTGCCTCTGACCTTTGGGATCAATCCCTTTTCCTTATTTTTAGATACCCTTTCAAAAAGATTTCTCAGGCTGCTCCTTAAACAGGATGAAACGCAAATCCATGAACTTGCTAGGTGAATTGCTCATGGGGAACGAGTGTATAACGGCGGTTTCGTTTTCCAGAATAAATGAAGCGGGCCGGCGGTCTCCGATACGGCGGTAGAAAGACGAGAAAAGAATGCACTTGTGTTCAGACACCGTGGCCTTGATGATTCGCTCTCTGAAGAGAAGGAAATTAACTGGTTTGAATATTTCAAAAAAAATGATTGACACATTACGTTTTCATTCAAAACAGCTTTAATTTAGTCCATAGACCTATGTCTAGGAGCCCAGTTGATATCTAGTTTTTTTGGGGGGGGGCGTTTTTTGGTTATTTCATTTCCTTTCTGTTATTCAATGTGGTTGGAGATGGAGTCGGCCTTTGTGAAATACAGTTTCCCGGGGACTTCCGGGTCCTGAATCCGGAAACTGAGCCCAGGTGGATGTGAGCCAGCCCCCTCCAAAGGTTGCCCAGAAACGCCTTCGGAGCCAGATTCCTGGTAGCTTCCATCGGTCCCGGTAGGAAGGGTTCCCATTTTCACCACTGGCGGGTCGGTCGCCGACTGAGCCGCGGAGGAAACCTTCTCGCCCGGAGATTCGACCCCCTAGATCTCCACGAGCCAACGAGGCAAGAGTGACGAGGGGCATCTCGTATGCCTCCCACCTGGGACGGGACGGACGGGTGGGTGGAAGCGTTCGGTCTTCAGGATGGACGAGATCCCCGAACAAAATCTAACGAAGGACGGTTTCAGATTCCCCGGGCGGTAGCCTGGCCGTGCAACCTTTGGTTTCTTAAACGAGTCCCTCCTGGAAATCTGGGCCTATCTTTCAGGAAATCGATTCCGTCTTATTGAGTGCAGCGCCTTTTCTCCTCTTCGCATCAGGGGCAGTGACGCGGTATCTTCCTTTGGTCACGGAGAGGGGCCGGCTCCATTCCCAGAACGCCGAACCTGCCGGCGGGAAGGGCTTACAGTCGGAAGCTCATTTGTCCCTCGTCCGGTCTCGAGGGTTCCATACCCAGTGGTGCTTCGTTTCTCTTTCGGCCTGGGCCATGAAACCCCGAGATTGGAGATTTTAGCTATGAACCCGTGCATGGCATGGTTTGGCATAATCCATCACCACCACCCCCCCTTAGGCCAGGCCCCCCACAGGGCGGTTGCAAACTACCGTCATGTGGGAAGAAAAAAACCAACAACTCATCTCTGACCTCCCATATTCCCACTCCGCCCTCTCCTTTCTCAAAGATCGGAAAAAAAACAAAAATTCACTTTGAAGAAGCTTCATGTGATGACAGTTTGTGATTGCCTGAGATACTTTTAGATCATTAGCACTTGTTTCTCCCTTGTTCGTGTGTGTGCGTGCGTGTGTGTGTGTGTGGGTATACAGCAGGCACGTGCTTAAACTATGTGGGCAAAAGTCGGAAGGGTACAGGAGAGGAAATGTTGATGTCTGACTTTCAGGAGAGTGATGGAACACGAAGGTACTTATGCAATGGAAGTATTTCCGTTCAGTTATTTGCTTCTTTCAAATAAAAAAGAGCAAAAACAAAGATTTCCCCATTAAGTTGCATAAGAATTTTATTGCCACGCCTTTGGTCTACCCACCGGGAGGGTTTCTCTTCTGTATAATATGCCATTCGTCTTTGTGGTTGCGTGGATGCTAATTCTTCCTGAATTCACTGAATGTTGTTCCCCCGTGCCTCTTTCTCGTGTGCCACTTCACCTCGACTTTCGTATCTTGTGGTGGGAAACTCTAATGTAATAGCCTGTCGATGCCTCTCAGAAAATTGTAAGAACTTCTCCGGAGTGAGCTTTGCCTTCTTCGTCTTCCCTCCCCTAGCCTTCTCCTGGTTGTTACGTGAGTCGCGGAAAAGCAAGAGCCGGGTTTCTTGTGAGCTCACCTGCCCTCTTTGTACACCCTCCTCCTCGAGTTGTCGATTCCAGTTTCCAAAAACACTCTCTGTCGTTCTGAGAGTAGGTTTCGCGGATGGTAGAGTGGGAACAGGCAACGCCAAGAAGCCACGCGGTGTAAGAAGTAAAACTCTCGGTCCGTATGTCCGTAAAGATGATATCCAGGCATTAAGACATTGAAAACACCTAATGATCCCTGAGCTATCGAATACCTAGCTGACGCGTTATTATCCCACATCTTCAGATCCGGTTTCACGACCTCATTTCTCCTCTCTACTTTCTGACTATTTCACTGTCCACCGGGAAACCGAATGAGTTATTTCCTTCTCCTTAGCAGCTGTGCTAGAAGCTTTGAGGGAGATCACTGACCCGCAAGAGCCAGAAATGTTTTTGGTCGATCTGTGGAACTCAATGATCTGTGCTGCCTCCGACCCTCTTTTGACGCTGAGACATTCCAACTTCCTCCCAGGCACTGGAACATGAATGAGGGCTGAGTGCCCGTCAAAACTGGCATTCCTAATAGTCAAGCCTGTAGAGTAAATGCCACCTTGGACTCCCCCTTCAAGACTACCCGTAGCATATCACAGTGGTTCAGTTCATTCAATCATCCATTCAATCGTATTTATTGAGCACTTACTATTTGCAGAGAACTGTACTAAACACTTGGGAGAGTACAGTAGAACAATAACTGGACACATTCCCTGCACTTGTAGACAAGTTTACAAACTAGAGCGGGGGAGACAGATGTTAATTAATAAATTACAGCTATGTACATAAGTGCTGTGGGGCTGAGGAGGGGGAAGAACAAAGGGAGCAAGTCAGGGTGAGACAGAAGGGAGAGGGAGAAGAGGAAAGGGGCGGCTTAGGGAAGGCTTCTTGGAGGAGATGTGCCTTCAATAAGACTTTGAAAGAGGAGTAAATAATTGTTCGGTTGCGGGTGAGGAGCCCATTCTGGGCTGAAACCAATGGGGTGAGCCTAGCCTGTCTCTGAATGCCCAGAGAGTCCCAAGGCTGAGTCAATTCCAGTAGAGTTCAAGTCCCCTAAGATTCCCAATGACTGGAAAAGGACCTGGGGTTAGTCAGCACTCCTCATCTTTACCTTCCCCCGTTTTTATGGTATTTGTTAAACTCTCACTATGTGTCTGTTCTACGTGCTGGGGTAGATACAAGTTAATTAGGTCAGACACAGTCCCTGTCCTTCCTGGGGCTCACCGTCTAAGTAGGAGGGGGAACAGGTATGAAATCCCCATTTTACAGTTGAGGAAACTGAGGCCCAGAGAAGCAGAAGGACTTGCCCAAGGTCACACATCAAGCAATTGACAGAATGAGGATTAGAACCCAGGACGTCTGATTCCTAGGTCCGTGCTCTTTCCACCTGGCCGTGTTGCTTCCCACCGCCCTTTCTACCTGGGAATATGTACTTTTTGTAGTTGTCACTTTTCTTTATAGTAGTTGTGGTATTTGTTAAGCGCTTACTACGTGCCAAGCACCGTGCTAAGCACTGGGAGTAGGCACAAGATAATCAGGTCGGGTGCGGTCCCTGTCCCACATGGGACTCACGGTCTAAGTCGGTGGGTAAACTTGTCTTGAATCCCCATTTTACAGATGAGGAAACTGAGCCCCAGAGACATGAAGAAGTGACTTGCTCAAGGTCACACAACAGGAATGTGTAGGAGCTAAAATTAGAACCCATGTCCTCTGACTCCAAGGCCTGTGCTCTATCCATAGGCCACCTTTAGTCCCTTTAAGGGCAATTCAATTCAGTTGTACTTATCGAGTGCTTACTGTGTGCAAAGCACTTGTACCAAGCGCTTGGAAGAGTACAGTATAACCACAAACAGACACATTCCCGGCCCACAACGAGCTCACAGGCTAGAGGGCAGATTTTGGTTTTTGCCGATTATCCCAAGAGCAGGGTCCATCTCTTTTCCTTGCGGCTCCCAAAGTGCCTCGTAAGGAGAGCGCTGAATGCAGCAGAGAAGGACGGACACGAAAACGCACACTTATACACACGCATACACATATATACACAAAGATAAGTGAAAGCCAGCTGTATTTATTTACAGTCTTAATGTCCTTAATAGACCGAGCTAGAGAGATTTCTCTTGGCAAACTTACATCTATTTTGAAAGTATTAACAGGTGGGATTTTTCAACCAGTCGTAGTCAGGAAACACTCTCGATATTCTTGACGCTGAAAATAATGGGAGTCGTCCCATTAGTACCTCAGAAATGAGGCAGTGAATCAATCCTCTCGGTAGACGAGTCCCTTTAGCGATTTACCTCATCCCGTGTACCCTAGGAGGGTTGGTTCCACACTAGTGTGCCCCGGGGAATTTCAGATCACCTCCCCGCTGGTGCCCACGCAAGGAGATGGGCCCAAATATTCTCACTCAATATAGAGAAGCAGCGTGGCTCAGTGACAAGAGTACGGGCTTTGGAGCCGGGGTCACGGGTTCTAATCTCCGCTCCGCCACCTGTCAGCCGTGTGACTTTGGGCAAGTCACTTAACCTCTCGGTGCCTCAGTCACCTCGTCTGTAAAATGGGGATTAAGACTGTGAGCCTCACGTGGGACCACCTGACCCAGCGCTTGGAACAGTGCTCAGCACGTAGTAAGCGCTTAACAAATACCAGCGTTATTCTTATTATTATCATTACTAAGGGTGGCACATTAAAATGGCATCCTCAGTCCTACTGCCACAAGCAGGATACCCCCAATTAAGTGTGCACCCCCCGAATCAAGACAGATTGGAAAGTTGTGCCATAGAAGCCCCTGAATTGATTCTACCTCCAAGAGTGATTAACGGGCTCTTTCCTGACGTTCAGACCGAGCCCGATACACTCTCCCAGCTCCTCTAAATTTCCACGCTAGAGTCGAAGTTAGCTAGTGGTGGCTCGCAGTGGACGCATGACGATTATCGCCACCATCAAGTCTTAGGGGGATCTGTTCTCAGAAGCCGGCGAGAAGCTCGTCGGGCAATTTGCTGTCATTCTTCTCCTTGGCATTTTATTTGACACGGATCTGTTCGCTATCTGTCGAGGTGCATAGTCCGAAATATTCCAAGTTTGCTCTTTCTTTGTCACCTATCGCGAGAAGCCCCCTGGGAAGCTGGAGTTCTTGACAGGGGGTGGCTGATCCTTAGGTGCCGATGATGATAGTCTAGGTATGTGGGGAGAGAAGTCACTCTCTTTCTGGAAGCCTCAGCTTTCCGCCAAGTCTTCATCCTAGGGATTTTGTCACGTTTGCTCCGAAATTCAGCTTTACAAGAGGAAAAAAAAATCATCCGCGTGTCCTTCCGTGGAAGGCAGCAAGAGGTGGATCTCTCGTCTTGTGATCACGATTGGTGGCGGTGGAGAGATGGTTTGATTTTCCCGATCTGGAGCATCATTTGCCAAAATCCAGAGTTGCATCTCCCCATCGTGTAAATAGCCACTAACTAGGCGAAATGAAGAACATTCCGGGTTTGCTAAATCCCCGCGGACTTCTTCAGAGTCCTTGCTGGATAACAGTTCACCGTGTGCTATTCGTCGGTTGCCATTTCTGCAGTGATTTACGAACCAAAGTTGTTTTACGGCCGTGTAGTTCCTGGTATGGATTTTTCTTTTCCCCCCCATGTTTTAAATCAATTTATCTCTTGTTGGGAGCTTTGAATATCTGCAATCTTTGCCAAGATAATTTTTTATTTTTAAAAAAACATAACTTTGTAAATACGATCCTGTAATATTATATACAATTAATAAAATACTTTAAGCGTTTTCAGTGGACTGTTTGCACCGTTACTACAGCTGACTACCGGTGCAGTACGTGACTTGAAAAAGACAGTTTATCCATGCATCTGCATGGTCCCTACTCGTTAACACTTGAGGCCCAAAGAATGAAAACGAAAGTGCTGTGAATGTGAAAAATGACTCTGAATATGAAACAGAACATGAGATCAGTATTTCTTACCTTCTGAATATCAACCCCCTCCCCGCCCCCAAAATCTGTTGTTAAAAATCTAAGGTAATAAAAGCTGGCTGAAATGTGCTATGTAATCATAAGATCTATTTTTCAGTGTGCCCTTGATTACCATTTTGCCCATTTTATCACCGGAGCACAGCAGATGAAGCGGAATGACCACTCATACGTTACCAGCGCGATTCTCCAGGAGAAAAAAATATCTGGAAGGAAACTACAATCCCAGCCCTCGTAGGCAGTTCCATCTCGATGCATCATATCGGCAGAGGAGGAAAGGCTCCGTCCGAGCTCAGGAAGCATTTCACGGCCCCCTTGCCCCGGGTCTCCTGGAAGTGTAAACAGCCTGTTTAAAATGGCCACCGAGATGTAGGTCGCTTCGAATACAACCGACCATAATCTTCCCAAAGCCCGCTTCGGATGCGCGCTGTCGAGCGTGTCGGCTTTGGAGCGCTGTGGGGAAGGGGTGGGGGGCAAACGCCGATCGCTCCGGGGCGGATATAAACCTGATGGGGATTGGAGGCAGAGCCAGGACCCCCCGTTCTGCAATCAGTCCACGCCAATGTCCCAGTGCCCACGGACAAACTGTCACCACGGCCGGGAGGCGGCCTGTGGGGGGGAGGTGGAGTTTTTGAACATCCTTTTGCAGTGCGATAAGCTCCCGACCGAAACCAGCCTAATCTTTGGCGCTGGGATTCCCCTGTGTAGACCAGGGTAATGTTTGGGGAACCATAATAATGACGATAATACCAATCTTAATGGTATTTAAGCACTCACTATATACTAAGCGCTCGGGTTGGACATAGTCCCTGTCCCACATAGGTCTCCTAGTCTTAATCCCCATTTTCCGGATGAGGTAACCGAGGCCCAGAGAAGTGAAGTGTTTTACCCAAGATCACACAGCAGACAAGTGGCAGAGCCGGCATTAGAACCCAGGTCCCTCCCAGGCCTGTGCTCCGTTACCCCTCTGAGTCTTTCCCAGAGACCCAATGTCTTCCTGATGGAAGGGCCCCGATTCTATTACTGAGCGCCTACTGGATACGGGGCGCTGTACTAAGGGCTTGGGAGAGTCCATTGCAACAATAAAACAAGAGCTGAGCTCCTCTTCTCGTCTCTGTGCTTCCCTTAACCGTCTGTCGATGGTTTTCTATCAGGGTGGTTGTTCCTGACGTCTCCGTCTCTTTTTTTTTCTATGGTATTTCTTAAGCACTTACTATGTGTCAAGCACTACGGTAAGCAGCGTGGCTCAGTGGAAAGAGCCCGGGCTTTGGAGTCGGAGGTCATGGGTTCGAATCCCGGCTCAGCCACTTGTCAGCTGTGTGACTTTGGGCAGGTCACTTCACTTCTCGGTGCCTCAGTGACCTCATCTGTAAAATGGGGATTAAGACTGTGAGCCCCACGTGGGACGACCTGATTCCCCCGTGTCTCCCCCAGCGCTTAGAACAGTGCTCGGCACATAGTAAGCGCTTAACAAATACCAACGTTATGAGAAGCAGCATGGCTCAGTGGGAAGAGCACGGGCTTTGGAGTCGGAGGTCATGAGTTCGAATCCCAGCTCTGCCACTTGTCAGCTGTGTGACTGTGGGCGAGTCACTTCACTTCTCTGTGCCTCAGTTACCTCATCTGTAAAATGGGGATTAAGACTGTGAGCCCCACCTGGTACATCCTGATTCCCCTGTGTCTCCCCCAGCGCTTAGAACAGTGCTCGGCACATAGTAAGCGCTTAACAAATACCAACGTTATTATTAAGCGCTGGGGTAGAGACAAGCTAATCAGGTTGGACACAGTCCCAGTTTTTACTCTCCCAAGCGCGTAGTACAGTGCTCTGTATCCAGTAGGCGCTCAATAAATACAATCGACTGGGAACAGATATCCACTTGCCTCTGATGACGCTGAGCTGAGCGATCCTGACTCGGGGGAGGATGCAGGAGTCGGGAGTAACGGGTCCGTCTGAAATCTCTCTCTAAATGTGGATTTGTATGTCCGGTCAGCTCCTTTTCCTCCATCTCTCCATCCATCCGTCGCTCTATCGCAAGAAGCCGCGTGGCTTGATTGATAGAGTAAAGGCCTGGGAGTGAGAGAGACCTGGATTCTGATCCTGCCTCCACCACATATCCGCTGTGTGACCTTGGGCAAATCACTTCCCTTCTCCGGGCCTCAGTCACCTCACTTGTAAAATGGGAATTAAGAGCCTGAGCCTCATGTGGGAAAGAGGCTGTGTCCAACTTGATTAACTACCCCAACGTCTAGAACGGTGTCTGGCGTATAGTAAGCGCTTAACAAGTACCGTGATTATCAGTATTATCTCTCTAGACTGTAAGCTTGCTGTGGGCGGGGAATGTGTCTACCAACTCATGGTCATGGGTTCGACTTCCGGCTCTGCCACCTGTCAGCTGTGTGACTGTGGGCAAGTCACTTAACTTCTCTGTGCCTCAGTGACCTCATCTGTAAAACGGGGATTAACCGTGAGCCTCATGTGGGACGACCTGCTTACCCTGTATCTACCCCAGCGCTTAGAACAGTGCTCTGCACACAGTAAGCGCTCAACGAATACCACCGTTATTATTTTTACGAAGTCTTTCCCAGTAACGGTTCTGCACCTGGAGTCCGGACGTTAGTGATTTCAATCGAATTCCGAGCAGGGCGCACAGAGGAAAAACTGACCACGTAGGGAGATGGCAAACCAGAGCGGAGCGTGGCGGAGAGGAACGTGAGAGTGGGGCGTGGTGGAGTGGAATAGGGCAGAGAGAGGAGCGTGACGGAGCCGAGTGTGGGGGAGAGGGGCGGAGCGGAGCGAAGCGTGGCGGAGGAGTGTGGTGGAGGAGAGTGGAGTGGGGCTGGGCGGAGAGAGGCACAGTGAAGCATGGCAGAGGGGAGCATAGCAGACCCCTGAGTGGCAAAGCGGAGGGTGGAGAGTCGCAGCGGAGCGTGGCGGAGCTCCATTTCACCTCCCGGCGGTGGGACAGGCGAGCTATTGCTGCCTTGAATGATAATAATTAGGGTATTTGTTAAGCACTGTGTGCCAAGCACTGTTCTGCGCCCTGGGGTAGAGACAAGTTAGGCTGGACGCAGTTCCCGGCTCACGCTCTTATCCCCATTGTACAGACGAGGTCACTGAGGCCCAGAGAAGTGGATTTGCCCAAGGCCACGTGGCAGAGAAGTGGTGAAGCCGGGGTTAGAATCGAGGTGCTCTGATTTCCAGGCCCTTGCTCTTTCCACTAGGCCACGCTACATCTAAATGCTGCTTCTCGAGAAGCAGTGTGGCCTTGTGGAAAGAGCACGGGCCCGGGCGTCAGGGGCCCCGGATTCTAATCCCAGCTCTGCCAAGTGCTTGTTGTGTGACCTTGGGCAAGTCACTTCCACTTCTCTGTGCCTCAGTTTCCTCACCTGTAAAATGGGGATTAAATCCTATTCCCTCCTCTACTTAGACTACGAGCCCCACGTAGGACAGGGACTGTGTCCCACCTGATAAAACCTCTATCTACCCCAGTGCTTAGAACAGTGCTTGACACATAGTAAGCGCTTAACAAGTACAATTTAAAAAATTTGCAACGCTTTTGGCATTTTCCAAGGGTTCGCTCATTCATTCAATCGGGGTTTTTTAGAGCGCTTAGTGTGCTCGGAGCACTGTACTAAGTGCTTGGAGGTTCTGATGTGGACACAGGGATCCATTTCTTTCCCTGATCCGTTTCTTACCCTGGGCTTTGTGGCTTCAAACCCAGCCCTGCAATGACAAAAATGGCAACAAGAACGTCAGCCTAAAGCCTAAAGCTTCGGTTCCCTGTAGCGGACTGCCTGGTGGCTCGAAAAAGATGACCTCGTCCATGATAATGTGCTCGTTTGGGTGAGTTGGAGAAGTTCGAATGAGGAAATCACCAGTGAATAATAGAGAACAGAGAGGAGTCGTGGCTGGGGTTTGTTTTCCGCGGGCTAAATCTGGAGAAAATGGGAACCGGTCCAATCCCGAGCGCACACGTTGCCATCTCGATTTTTTTTTATGGTATTTTTTTAAGTGCTTACAACGTGTCAGGCGCTGTTTCGAGCGCCGGCGGGGAGTCGAGATAATCGGGTCGGACCTGTGTCCCACATGGGGCTCACGGTCTAAGTGAGAGGGAGAGCAGGTATCATATACCCACTATACAGGGGAGGAAACAGAGGCCCGGAGAAGTTAAAGGGACTTTCCCAAGGCCCCACAGTGGAACTGTGGCAGAGTACAGAGTACTTGGTGACAGATTGACTATGTGGGTTGAATTTACAGCTGACTGGTTTCTCAAAACTGAGCCTTAGTCATAATCGTGTCATTGGTTAAGCACCACCTTTGTGCTAAGGGCTGTGCCAAAGCGCTGGGATCAATACCATATAAGCAGATCGGATGCAGTCCCTGTCCCACACGGGCCTCGGTCTACGCGGGAGGGAAAATGTAAGCTGTTTGTGGACCGGAAACAATCAGTGGTATCTACTGAGCGCTTAATATGCGCCGAGAACTGTACTAGGCACTTGGGAGAGTACAATAAAGTAAAGTTGATAGACAACGCTAATCTAATCTAATCTCGGTTCCACCTCGGGTCTGCTGTGTGACCTGAGGCAAGTCACTTAACTTCTCTGTATCTTAGCTACCTTGACTGTAAAATAGGGATTAAGACCGTCAGCCCCATGTAGGACAGGTTGTCCAACCTGACAGCTTTCTATCTATCCCAGCGCTTAGTACAGTGCCTGACACATAGTAAACCCTATACCATAAAAAAGAGACCAGACTAATTTCTCACATAGGGTTTTTGTCTCCAGACTCACAGTTCCAGGCAGAGAAACAGACACGATTGAATGTTATTCTGAATCATAATCTGCCATCCAAGTCAATTAGAAGCAATTGGATTTATGAATTTTTTATTTTTAAGATTGATTTTCTATTTAGTTTCTCCTGAATAGTACTTAAAAATCTTTCTATAACATTCAACCCTTTTGCTGATTTCCAGCCTAGGAGAACCGACCTTTTAGCAATTACACGAACCCTTCACACAGATTTTCTCGCACTCCACTCCTTTTAAAGTAGTTTTTTTTTCAAACTTTCTCCAGATAAAACCCTTCAAATCATTAGGCAGATCGCTGCTCAGAACCACATTCGTTCTCCTATTTTCTCCCTAAAGGAGTCGACTGGTGGAAAGCTTGGAATAGCAATGAGTAGAGGATGGTATTTATTTATAAGACTTTCCACCATGATGAATAACTAATTTATGCTGAATCCTCGTGCACTGAACATTTTAATTCCGGTAACATTTAGCCTCTTGTTGAGGTCTGGTTCCTTTGGAGATGACTTCGCGAAGAGTTTTACAGATTGGACTGTAAACTCTCTTGAGGTCAAGGGTCGTGTCTACCAGTTATACTCAAGTGCTTAGCGCGGTCTTATTAATGATAATAATAATAACAACAGTATTTGTTCAGCACTGTGTGCCAGGCACTGGACTAAACGTTGGGATAGATACAAACAAATCAAGTTGGACACACTCTCTGTCCCACATGGGGCTCACATTCTTAATCCCCATTTTACAGATGACATAACTGAGGCACAGAGAAGTTAAGTGATTTACCTGAGGTCACACAGAGACAAGTGGCAGAATCATTCATTCATCCATCCAAATGTATTCATTCATCCAAATGTATTTATTGAGCGCTTACTGTGTGCAGAGCACTGTAGTAAGCGCTTGGGAAGTACAATTCGGCAACAGATAGAGACAATCCCTGCCCATAACGGGCTCACAATAGAGGGCGGGGGGGATTAGAGTCAGGATTAGAACCCAAGTCCTTCTGACACCCTGGTCTGTGCTCTGTCCGACAGACCCTGCTGCTTCTCCTACAGTGATCTTCATACAGTTGGCGCTGAATAAATACCACTGATAGATTGATAACTAATAGACGCCAAGTTAACATTTTTCAATGGGAGGTACACAGTGGGAGGCACACTGAAAGAAGAAGCAGTCAATAATTAATATTTATTATTTATCGGTTACTTTGAGCACCAACCACTGTACTGAACACTTGGAAGGGTACAATAGAGTTGATAGACATGCCCCCTGCCTTCAGAGATGTTACAGTTTAACGGGGGGAGGCATTCTCACGGCGTAGTGGATAGAGCACGGCCCTGGGCGTCAGAATATTTTAATCCCAACTCTGCCACCTGTCTGCTGTGTGACCCTGAGCAAGTCGCTTCACTTCTCTGGGCCGCACTTCCCTCATCCGTAAAATGGGGATTGAGACTGTGAGCCCCACGTGGGACAAGGACCGCGTCCACCCGATTTTTTTTTTACCCACCCCAGCTCTTAGTAAAGTGCCTGGCACACAGCAAACACCATCGTTATTATTCCTATTATTTTGAAATCCTGCGTGCTGACTTGCCTTCAGGAGCCGTGGAGTTGGGATTCAGCCCAGCTGGCGGACCCCCACCGAGGGGCTCCTTATTGGACTGAATCACGAGCCAGTCAGGTACTGGGCAAGCCGCTTATTACCCTCGGCTTCTACTCTAGATTCCGGAGCCGCAGTCACCGACGTCCAGGGCTCCCCATGAGGCCTGTCCAGCTGTGGCGCCTTCTGAGGAGATTCCGATGGGCTGCCGGGGAGCCAAGCGGGCCAGTCCAAGCCCTGAGCCCGGAGCCAACCATTCTCCGTTCCTTCATGTCCCACGGGAAGGTAATGGCTTTACCTCACGCTCTCCCCTGTCTGTCTCCAGGGACGGGGGTATCGTAACATCTAAGCTAGAAATATCCCGGTTAACGAAAGATGCTTGCTGGTCGACAGAATGCTTCCTTTTCTGGAGATTTGTCATGGATCAACTTAACGGATTCCTGGCGAGCATCGCGTCTGAGCCGGAGAATCCCGGCTTCAGCAGCCGGCCCGGCTCTCGCATCGGTTTTCAGGCCCAGCCTGCCTTGTCCTCTGGAAAGCGAGAGGACAATTCGTTCATTCAATCTTATTTATTGAGCGCTTATTGAGCAAAGCACTGAACTTCGTTCCTGGGAGAGTACAATATAACAACAACAGAAACATTCCTCGCTCACAATGCTCTCACACTCTAGAGTGGGACACCACAGCTGTGACATTTTATTGGTGTTTCTGGCTGACAGGAATGCCATTTAATCATGGTGGTATTTGTGAAGCTTTTATTACTGTCAAGCAGTGTATAAAGTGCTGGGGTCTTGTCTTACGCTGTCATTTCCGACCCATAGCGACTCCATGGACACATCTCTCCCAGAACGCCCCGCTCTCCCTCGGCAGTCGTTCCGGTAGAAGTGCTGGGGTAGATACTAGATAATAAGGTCTTCCATGGAACTCACAGTCTGAGAAGGAGGGAGAACAGGTATTTAATCTCCATTTTGCAGATGAGGGCCCCAGAAGTGAAGTGGCTTGCCCGAGGTCACCCAACAGACGAGTGGCCAGGCTGGGATTAGAATCCCAGGTCCTCTGATTCCCAGGCCCGTGCTCTTTCCATTAGGCCCTGCTGCTTCTCTCTCTTTCCACACTGTTGCACTCGCTAACCACACAGATCCCAGTCTCTTTTCGCTTTTCTTTTGTGGTTTCACGAGCTCCCCAAAGCCTTTGTTTCAAGAGAGTCTCCCTATTTCTGATTGCTGCATGCCATGATGGCCCATCCTTTCGTGACGCGGTTTCCTAACTGCCCACGGCTTCACCTAACCGTCAGAGGTTTCGCTTCATTGTGCCTTTAAAGCGCTCCTTCCACTTGCCCTATTTACGATCTCCCCGTTTCATCACGGAGCATCTGTCTGAGTGCCCTGCATGTTGTCTATTCTCCTCACGTGTCCCCGTCCAGAGAAAGCGTGATGCGATGCGCATTGCTCCGATTTCTTTTTATTTAACTGTATCTCCCCCGGTGAGATTTCCACCATCTGTGGCTGAATGTCAGTCGGAAGAACTTTTGCACAGTCTCCCCGGTGCTGGGCGAAGATAACTTCCCCACTAGCTGGTCACACCGTGTCTGTGAATTTCCAGCTCTCAACCGGTGAGAGCACAGGGATGAGACGGGGAAGAGGCGGAGATGGGAAGGACCGGTGGCCGGTTTAGAGCTCAGTCGATCCATTAATCGATCTATGGTGATTATTACTGTGTGCGGTGCACTGTACGAAACTGGTGGTGGAATGGAGAGCAGAAAAAGGGATGGGGGGATGGAGAACAGAGGGAGGGAGAGGCATGAGGAAGGATGGAGTGAAGGAGAGCAAATAGAGAGATGAACAGCACATGGATGGAGAGGAGAGAAGGTGGAGAGATGGAAAGCAGGTGGAGGGACGCTTTAATGGTAAAGTAGGTAAACCGGGAGGATGCTGTCTGCTCGTGGGGGAGATAGCACGAACTGTATACATACAGTAGGGGTAGAAGGAGCAAAAATAGCACTCCAACCGGAAACAGCCAAAGTCTGGTGAAAAAGAATATCTGCATAAATGCAAGAGCATCTATCGCGACGACATAGCCCTGCGGATGGTAATTAGTCAGAGAAAACCTCCTGGAGGAGGTGTTTCTAGAGGGCTTTGAGGGTGCCTTGCAATTCCTTTGAGACAGTTTCTTTAGATGCACAGCTGCCTTCCAACCCACGACTGAATCTGCTCTTCGGTTGCTCCTGGCAACCGCGAAGCTATCCCTGACACACGGGGGTCAAATGGACCGTGGGAGGAGATGCAGTGGCGACCTGGCGCACAAAGCAGGGAATTCTCTGACGTGGGTCGGCTGGGATGCCGCAGTCTGCAGCGAATAGGGCTGGTTTTGTTCCTCCGGAGGCAGTCGGGGGTGTCCTACCCACCGGCAATTTTCGTGGAAATGGAAAGGAACAAAAAAGCACTTTCTGTGTCCACAGACCCGATAGGCTGGAGATAGAGCATCTTTACTTTTGTTCCTAGGCAGTTTATTCAACAATAAATCGAGTAAGTGTGCTATCTGTCAAACACAAGCCAGGCAACGGGAAGCAGCGTGGCTTAGTCGATAGGACACAGATCCGGGAGGCAGAAGATCATGGGTTCTAATCCCGGCTCCACCACTTGTCTGCTGTGTGACCTTAGGTGAGTCACTTCACTTCTCTGCGTGTTGGATGAGCCCCACATGGGACAGGGACTCTGTCCAACCTGATTAGCTTGTATCCACCCCATTGCCTACTACAGTGTCTGGTACATAGTAAGCACTTAAATACCACAGTCATTATTATTAACTCTTACTCAGAAGGGTGAAAGGGGTGAGGCCACCAATGTGCATTCTGGCTCAGCTCTCCATGGGCAATCAATTAATCGATCAATCGTATCTATTGAGAGCTTATTGTCCTTCAGTTATGGCTCCCGTTCTCCTTCTGTCTCCCCTCCCAACTTGAGTCACGTGATTTTAAAAATGGTATATAATAGGTGCTTTCTATGTGCCAGACACTGTACTAAGCACTGGGGTAAATACAAGGTAATCGTGTCCCTGTCCCACGTGGGGTTCATAGCCTTAATCCCCATTTTACAGAGGAGGTAAGTGAGGCCCAGGGAACGGAAGTGACTTGCCCAACCAACGTCACAGCAGCCAAGCGGCGGAGGCGGGATTAGGATCCAAGATCTTCTGATTCCCAGGCCCCACTATTGACTGTTCCTGGCTAATTACAATGTTCTGGGGACGGTGGTGCTATTTAAAGGTCTGGGGCCTGAGGAGAGAGAGCGGCGACGGTTGGATACAACAGGCAGGTTTGGCGGTGAGTTCCCAGCAAGCCCGGAGCATTCAGGGCAGGGCACTGCCTGGTTGCTAAGAGGAAGGATTAATCGGTGAACTAATTGTATTTATTGAGACCTTACCGCATGCACACCCCTGCATTAAGCATTTGTTTATATGACATGTTTTCCTTTAGGACAGAAAAATTGCAGTTGTCAAAGACCTTATTCAGAGGAAAAAAAAGGAGGAATGGGATTTCCGCCTCAGATAACTATCTTAACCATCAGGAGCCATTTCTCTCTCTCTCACACTGCCTCCAACTCTCTCCCTTCTCACCTCCCTCTCTCTACCCCTTTCACTCTATCTCTCTTTCTCTCTCCCTCTCTCTCTCTTTCCCCTCTCCCTGCCTTTCTCCCTCTCCTCTCTGTCCCTTTCTCTCACTCTATCTCCCCCTTTCTCGCTCCCTTTCTCTCCCCTCTCCCTTTCTCTCACTCTCTCCCCCCCAAACACACTGTCTCCCCCCTTTCACTGTCTCCTTTCTTTCTCACTTTCTCTCTTCTTTCTCCCTTTCTCCTCTCTTCTCTCTTTCCCTTTCTCCTCTCGCTCTTTCTCTCTCTTTCTGATTCAATCTTGCAGCTCCACCTGGAGGCTAGTCTTCTGGGGTTTCCTTAAAAAACAGTGTCTTGCAAAGCCGTCGGCACCAATCAATTAATATTGACTGCTTACTATGTGCAGAGCACTGTACTAAGCACTTGGGAGAGTACACTATAAGAGACACTTGCCCTGCCCATAATGAGCTTACAGTCTAGCGGTGGGAGACAGACATTGATGTAAATAAATCACGCATATGGACCTAAGTTCTGTGAGGCTGAAGGAGAGGTTATTATTATTATTAATAAATTCCTCAGTTATTATAAGAATGTCCCCACTTCATCCCTACTAACAGGGCAGCTCCCAGACATTGGCAATGGAGGATGTAAATAATAACAATAACAGTAATTGTGGTGTTTAAGTGCTTATTATGTGCCAGGCACTGTACTAAGCGCTGGGGCGGATACAAGCAAATCGGGTTGGACACAGTCCCTGTCATTCATTCATTCATTAGTATATATTGAGCGCTTACTATGTGCAGAGCACTGTATTAAGTGCTTGGAATATACAATTCGGCAACGGATAGAGACAATCCCTGCCCAATTATGGGTTCACAGTCTAAACCGGGGAAAAATATTTTTTGTATTTAAGCGCTTACTATGTGCCAAGCACTGTTCTAAGCGCTGGGTAGATACAAGGTAATCAGGTTGTCCCAAATGAAGCTCACAGTCTCAATCCCCATTTTACAGATGAGGGAACTGAGGCACAGAGAAGTGAAGTGACTTGCCCAAGGTCACACAGCAGATAGGTGGCAGAGCTGGCATTAGAACTCATGACCTTCTGACTCCCAGACCGGTCTCTATCCACTACCCCACCCCACGCTGCTTCTCTAATCAATCTCTAATCTCTAATTCTCTAATCAGTGGTATTTGAGAACCTATTGTGTGCAGGAAACTGTACTGAACCCTTAGTAAAATACAATACAACTGAATTGATAAACATGATAATAATAATAGTACTTGTTAAGCTCTTACATTGTGCCAAGCAGTATTTCTTAGAACACTTAGAGTTCCTCAGAGCACTGGGGAAGATGCAAAGTTATCAGGTTGTCCCAAGAGGAGCTCACATTCTTCCTCCCCATTTTACAGATGAGGTAACTGAGACACAGAGAAGTTGAGTGACTTGCCCAAAGTCACACAGCTGACAAGTGGCAGAGCTGAGCTTAAAACCCACGACCTCTGACTCCCAAGCCCGTGCTCTTTCCACCGAGCCACGCTGCTTCCCTATGATCTCTGCCTACAAGGATTTTACAGTCTACAAAGGAAGGCAGAAATTAAAATAGATTGGGGTAGAGGAAATAGGAGAGTATAAGAATAGTTAAATAATGACTGTGGGACTGGGGACTCAGCATTCAGAAGAATGAGATCACTTGATGTGAAACCCAGGCACCAAATTTCTAAGGCCAAGCCCTGCCACAACCTTCCCATTCTGAGAGACATCAGTTTTAAACTGAGTATTCCAAGCAGGTGGGAAGCCAACATCCTTTCCGATTTGAATAGGGTTTCAAATTTCAGATAGATAGGAGCTGAAAGATTAGTCCTCTTTGTTCCCCTTCTCGTCCACCTGTTTCTAGTCTGAAATCAATATGGCCTTTAGCGAGGTCTATACTTGGCATTTAACTGGACTCCAGCCAAGTGAAGTAATTGATTGTCACATCGGAAGGCTCACCACAGTTATGTTTGGTGTCTGGATTAAGAAGCCAGATTAATGGCTGAAAATTGTCACCCACTGATGGATAATAACAATGATAATCATCATAACAATGATTAAACACCACAATTATTGTTATCGTTATTATAGACCAGTTATATAGACCAACTTCTATATGAGATGAACACACACACACAAACACAATCACCCCCCCCAACCCCCCATACCACAGTTTCCTCATCTGCAAAATGGGTATTAAGACTGTGAGCCGCATATGGGACAGGGACTGCGTCCAACCTGATTAGCTTGTATCTACCCTGGCACTTTAATACAGTGCCTGGCACACAGTCAGTGTTTAACAAATACCAGAAATTATTATTATTACTTCCTATGGGAACCATAATCTCTATTCCCCTCCCTGCCCCCCTCCTCTCCCGTCAACCCTGTCTCTCCCTCACAGAGATGTTGTGAGGATAAAATGACTGATGTGCAACGACGTTAGGTAAAATGAAAGGGCTATGCAAATTCAAGAGATGATCATTGTTATGATGATTATCATTGTTACTATCCATCAGTGGGTGACAATTTTCAGCCATTATCTCTTGAAGATAGAAGTTAAAAGTCACCGAGAAAAAGAGCCCAGAATCGTGGCATTACTCTTCTAAAAGTTGGCCTTTTTGAAGTGTGGATTTGCGAAGAGTAACGAGGGCCGTGTCTCCTGGGAGCACACTGTAAATTGAAGTCCTCGCAGGTTCCTTAGCTAATATCAGTCCAGTGCAGGTGGAGAAAGAAGAATAGCTACGGAATATTGTCAGGAAGAAGAGGAGGCAAAAGATTTGGGTCCTGAAAAGCCAGGAGCAGGAATTTCATTCCTCTTGTTCATATCCTGGCTGTGTGCCCCAGGTTCAACCTGAATTCAAGACTGTAGCCTTTAATTGGATTCCTCGTCACGTAGGATGCCATTGGAAAAACACTCTTTGAAGAATTGTGGGATTTCTGAAGCGCTTACTATGTGCACTTACTATGAGGCACTTCTCTGTCCCTCAGTTCCCTCATCTGTAAAATGGGGATTAAGAATGTAAGCCCCCTGTGGGACAACCTGGTTACCTTGTATCCACCCAGCGCTTAGAACAGTGCTTGGCACATAGTAAGCGCTTAACAAATACCATCATTATGTGCCAGATGCTGTACTAAGCGCTGGAGTAGATACAAGATGTTCACACTGGACGTAGTCTCTGTCCCACGTGGGATTTACAGTCTAAGTAGGAGGGAGAACAGGAATTTAACCCACATTTTAGAGATGAGGAAACTGAGGCACAGAGAAGTGAAGGGACTTGCCTAAGATCACACAGCAAGTGGTGGAGCGGGGCTTAGAACTCGGGTCCTATGACTCCCAGGCCCAGGCAGTTTCGACTAAGCCACACTGCTTCCACTGAGACTCACTCTACTTTCATCAAGAAGGAGAGGAAATGGTAGCCATTCTGGGTGGGGTGCCTATTAGGCTAGATGGGGCAGGGAGATGACCCCCACTTGTCTGCTGTGTGACCTTGGGTACGTCAATAATAATGATGGAATTCGTTAAGTGCTTACTATTTCCCAGGCACTGTACTAAATTCAGGGGTGGATACAAGCTAATCAAGTTGGACACATTTCCTATTCCAAGTGGGGCTCACAGTCTCAATTCCCATTTTATAGATTAGGGAATTGAGGCCCAGAGAAGTGAAGTGAGTTGCCCAAGGCCCATGATATATCCACTAATCCATGCCACTTCTCTCTGGGCCTCATCTGTAAAATAAGGACTAAGATCATGAGCCCCATGTGAGACATGGACTGTGTCCAACCTGATTAGCTTGTATTCACCCCAGTACTTAGTAGAGTGCTTGGCACATGGTAAGTGCTTGAGAAATATCAGTAAAAAAAAATATGCAGGTGGCCCAGGAGGTGCCTGAGTTGGCTCAGAATGGGGTTATAGGCAGGGCATCATGGCTGCCATTTTGCCACACTCCTGTCCTCCCAATATTTTCTCCACATGGCAGAAGGTGGTGTACTAGGGAGAGGGAGCGTACACAGCAAGCAAAGAATCTCCACTTGGGCTATGGAAGAAAACCTGAAGAAAACGCCAAGAGACGTTTTGGAAAAATACCAAATATGACCGTGAGGCATGAGGCTAGAGCAGTGAATGCATTTTTAGTACCAGCTCAGTCGGTCATTTAATCGTATTTATTGAGCGCTTACTGGGTGCAGAGGACTATACTAAGCGCTTGGGAGAATACAACAAAGCAATAAACAAACACGTTCCCTGCCTACAATGAGATTATGGTCTAGAGGGGGAGACAGGCATTAATATAAATAAATTACAGATGTGTACATAGGTGCTGTGGGGCTGGGAGAGGGGATGAATAAAGAGAGGATGTCAGGGTGATGCAGAAGTGAGTGGAAGAAGAGGAAAAGAGGGGTTTGTCAGGGGAGGCCTCTTGGAGGAAATGTGCCTTCAATAAAGCTTTGAAGTTGGGGCAAGTAATTGTTTGTCGGATATGAGGAGGGAGGGCAGTCTAGGCCAGAGGCAGGACTTGGCTGAGAGGTCGGAGAGATGGACAAGATCAAGATTGACCCCTGCCTTGTGGCCTGATCCAGGCCTGGACCCCCCCTGGGTAAGGTGAATAAAGCATGCAAATCTGCCTAAGACTGGAGGAGGTGGAAGGGAAAGAATGAACATTTACAATCTAAATCTAATTTACAATCTAATTTGTTCCTTTAAAATTACCACCCCCTGGCTTGTCACCTGAATAAACTGGTCATTAAAACCAATCATAGTTTCCCTTCAATGAACCTCAGTCCAGCAGTAAAATCTACAAAGGATTTAGCAGCAGGTTCAGGCAGAGGTGTAAAAGGGGGCTAGCCATAGCCTCTCAGCCAGGGAATTATATTTGGAACTGTCTTTGGCTAACTGAGATGCAAAACTGGCCAATAAGAGGGAAGCAGTATAGCCTAGTGAAAAGAGCTGTGGTCTTGAGAGTCAGAGGACCTGGGCTCTAATTAATAATATTGGTATTTGTAAAGCGCTTACTATAATAATGTTGGTATTTGTTAAGCGCTTACTATGTGCCGAGCACTGTTCTAAGCGCTGGGGTAGACATAGGGGAATCAGGTTGTCCCACGTGGGGCTCACAGTCTTAATCCCCATTTTACAGATGAGGGAACTGAGGCACAGAGAAGTTAAGTGACTTGCCCACAGTCACACAGCCGACAAGTGGCAGAGCTGGCATTCGAACTCATGAGCCCTGACTCCAAAGTCCGTGCTCTTTCCACTGAGCCACGCTGCTTCTCTACTATGTGTTCTAAGCGCTGGGGGAGATACAAGGTAATCAGGTTGTCCCAAGTGAGGCTCACAGTCTTAATCCCCATTTTACAGATGAGGTAACTGAGGCACAGAAAAGTTCAGTGACTTGCCCACAGTCACAGAGCTGACAAGTGGCAGATCAGGGATTCAAACCCGTGACCTCTGACTCCCAAGCCCGGGCTCTTTCCACTGAGTCACGCTACTTCCGACCCAACCATTTCTGTGAGAGCTTGGGCAAGTCGCTTGAGTTCTCTTTGCTTTTGTTGCCTCATCAGTAAAATTGGGAATAAATCTATGAGCCCCATGTGGACTGTGATCAGCCTGATTAGCTTGTATCTACCCCAGGACTTAATACAGTGTGTCTGGCATATAGTAAGTGCTCAACAAATACCTTAATAAAAAAAGGGGCTCCCAACCTGGTAAGTCTGGATGGAGGCTAAAGAAACATAGATTTTCTCTAAATTCAATCAATCATATTTGAGTACTTAGAGCAAAGCACTATAGAGGTGAAAATGTTTCCCCTACAGCTGTTTGGCTTAAACTGCCAACATCATTCATTCCTGATTACTTACAAGATCCAGGAGTGTCTGAGTGGGGCTGTTAAAGCTTAACACCTCCGGGTGTGGCTGGAGTTCCGAATCTACCAGTCTTTGTGGTTTGTTAACTCTTCAAAACCAGCCCACGGCTCTTCGTCTCTAGTCTGTTTCTTACTCCTTCCCTAAAAGTTTTCTCTCTTGCTTGCTACTGTATTCTTAATAGAAAAGCAACACGGTTTAGGGGCGAAAGACAAGAATGGATGTCAGAAGACTTGGGCTCTGATCACAGCCTCTGAAGTGAGTTACTTCACTTTTATATGTTTGTTTTCCTCTGTTAAATGGGGATTCTCACTCCTACTTAGAATGAACCTCATATGGGGCAGGGACTGTGTCTGACTTGATTATTTTGCATCTACCCCAGGGTTTAGTATAGTGCTTGGCACCTAATAAGTGCTTAATAAACACCATATTTATTGTTATTGTACTGGCACCTTAATCTCAGCCAGCTGGGGATTCATTCTGCATTAGCAACTTATCCAGAAAAATGCCTTCTGAAAGCTGTAGAGTAATAGTAATATCAAGCACTTACTGTGCTCAGAGCACCGTACTAAGTGCTTATGAAGGCTTAGAAGGATAATATAAGACACACTCCCTGCCCACAGTGAGTTTACAATAGTAATAGTGGTGATGATATGCTTTTATGGTATTTGCTAAGTGCTTACTATGTGCCAAGCACTGTAATAAGTGCTGTGGTAGATACAAGCTAATCAGATGCAGAAGTTCAGTGGTCTAAGCCTCACATTCGTCCCTTCTCGTCCAAATGTTTCCGCTGAGCTGTTTTGTTTCTAGGTGTGTTTGTTTGTCTCATAACCGCCTTTTTTAAGTGAACAAGAGTAATTCCAGTGACTTGAGTTTCCAGAGTAGATGGAATGTGATAGGCCTTTAGGCTTGGACTGCATTTTGTCCGGCCAAGCTGCTATTTACTTGAAATGAGCACCTCTCCCGTCCTCCTCTCTTTGTTCTGACCTACCTAGGTATCTATCTGTTTACCAACCGAAGTTTGGTTGGTTAAGATCTTGAGACAGGAAGGAGATAACCTACTTATCAGTAGTGTTTGCTCACCAGAGCCTTGTAATGCAGAGAACCAGGCAGGGCCTAACAATAAGTTGCCCCAAGTAGAACTTACTGCTGTTTGTATTAAGGTATACATAATGATTTGTGCTCCTCGATCATTGGTGAAACTAGGGTGCTGAACCAACTGTATAGAAAGAAACTTTGCATGGCTTGAAGTTGAGCTGGCTTTGACTAGCAGAGGGAATTCTGCCTATCAACCACCGCTTCCGACTACCGCTAGTAGTAATAACACACCGCAGAGTCCATGAAGTTTTGTTCCTTGTAGGACACGGTCCGTGTCCCCCATGGGGCTCACAGTCTTAATCCCCATTTCACAGATGAGGTCATGGAGGCCCAGAGAAGTGAAGTGACTTGCCTGAGGTCACACGGAGGACAAGTGGAACTGGGATTAGACTCCAGATCCTTCTGACTCCCAGGTTCATGCTCTATCCACTAGGCATGCTGGAAAGCCATCTACTTCACTAGAGCAAGCTATGTTTCTATGCAGGAGGGTCTCAAAGGGAACTCAGACTAGCTCTCTTGCTCCTCTTAGGCAAATACCACTTTTTTTGGTAGGGTACAAGAAGAGGTGGTCCTGAGAAACGTGTTTATCGTCAGTTTTTTTTTTTTTTCCTATAAAGTCCCTGGAGAAAAATGCCTGAAAAATCACTGTGATGTAGGAGCCCGGAGTACTAGAAATATCTCTATATCATCCATTACTGAAAAGCAATTACTGGGGAAGTGGATACTGTGCACTGCTGGAAAAATTAATCCATAAATATGTCATAATATTAGTAATAGAAAGCTCGTATAGTGAGAGTCCATGACCAGGCAGAAAATGAAAGATCTTTATATAAATTACAAGCTCACTTCCATTTGATGATGTAGATTTGGTTTGCGTAATAGAACTGGATTAGTAGCCTCTCCCACTGTAAAGCCTTCAGGCCCCTAGAATGATTTCTTGGAACTATAGATCCCAGATTAATCTCAGTCATCCTAGAAAGATCTCCTGGCTCTGAAACCCTTTAGGCATCTCCTTAAATTAAGCCTCTTTTAAGAAGGGGGAAATAAAGTGACTCTAACTACCAGGAAGAGATGAGTAGCTTGCACCCTTTTTTTTCCACTCAGAACCATCCCAAGATCCATGTTTGTTTATTTTATTTGATGGTATTGTTAAGCCCTTACTATGTGTTAAACACCATTCTAAGCGCTGCGATAGGTACAAGTCAACTAGGTCGGACACAGTCCCTGCCCCGCATGGGGTTCACAATCTTAAGTAGAGGGAGAACAGGTATTGAATCCTCATTTATAGTTGAGGAGACTGAGGCACAGAGAAGTTAACTGACTTCCCCAAGGTCTCACAGCATGCAATTGGCGGAGCTGGGATTAGAACCCAGGTCCTCCGAATCCCAGTGCTGTGCTCATTCCACTAGGCTATGCTTTTTTCGCCTGTCCGGTCTTGGGCCTGAGTCAAACAAAAGAGGAAAGCAAAATTTCGAGCTGGCTATTATGTCATGAGGGGAAACATTATGAACAGGTTAACCTGAAATAACCAGCAGAGCTTTCTGCTCCACTAAATTCTGGCTGGTTCCCTTTTGACTGGGTTTCTAATGTGTTAATTGGGGACCTAGGAGCCACAGTCATGACAGTGCACTCTTGAACTTGAAAGCCCTTGCTGAAATAACATTTCTTCATCCCCCTCTTGGGCATTTATCCCCAAATTGAGAAGTAGCATAGCCTAATGGATAGAGCCTGGGCCTAGGAATCAGAAGTAACTGGATTCTAATCCCGGCTCTGCCATTTGACGGCTGTGTGACCTTGGCCTTCTCTGGGCCTTAGTTTCCTCATCTGTAAAATGGGGATTAAGACTGTGAGCCCCGTGTGGGACAAGGACTATGTACAATCCAAATATCTTGTATCTCCCCTAGAGCTTAGTACAGTGTCTGGCACATAAGTGCTTTTTAACAAATGCCATTAAAAAAAATTAAACCTCCTGCTAAGTGTTTTTCAAACCACATCATAATAGGGAAATGGATAAATTTACGTAAACTGTGTTTTTGAGAATTTGTATCTTCTGAAATTCCAATGTGGCATTAATGAGAATTTGATAGCACGAGATAGATGCATGAAAGATCAAATGACAGAAAGACATACTCTTGCCGATGGATGGACAAATAGATTAATTGTAAGCTAAGTGTGGGCAGGGAAGGTATCTAACAACTGTGCACTGTACTCTGATCACAGTAAGTGCTCACATTCCATGGATTCACTGATAAATACACCTGAGGTTACCCAAACCAAAAATGTTTCTCCAGTCGTCTCCCCCGCTTCTCCCAGAACACTTATTCCCTTGCCAGCTCCATTTGAACTTGGGCACTGCTTCTGAGCCACACAACTCTACTGCAAGACACGCTCTAGACTTTAAACTCACTGTGGGCAGAGAAGTTGGCTACCAATTCTATTGGATTGGACTCTCCCAAGCACTCAGTACAATGCTCTGCCCACAGCAAGCACTTAATAGGTGCCATTGATTTCCCTGATTGAAGGTGGAGGGAGGCTGATGATGGAAAATATAAGGCGTCTGGCCCCGGGAAGGCACAGAACAGCTAAAGCCCAAAAAGCCTGGTAGAGAACTGAATGAATGGCTTCTCTAACAGCTGATTTCCTCTCTATTCTCTATATTCCCCTACCCCCATTTGAGGCTTTTGCGGGACTTATTCTTCAGGCCACTCTGGGAGGTAAATCTATGGCCCTAAATGACTCAGGCAGCAAATTCCTAGCCTTGTAAGCCTCTTATCTGGGGACTGCTCCTCTGGGAATTTAAAGCCAGACAGAGAACATGTCTATCAACTCTGTTGTATTATACTCTCCCAGATGCTTAGTACAATGGTCTGCACATGGTCAGGGCTCAATAAATACCACTGATTGAAGAGGGGAATCTGGCCACTAAGGGCATAGGATGAGCTCAGCCGAGTCAGGGAGAGCTTTAAAAACAGAGGAAAGAAGGGGGTTTTCCCCCCTTTCTCTCCCTCTAGATTTGCTGCTCTCTTCCCTCCACATGGGTGAATTGAGGGTATTTACATCCGCAAACTCGTGCCTAGACCAAAGAAATTTTGATTAAATAATTCATAGCTGGAGAAGAATATGGAGGCACAAGGTTTTATCCCTTTTCCAGACAGTCATTATGCTCCTAGCAAGTCCAGAGGAATCATTACAGACAGAAAAAGACCATTCTCAGCCGGAAAGACCATGGAAAAACAAAGAGTTGGTCTGGATGTGTTCAGATCAGGCACAGTTAATAAAGGGCTGGTCATAAACCCACAGGCACAGAAAGAGGTGGGGGAAATCACTTTTATTCAATGGTTAAACGGTATGAACATCCCCGAATTGTTCATATTTGAAAATGTGGGCAGGGCACGTGGTTGCTCTGTGTCTGGTGCAGATTCTGCAGCCAAAGCCAGTGAACAGAAGTCAGTCAGTTGCTCAGTTGTATTCATTGAGCACTCACTGTGTGCACAGCACTGTACTGAGTGCTTGGGAGAGTACAATGACAATGTAAGGGACAATTCCCTTCCCACAATGAGCTAACAGTCTAGAGGGTAGACTGTAGAGCAGAAACTGGAAAGTCCATGTATGTGTACAGCATGGCCTAGTGGAAATCAATCCGTGGTATTTGAGTGCTTATGGTTGTGAAGCACTGTTCTAAGTGCATGTCCCCAAGGGAAGTCCTTATCTTCCCACCCAAACCCTGTCCTTCTTCCGTCTTGCCCACCACTGTAGACGGCTCCACCACCCTTCCTGTCTAACAAGCCCACGACTTCGGTGTTATCCTTGACTCATCTCTCTGATTGAACCCACATATAATCTATTATTAAATCCCGTCGATTCAGCCTCCACAACGTCACCGAAATCTACCCTTTCCTCTCCATCCTAGCTGCTATCATGTTAATCCACGCACTTTCCCTAACCTGCCTTCATTACTGAATCAGCCTCCTTTCTGACCTCTCTGTCTCTCCCCACTCCGGTCCATTCTTCACTCTGCTGCCCGGATCACTTTTCTACAAAAATGTTCAGCCCACGTTTCCCCACTCCTCAAGAAACTCCAGTGGTTGCCCCTCCACCTCCGCATCAAACTCCTTACCATGGACATTAAAGTACTCGATCACCTTGCTCCCTCCTACCGCACTTCACTGCTCTCCTACTACAACTCAGCCCACACACTTCACTCCTCTAATGCCAACCTACGCACTGTTCCTCTAGCTCACCGCCGACCTCTCGCCCACATCCTGCCTCTGGCCTGGAACATCCTCCCTTTTTATAGCCGACAGACAATTACTCTCCCCACTTCCAAAGCCTTATTGAAGTCATATCTCCTCCAGGAGGCCATCCCTGGCTAAGCCCTCATTTTCTCTTCTCCCATTCCCTTCTGCCTCACCCCCATTTGCTCCCTTTACTTACCTCCCCCCACTCAGCCCCACAGAACTTATGTACACATCCCTGACTTATTTATGTAAATATCTCCATCTCCAGACTGTAAGCTCTTTGTGGCCTACCAGCTCTTGTTATATTTTATAATGAATGTGCCCAAGGGCTTAGTACAGTGCTCTGCATATAGTAGGTGCTCAGTAGGATTGACTGGAGAGTACACTATAAAAGAGTGGGTAGTCTAGCTGGGGAGACACTGACAGATAAATAAATTGCAGATATGTATATAAGTGTTGTGGGCTGAGATTGGGGTGCATAAGAATACATATCCAAGTGCAAGAGTGATGCATAAGGGATAGGGTGTAGGAAAAATGAAGGCTTAGGGAAGGCCCCTGCAAGGAAATGTGATTTTATTTTTAATGTCTTGGTGCCGTGACTCGGGAAGAGCACAGGCCTGGGAATCTCCAGACCCGAGTGTAATCCTGGTTCCCTCCATTTACCTGTTGTGTGAGCTGGGGCAAGTCACTAACTTTTCTGGCCTCAGTTTCCTCATGAAAAAATGGGGCTGAAATCCCAGTTCTCTCTCCTCCTTTGACTGTGAGTCCCAGGTGATGATCTTGAATTTGTTGTAGTGTTTAGACCACTGGCAGGAGCATAGTTAGAGTTTAGCAAATGCCATGATTAACAGCTTCCTGGGGATAGATGATAATCATAATAATTATGATATTTGTTAAGCGCGTACTATATGCCAAGCACTGTAATAAGCGCTGGGGTGGATTCAAGCAAATTGGGTTGGACGCAGTCCCTGTCCCATGTGGGGCTCACAGTCTTAATCCCCATTTTACAGAAGAGGTAACTGAAGCAAAGAGAAGTGTCGTTACTTGCCTGAAGTCACCTAGCAGAGAAGTGGCAGAGCCAGGATTAGAACCCATGACCTTCTGACTCCCAGGCCTGTGCTCTATCCACTGTGCCATGCTGATAGGTTAGGCTTCCTCCCAGGTTTGGGGGTTCATTCCCTGGTTGATGCGGACTGCGAGCCTGCTCTTGGTCTGGGGGCTAGGACACTGCTCTAGACTGGAAGCTCGTTTTGGGCAGGGAATGTGTCTGTTACACTGGACTCTCAATGCAGTGCTCTGCAGGCAGTAAGCGCTCAACAAATAGAAATCATGCGGCCTGGTTGCTAATCCCCTTTCTTCCTGGGAAGCAGGGTGGCCTAGGGGATAGAGTCAGGACCTCGGAGCCACAAGGACCTGTGTTCTAATCCTGGCTCCTCCACTTGCCAGCTGTGTGACCTTGGGCAAGTCACTTCACTTCTCTGGGCCTCAGTTACCTCATCTGTAAAATAGGGATTGAGACTTTGAGCCCCACGTGGGACAGGGAATGTGTCGAACCTGATTTGCCTGATTTGACAAATCGAACCTGATTTGTCATTCACCCAAGTGCCTGACACATAGTAATAATTATTATTCTTCTAGACGGTAAGATCATTGGTGACAGGGAACATGTCCACCAACTCTGTTGTATTTAACTATCCCAAGTGCTGAGTACAGCGCTCTGCACAAAGTACTCAATAAATTAGTTATTTGTTAAATGCTTACCATGTCTTAAACACTAAGTGCAGGGGTAGATTCAAGTTAATCGGGTTGGACACAATCTCTATCCCACATGGGGCTCGCAGTCTAAGCAGGAGGGAGAACAAGGGTTGACTCTCCATTTTACAGATGAGGAGACCGAGGCACAGAGAAGCCAGGTGACTTACTCAAGGTCACACTGCCGGAGCTGGGATTAGAATCCAGGCCCTCTAAGTCCAGGGCCCAAGCTCTTTCCACTAGGCTGCTTCCCAAATACGACTGAATGATTGTCCATTTGTGGCTAACCTAGGTGAGGGCCATCAATAGCTGTCTGCCTCCTCTCCCGTTACCCACAGTGGCCCATGAGAAGTATGACAAGCAGAGAAAAGGCTTTTCCACCGTGATTGATGGGAGATTCTAGCATCAAGAGTCTCATGGGAATGGGTGTCACTGGGTGGGAAGGGGAGAAGAGCCTAACTAGGACTCCTCTCTCCAGCCCTGTGTGCTGGATTGAGGTCACTACAATAAAGGCTCCTCAGTGCAGAAGTGATGGCAGAGTGGAGAGGGAGAGAGAAAAATATATATCCAGAGAGAGAAATGTTGCATGGATTGGTTACTGGGGCTGCTATCCCGAGGAGGGAAGTGGGGCTGCCAGAGATTTTTGAAAACTCGCAAGAGGAATTGTGTCCGTCTTGGAAAAGGGGGCCGGGTTGGCATCGGTGCTGTTGTTTGCGACGTCATCGCCGCCGCCTCCAGAAATCTCTGCAGGCCAACAAGTAGATTTTTCACTGTGCATTTTGTGGTTCTTCTCATTGTCTTCTCGTGTTAATTACCAACTGCTGGGGGAACCCCTATCGGGATGAAAATTTCTGGTTGTGAGTTATTTTGAGACCGTTTTTAATGATCAGAGGAAGTACGCTTTTTTTTCTTGGCGGGATTACTTGGGCTCTGGTGATTCCTATTTACATCTCCTGATCCAAAGCATTTGGAGCCAGCATGCTGGGGGAGATTAAAGTACAAGTAAATAAAGAACTTTAACTGTGGGACAGAAGCAGGAATTGTAGTAATATTGTCTATCTGGCCACTGATCCCTCTCCCACATCCTGCCCCTAGACTGGAATTCCCTCCCCGTTTATAACCGACGAACGTCTCTCTCCTTCTCCAGAGCTTTACTAAAATCACATTAAATTCTCCGTGGTCTAGTGGAAAGAGCATGGACCTGGGAACTAGAGGGCTTGGGTTCTAATCCCAGCTCTGCCACTTGTCTGTTGTGTGATGTTGTCTAGTCACTTCTCTGTGACTCAGTTATCCCCTCTGTAAAATGGGGATTAAATATCTGCTCTCAGACTATGAGCCCCATATGACTCTATTTATTGCCATTGTTCTTGTCTGTCCGTCTCCCCCGATTAGACCGTAAACCCGTCAAACGGCAGGGACTGTCTCTATCTGTTGCCGACTTGTTCATTCCAAGCGCTTAGTACAGTGCTCTGCACATAGTAAGCGCTCAATAAATACTATTGAATGAATGAATGACGAAGACTGTGCCCGATCTGACAATCCATCCCAGCATCTAGGACAGTGTAAAAGTAAACACAGTATTTTATCCATCCCAGCATCTAGGACAGTGTAAAAGTAAACACTCTAAAAATACACTGTTTTTGAATCTCAGCCAGGAAGCGTCTGGATCCTGGGAGGTGGCAAAGAACCCGTCCCCTCCAACCTCTGGGCTTTGAGATTTAGTGGGTGTTTGAAGTCCCAAGTATAGATCCCCATCCCTGGAAGGAACACATTTACTTGTTCATCCGGGCAGTCAGTTACTCGGTCAAGCAGGGAGTCTGTCAATCAGGCAGTCACATAGACAGTCAGCCAGCCAATTGCTCATTCAGTCACGCAGTCAATAAGTCAATCGATCAGTCACATAAGAAGTCGACAAGTCAGGCAGGCGTCAATCCGCCAGTCGGGCGGCCTGCCAGCTAGTCAGTCATCGACCAGTAACCTAGGCAGTCAGTCATCCAAGCAATGTCAGTCAGCCGGTCAGCTACTCTTTCAGACTGCGGGTCGGTCAGCCAGACACACATTGGACACCTCTTTCACCGTTCAGAATTCAATGGTATTAGCGAATATCCTGTATCTGCTGTTTCTGGCAGGCTGCCCGTCTCTCCCAGAGGCATCGATCGGGGTCCGCCATCTCTGCCCAAGAGGTTCTTCATTGTGAAAGTGGTGATGAGGAAATGGCTGAGGTGGGGGTGAGATGAAAGGAGGTGGCAGAGAAAAGCATTTCACTTCTTGAAAGAGTAGAAGTGTAAAGTCTTGTCCCCTGTGAAGGGGATTGTGTTGTCGCCTTTCTTCACTCTTCAAGATTTGCCCCTCCCTCACCCCGCTCACTCTACCCACACACAGAGCCCAAGTCTAGAGGCAGAAGCCACAAACTCTGTGCATTTCCCAGCCCCTGAACCTGTGAGTCGTTCCTGAACTGGAAGCTGCGGGTCTGGTTTCAGTTGGATTTTGTCAGCATGCTCTTCTTTAGCAGTGTTATTACCCACAGGACAACTAGGAAAATAATCAGTTGCATTTATTTTTTATTTTTTAAGCACTTACTATGTGTCCAATGCTGTTCCAAACACTGGGGTGGGCCCAGGCACAGTGAAGTGAAATGACCTGTCCAAGGTCACACAGGAAGTAGCTGGCAGAGCTGGGATTAGAACTCAGGTCCTTCTGACTCCCAGACCCGTGTTCTTTCCACTAGACCACCCTGCTTCTCTTATTAGGTGCTTACTGTGTGCAGAACATTGTATTAAGCACTTGGGAGAGTGCAATATAGCAGAGTTGATACACATTCCCTGCCCACAGTGAGTTTACAGTCTAGAGGGGGAGGATAAATGTTATTCCTCACACATACTTCATGTGTATGTTAACTGCAATCTCTACAGCACTGAAACACACATGTACATATATAAGCGTAGTACCCGAAGCCCTCTCCCACCCCTCCTGACCCTCCTAGACCTCCCACCCCTCTCCCTACACACAAACACACACACACTACCTGAAGCCCTACTCCTCTTAGCCTTTCTGCCATCTCCCCTCAGCTCCCCCCCACCCCCAACACATACACTTATCTGGAAAAGAGGAATTTAGGATCTTAGCTTGGGAAAAGTCCATGCCTCTCCTTTCCTCTCCAAGGGAACGTGATGGTTGGATCTGAGTCCGGCCAACTCCCGCCTTGAGAAAAGGGTACAGAGGGACAGGCTTACGTTCTGTCCCGTAGTCGTTCTGGACGGCTTGGATAGCATTCACACCTTGGAGGCCCTTGTCATCGCATCAATTTTCACTTTTAAACCCGGAGAACAAGGAGCACATGTGTTTCTATGCTGAGCGATTTCACAGTTATGTCTCGCCCTGTGAGGTCTGCCAGCATAGTCCTGGAAACAGCAGCGGCATATTGATTTCATGCTTGTTAGATGCTGTAAAATGAAATGAAGCACTTGATATTCACCCTACCCCCATCCCCATGGTACTTATGTACATCTCCTTATATATATCTCCAATCTGCAATTTATTTTAATATCTCTCTCCCCCTCTAGACCGTGAATTTCCTGTGAGCAGGGAATGTGTCTACCAACTCTGTTAGACTATACTCTCTCAAGTGCTCTCTGGACACAGTAGGAGCTCAATGAATATGATTGGTACTCCCCCAAGCACTTAGAACAGTGCAGAGCACATAGTAAGTGCTCAATAAATGCCACTGATGGATTGATTGGGACTGGGCCGGAGTGTGGCCATGGAGAGAGAGCATAGAACTGGGAATCGGGATGAATTTAGAGTCTAATCCCAGCTGTGTCATCTGCCGGTTGTGTGATTTCTGGGTATGTTCATTCGATCGTATTTACTGACCGCTTACTGAGTGCAGAGCACTGTCCTAAACGCTGGAAAAGTACAATTCAGCAACAGAAGTTGCTTCTCTGTGGCTGTTTCCTCATCTGTTATGTGACCGTGAGTCCCAAATGAGACGGGAACTGTTTCCAATCCGATTACTATGTCCCATCCTGGATCTATGCTTGGGACTCATATATATATATATATATATATATATAAAACGGAGCCCTGCCCTGAGCAGATTTTACTAGCCCAGTAGGTGGGAGGAAACAAATCTCTTCTCTTAGAGGTGAAAGACAAGCAGAAGGAAATTGGCATAAACAGAGTAGAGGAATTTAGTCAATCGTATTTATTGAGGGTTTACAGTTTACCAAGTGCTGTACTTGGGAGGGAACAATTCAACAAAGTTGGTAATAATAATTATGGTGATTTAAACACTTACTGGGTGCCGGCCACTGTACTCAGCGCTCGGGTGAATATTAAATCAGGTTGGACACGGTCCCTGTCCCACATGGGGCTCCCAGTTTCAATCCTCATTTTACCGATGAGGTAACTGAGGCACGGAGAAGTGACTTGCCCAAGGTCACACAGAAAAGTCATAGACACGATTCCTGCCCACAAGAAGCTTACGGTCTACAGGAGGAGTTAAACATTTAGACAGACAAGAGTATTGCAGGAGGTAGGTGCAGTGAAAGAAATCATGCAATCCATCGGTGATAGTTGAGTGCTTACTATGTTCAGGGTACTGTACTTAGTAAAATACCACAGAATAAGCACACGTGTTCCCTGCCCATAATGAGCTTACAGTGTAGAGGAGAGAGGACTTTGGAAATTTCCCATAAATCGTGCCACAGAACCAAAGACTACCCTAGTGTCTCCCTCAGCATTTAGCACAGTGCTTTGAAGCACAGTAAATGTTTCATAAATGGTGCTATCCCTATCATCATCAGTAGGCACTTGGGAGAGTATAATATAATTTGTTGATGTGATCCCTGCCTTTTAAGAAGCTTACAATTTAGCTGGGGAGAAAGACCCTAAATTATATAATAGGAGGAAGTGATAGAATGTAGACTGTATATGCATAACTGCTCGGTGAGTCCTTAGCTCCTTTTGTGGCACAGAAGTTCTGTTTTGACTTTGGGAGAGAATTCACACTTCTGTGTCGTGCTGGACCAGGAAGTCTAGTGCTCTCTGCTTGCAAGGCTATAGGTCAATCTACTTTTCATTATTATTATTTATAATAATATGAAGCACTTACTGTGTTCCAAGCACTGTGCTAAACACCGAGATAGATACAAAACAATCAGGTCAGACACAGTCCCTGACTCCAGTGGGGCTAACAGTCTAACTTCGTTCCTTCAGTTGTATGTTTCGAGTGCTTACTGTGTACAGAGTGCTTGGGAGAGTATGATAAAATGATGAACAGAGTCCCTGCCCACAGCGAGCTTATAATCTAGAGGGGGAAGCAGAAATTAATATAAATTACAGACATGTGCACAAGTGCTGTGAGGAGGAAGAATTGGCACTTAATCCCCATTTTACAGATGAAGAAACTGAGACCTAGAGAAGTGAAGGGAGTTTCCCAAGGTTACAGAGCAGACAAGAGGCAGAGTCGGGACTATTCATTCAATCATATTTATTGTGCACTAACTGTGTGCATAGCACTGTAGTAAGCACTTGGGAGAGTAAAATACAAGAATAAGCAGGCACATTCCCTGCCCACAAATGAGCTTAAAAGGAGACAGACATCAGTGCAAATGAATAAATGACAGATATGTACATAAATTCTTTGGGGGGGGGATGGGGGGCACGTGGGGGGGTGAACAAAGGGAGCAAATCAGGGTGACGCAAAAGGGATTGGGGAAAAAAAGAAAGGAGGAGCTTCATCTGGGAAGGTCTCTTGGAGGAGATGTGCCCTTAATAAAGCTTTGAAGGGGTGGGGAGAGAGTAATTGTTGGATTTGAGGAGGGAGGGCGTTCCAGGCCAGAGGCAGGACGTGGCGAGTGGTTGGTGGTGAGATAGGTGAGATGGAGGCACAGTGAGGAGATTGGCATTAGAGGAGCTAAGCGTGCGGGCTGGGCTGTAGAAGGAGAGGAGAGTAGTAGAAGGGACTGGAATTCAGTTCTTCAGACGCTCAGTCCTGTGTTCCTTTCACAAGGCCACGCTGTTTCTAAGGGGCTGATGGTTTTTGCCTTGGCCTGCCCACCCCCTGATACCTTCCGTCCTTCCGTGAGCAGCCTCTTGACTTTTGGGAACCCACCCTCCCCATCGCCGCTCGTCTACACTGTTGGCACTTGGAGACTGGCTACAGCCCAGCAGGACATGTGTAGGGATTTAAAGCCACAGAATGCACTTGGAATGGAAGACACACCTAGTTAGCCAATCAAGGGTCTGCAAAAGGTAGAAAAATGCCTTGTCCCTCCAGGCTTGAAGCTCCTTGTGGGCGAAGAACGTGGCTAATTCAGTTGTACTCTCCCAAGTGCTTAGTTCAGTGCTCTGCCCACAGCAAGCACTCAATAAATACCACCGACTAATACGGTGTCACTGACAGGCTTGGACGTGTGTTTTTCTTGACTTTTACAGCTGGTGAGAGGGGACTATTCTTTAGGAATGTCACTACCAACTCTTTTATACGGTAATAATCATAATAATTGTGGCATTTAAGAGCTTACTATGTGCCAGGCACTGTTCTAAGCACTGGGGTAGGTACAAGCTAATCGGGTTGCATACGATCCCTGTCCCACATTGGAGTCACTGTCTTAATCCCCATTTTCCAGATGAGGGAACTGAGGCACAGAGAATTTATTTCCTTCAAACGTATTTCTTGAGCATGGTACTAAGTACACTGTATGAAATAGCAATAAAGCGAGACAATCCCTGCCCACAATGAACTCACAGTCTAGAGGGGGGAAAGTAAAGAGGAATCAAATAAATCGAATTACAGATATACACGTAAGTGCTGTAGGGGCAGGGGGCGGTGAGTCAAGGTGACGCAGATGGGAGTAGATTAGTCGCAGAGCAGACAAGTGACGGAGTGGGGATATTCTGCAGTGTCCCACCCGATTATCTCATATTCACTCTAGTGCTCAGTAGAGTGTTTGGCAGATGATGATGTTAATAATAATAATGGTATTTGTTAAGCGTTTATTATGTCGTATTTGTAATCTTAGCCTCCGGCAGGTTCTGACCCTATTGGTGTCTTCCTTGGAAGCATTTCTCTGACTTTGTTTGCCCTCAAAATCAATAATGATGCTTCAAGACTTTTCAACTGCTATTTATACTATCATAATTACTATTGCCAAACTGCCATGATTGCAGCATTAGTAATTTTGTTGATTATAAATAGCACTAATGCTTCAATACATTACCAACATCTGATGGTCTCGTGAAGGCCTTGACTCCTACATGGTATAGGTAGTGAGGATTTAACCTGATTAATTTGTATTTATTACAGCACTTAGAACAGTGCTTGACACAGTAATAGCTTAAGTTCACTTTTTTCCACCAAAACACTACCCCAAATCGCTCTGCCTCTAATCTTCCCACACCCTTAGCCTAAATACCCCTTCCCACATCAGAAGTCAAAGGAACTATTCCAATGTAGAGGCAGGCTGGGAATCAGGGGATCTGGATTCTAATCTCTGATCTGCCGCTTGTCCGCTGTGTGACCTGGGGTGAGTCATTTCACTTCTCTGTGCCTCTTTTACCTCATCTGTAAAGTGAGGATTAAGATTGTAAACCCCACTTGGGACAGGGACTGTGTCCAATCTGATTGGTCTGAATCTACCCTGGTGCTTAGTACAGTACCCAGCACATAGTGAGCGTTTAACAAGTACCATAAAAAAAGGCTTTTCCACCTCCCCTGGAGTTTCTGGGCTTGTCCCAATTTGTTGTCATGTCCTAGAATCAGAAGCGTTCATTTATGAATTTAGGCAAGTCACTTCTCTCTGCCTCCGTTCTCTTATCTGTAAAATGGTGATTTTGATTGTGAGCCCCAGGCGTGACAGGGACTGTGTCCAACCTGATTAGCCTGTATCTACCCCAGTGTTTAGAACAGTGTTGGACATATAGTAAGCGCTTACCAAATGCCATCATCATCCTTATCATTTTTGTCATTTGCACCGCCTGTTTAAGACTGGTATCGGGTAGCTTCTATGGAAGAGAGAGAGTCCCAGGCCGGAAACATCGCTACTTATAAATAATGTTGGTATTTGTTTAGCGCTTACTATGTGCAGAGCACTGTTCTAAGCGCTGGGGTAAACACAGGGGAATCAGGTTGTCCCACGTGGGGCTCACAGTCTTAATCCCCATTTTACAGATGAGGGAACTGAGGCACAGAGAAGTTAAGTGACTTGCCCACAGTCACACAGCTGACAAGTGGCGGAGCTGGGATTCGAACTCATGAGCCCTGACTCCAAAGCCCGTGCTCTTTCCACTGCACCACGCTGCTTCTCAATTCTACTGCTACTGCTAATTCGGCTGCTACTTATTCATCCCAGCCTTCAGTGGAGTTGGTTAGTGATGTTTTGCCATTTCCCACTGGTGACATTTTCAACGATAAATAACTCCCAAACCCGCTCACTGTCTTTTTGAAGTGCCGAATCAATGTGAGAACCTATACCCTCCCAAACCAAGTTTAATAATTGCGGTATTTGTTACATGCTCATTGTGTGCCAAGCACTATACTAAGTGCTGGGATTGATCTCTAGACTGCAAACTCACTGCAGTGGACCGTGTCTACCAAGTGCTTAGTACAGTGCTCGGCACACAATAACTGCTCAATTTATACCACTGATTTGGACAAGATAATCAGGTCCCACATGAGGTTCACAGTCTAACTAGGAGGGAGAAAAGGTATTGAACCCCCACTTTAATTGACTTGCCCAAGGTCCCACAGCATGTATATGGCTGAGCCAGAATTAGAACTCAGGTCCTCTGACTCCCAGGCCTCTGACTCTTTCTACTAGGTCACGCAGCTTCACACAATGTTTACATAACATTCCTTCAGCTGTCTGTTTTCAGAAATATTTTGATGTCTGGGGATAGGCCTCACCCTCTCTCCACCAGCTGGGAGTTTGGGTGAGAGAATGGGAACGGTTCAGCCATCACTGCAAAACAAATCAAGTTCATGTCCTCCTGGGAGAATAATTTTTTTTAATTGGCATTTCAATACTTATTATGTGCCAGGCACTGTACTAAGGGCTGGTGGGGTAGATACAAGTTATTCAGATTGGACACAGTCCCTTCCTCAAAGAGGGCTCACAGTCTTAACCCCCATTTTACAGAGACGTGAAAGGAGTTTTGCCTAAGGTCACGCAGCAAAATGGTGCAGCTGGAATTAGAACTCAGCTCCTTCCGACTCCCAGGCTGGTGCTTTATCCACTAGGCCACAAGCTTCTCAACATACGCCCCGGAGGACAGGGACCGTGTCTAATTTCCACCTGCATATTCCCTTCTAGCATTTAGTACAGTGCTCTGCACCCAAGTGCATGTAGTAAGTGCTTAATGCTATTACTACGACCCTTTGACTTCCAACCCCAAACTAAAACTGAGGCAACCCCACCGTGACCTCTTTAACAGCTTCGTTGGTACCCGGTAAAGGAACCAGAAGCACTTTTCATAGCCCCAGCGGGTAAGGCAGCAAGATATTCTCTCTCAGCCTTATTTCACCGTCAGAAGTGCCTCCTTCAAACAGAATTCTACGTCTCTCTCCGCTGACTCTTTGGTAGCTAAGGCACTGAGCATCAATGGCCTAGTGGAAAGACCACAGGCCTGGGAGTCAGAGGGCCTGAGTTCTAATTCTGGCTCCACTGCTTGTCTGCTGTGTGACCTTGAGCAAGTCAGTGCACTTCTCTGTGTCTGTTACCTCATCTGTAAAATGAGGATTGTGAGCCCTATGTGAGATGGGGACTCTGTCTAAGCCGATTATCTTGCAACTACCCAGTGCTTATTACAGTGCCTGGCACATAGTAAGTGCTTAACAGACACCATTTTAAAAAAAAGCAAAACAAAAAAATCCAGTTCTTTATTGACCTGGAGTGGGGCAAAAAATGTTAGCTACAATTCTGACCCACACAAGAACTGAAAGTCCTGTGCTACTCTCATTTTGAAAATTGGTTCTAAACCTATTTGTTGCCATCAATTTGCCATATAAAAAAGGTTGAGAAATGATTTTCCAGCTCTTACAGAGTCGCTTCATTTCTCCTTCGGTTTGACATTACAAAATTGGAAAATCATGGGCTTCTGATAGAGATCCTCTTTTGAGTAAGGAGCAGTATTGAAAGTGTCATTGAAAAGATCCCAGAAGATTGGGCAGGAGTTCAGAGCTAGGCGAACTTTCATTTGGACAATAGCATCAGAATTTTTCTCATGATGTCAATCGGATTTGAAAACAGAATTGCTCCCTCCAAGTGGAGCTATAAAACTGTTTGGGTTAGAAACCTTCAGAAAGAGAGGAAGGGCTGTTTGTGATACGTAAGGGAGATAGTGTGGGTTCATAAATAACCCGCTCTGGACCAAGTGAGAATGAAAACTAGTTGCCGAAATGGTACCAAATTGAGTTTTCATGTTGTGTCTTCATTTTGGAGAAAAGATAGAGGAAAAAGAAATCCCATTTTTTTTTCTGGGATGATAAAAGCTCCAGAAATGGTTTCTATGTCCCTGATCCGGCAGTGCCAAATATAGTCTAATGACAGGCAGAACAGCTCTAGATAAAAATGAGGAAAAAAAGAAAACTCACCAATGTCTTCTGATGTTCAGTTATGGGGCTCAGTAAAAGGAAGGCTGAACAGAAAAAAGGAAGCTCTCAAATGCTCATATTACTTGGTTGATTTTTTTTTTGCCCCCATATATCAGTGAAATCTTATTCTGCTGAGCAATTAAGCCTCTGTTTAGTTGGGCTCTCCCAGAAAGTGATTAAAGCCTTTTATCTCCTTTATACCTTTGTAACTTCTCCCCTTGTAACTCAAGTGCGTGTGTGTCTGTGTGGTATGAAAGGAAAAGGATTATAACAGCAGGAAATGTGAATTCATCCCTTGCAAAAATCCCTGGTATTTCAAGCCTGAAATGAACAAGAGGATGGAACAGGGAAAGAAGAGAGCATAGGAGGAATAGTCTTCCTTCCAACCCAGTCACACCACCTAGTTGTCCAGTTTAGGCCTCCCACTAGGCAATTCTAAGCCTGCTCAGATATATTCAGCTCCTTGTGGTATTTGTTAAGCACTTACTATGTGGCAGACACTGTACTAAGTGCTGGGGTGGATACAAGCAAATCGGGTTCCGCATAGTCCCTGTTCCACATAGGGCTCACAGTCTTAATCCCCATTTTACAGATAAGGGCATTGCGGCACAGAGAGGTGAAGTGACTTTCCCAAGGTCCCACAGCAGATGGAGTTAGGATTAGAAGCCATGACCTTCTGACTCAGAATCCCTTGCTGTACCCATTAAGCCAGGCAGCTTGTGGAACGTGTCTACTACTCTGTTTTAGTGTACTCTCCCATGCACTCACAGTGTTCTGCACACAGTAAATGCTCAGAAAAAACGTATCATTGACTGGATTTCATTGACACTTGGGTGCGGAGTGTAATCTCAGCAAAGTGTCTGGAATGTTGAAACAATCTAACACCAAACCTTGGGGCAAGCATGAGAGGAGAAGCTGTGTCACCTAGTGGAAAAATCACTGGCCTGGGAGTCAGAAGGACCTGGGTCCCAGCTCTGCCACTTGTCTGTGTGAGCTTGGGCAAGTCACTTCACTCCTCTGGGCCTCAGTTCCCTCATCTGCAAATTGGGGATTCCATGCCTGTTTTTTCCCTCCTACTCAGACTGTGAGCCCCATATGGGACCTGATTATCTCCTATCACCCCAGCATTTAGTGCGGTGCCTGGTACAAAGTAAGCTTTTTTTTTATGATATGTGTAAAGCATTTAATATGTGTCAAACATAATTCTAAGTGCTGGCGTAGATACAAGCAAAATCAGACACAGTCCCTGTCCCGTGTGGGGCTCCCCGACTAAGAAAGAGGGAGAAAGGGTATTTAATCTCCATTTTACAGTTAAGGAGGCCCAGAGAAGTGAAGTGGCTTACCCAAGGTCACACAGCAGACAAATGGCAATTGGGATTAGAACCCAGGTTCTCTGACTCCCAGGCCTGTTCTCTTTCCACTAGGCCACGCTGCTTCTCAAATACCATAAAAGTGCTTAACAAATACAGTAAAAAAAAGAAAAAACCCCACAAAAAACTGAACCACCACCACTACCATGATGACAACAAAAAAGACTCTCCCAGAAAATGCTAGACAGATGCCAGATCATGGCAGCGGGAATCGTAGGAAGCCAGAAGAGCAGAGACCTCAGCTGACTCCATCCGGCTTTCAGATGGAAAAAAACACTGTCCTTGGCTTTTCATTCCTTCCACGGCCTGAGCTGGACCCAACGGCTTTGAAATGGAGCTCACATAGTAAATTGGAAGAAGTTCAGCCAGTTCAAAGCAGACCAATTGTTCTTTTCCTGTTCAAAAGCTTTGATAAAAAAACCCTGACATTCTCCTCCGATGTGGCTTTTGAGAAAGGGTCAATAGGATGGTTTTGCTTTCATGACTAATAAAAGCCAGGGTTAGGATTGGCCTTAGGAGGAGATGTATGAGAACTCAAACTTTAGGCTTTGCTTTTAAAATAAAAAAACAAAAACTGAACAAACCAAAAAACATTTGACTGGATTGTCTTAAGCCCCAATTTATAAATATGACTTCCGATAGCTCCCTGTTAGAATCCTTCTATGTATATTTGCCTTCTGCCCAGATTCTAAGGCTGCTAATTATTCTTCCAATTAGTGCTCTTTGCTTAGGGCATTAACTAGGTAAATGGGGCGGCCACAGGAGGTTACTTCAAAAATGTTGCTCACTCACCCCTGCCTATTTGTGTTTTTTTCTCCAACGATGGGATATGAATGTCTGAGGGCTCTTCTTTCCCAATTTTCTCCCGGTCCTATGCTATCAAGGCAGTATTACACAGTATTTCAACATGAGACTTAATATTCTTACATTCTTTGGCACTGGTTTGCATTTGAAGATAGTCTGCAGCCAACTAAAGGAAAAAGGCTTCTAATACTCGGTTAGGGCCATTCGTGTCCATTTCATTGGCCTTTTTATTTGATGGTATTTGTTCATCACTGACTCTGTGCCAGGCACAGTACTCAGCTCTGAAGTAGATACAAGCTAATCAGTTTGGACATACTCCATGTCCCACAGGGGGCTCTCAGTCTTAATCCCCATTTTACAGGTGAAGTAAGTGAGGCACAGAGAAGTTAAGTGACCGGCGCCCGGTCACACAGCAGGCAAGTGGCAGAGCCAGGATTAGTACCCAAGTCCCTCTGATTCCCAGGCCTTTACTCTATCCACTAAACCACGTTGCTTCTCATTTTAATTTTGGGACAATGATGCTCAATAGCAGTGCTTCCCTGAAAAAATTAGGTTGCAAAGTGAGGATGTGAAAGGTGGTGAGAATTCATTTTGGGGTTCTAAATTTGATGACGAATTTCAGAGCTTCATTTTTCTGAAATTAATTTAACACCTTGCTGCCTTCTGATCACTGTCTTGGTGAGATAGGAGCAAATCTTTGGAACAATATTTACAGTTGCAGTTGTGAGATTTTTCTCTAAATAGGCTAGGAAAGCTATTTCTAGAAGATATTCACAGCTATCAAGAATAGGTGTGTGTGTGTGTGTGTGTGTGTGTGTGTTCCTCTGTGGTTTCATTGTGAGGGTGTTTACTGCTTTCAGAGAGGGTGAAATCTGAAATAATTTCTCCCCATAACTCTCTTTTTCTCTCCTCCCAAGCTAACAAGCTTCTACTGCACCTGGCAACTAACCCTCTTTTTTTAATTGTATCATCTTGTAGCTTGTATCTAGACTTCAAGTTATTTGTGGGCAGGGAACACATCTATCAGCTCTGTTGGATTCTCCCTAGCGTTTAGCATAGTGCTCTGCTTATCACTTAGTGTGATAAGCGCTCAATAAATAACACTGATAGATTGTAGCTAACCTTTCTGAATCTCGCAACTAACCTTCCTGAATCTTGTAGCTTGGCCTCAAGGTAATCTTGTTCTCAGATATTCCAACTCTGACCCATAGCTCCCTCCTTTAAATCCACCAAACTGTGGTAATTTGTTCAGCACTGTACCAGAGAAGCAGGGTGGCTCAGTAGAAAGAGCATTGGCTTGGGAGTCGGAGGTCATGGGTTCAAATCCCGGCTCAGCCGCTTGTCAGCTGGGTGACTTTGGGCAAGTCACTTGACTTCTCTGTGCCTCAGTTACCTCATCTGTAAAATGGGGATTAAGACCGTGAGCCCCATGTGGGACCACCTGATCACCTTGTATCTTCTCCAGCGCTTAGAACAGTGCTTTGCACATAGTAAGCACTTAACAAATGCCATCATTATTATTAACTGCTGGGATAGGTACAAGAGAATCAGGTTGGACACAGTCCCTGTCCCACATGGGGCTCACAGTCTGAAGGGAAGGGAGAGCAGGTAGTTAATCCTATTTTCTGATAAAGAAAATGAGGCACCCAGCAATGACTTACCTCATGTCACACAGCAAGCAAGTGGCAGAGCTGGATTAGAACCCAGGTTAGGTGTCTCCCAGCCCCATGCTCTTTCTGCTAGGCCACGCTGCTTCCCTCTGGAGCCTGCGCCTGCCAGGCCCGCAGTATCTCTTTGGCCCGGCAGCCTCAGATCCTGACTCAGCCAGCCCGCCGCCGCCATCTGCCATCTTCCCTCCGAAGGCCTGGGGCCGAGGGAGAGGCTGCGGTGGAGGCCGCGTCACGTGACGGTGGCTCTGGCAAGAAAGCGTAGCCGGAGCAGGAGACCGTCGGGATTTCGAAACCGGGCATATGGGCTGCTTGGCTCAGAGGGGAGCAGAACGCGAAATCGGAACCACGGTGAGTAAGGAATAGTGCTTGTCAAAGTGCCCGTGTGTGGGGAGGGTGAGGAGAGATTGGAATGTGATACCATTTCTGGGCAATTTCCCAGGGATCCGCAGTCTCTGCCCTCCCCCTTGTCTTGACCCCGGAGGAAGTGATGCCTGAGGGGGCAGAAAAAGAGTGCCAGGCTTCCCGAAGGAAGCTCGGTGGAATACAGCAGGGCTCATGATGATGGTGATGATGATAAGTCTAACAGTGCTATTTGTTAAACCCTTCCTATGTGTCAAGCGCTGTATCGAGCACTGGTGTAGACCCAGCGTGGCCTCGTGGATAGAGCATGGGCCTAGGAATCGGAAGGATCTGGGTTCTAGTCCCAGTTCTGCCACTTGTCTGCTGTGTGACCTGGGGCAAGACACGTCGCTTATCTGGGCCTGGTAGTTCATTTGTAAAATGGGGATTAAGACTGTGAGCCCCATGTGGGACAGGGACCGTGTCCAACCCGATTTGCTCGTATCCACTCCGGCGTTTAGACCGTGAGCCCCAGATGGGAAGAAGCTGTGTCCAGTCTAAGTGGGAGGAGAACAGATATTGAATCCTCATTTTACGGATGAGGAAACTGGGGTACGGAGAAGCAACTTGCCCAAGGTTACGCGGCAGAGCCGGGATAGAACCCAGGACCCCTGAGCCCCTCGACCCGTGCTCCTCTCATCAGACCGTGCTTCTTCTCCAGTGACGGTCCTGTCGGGGGAAGTGTAGGATTGGACAAAGCCAGCCCCTCAGTCCATCGAGGGTATTTATTGAGCACTCACTCTGTGCACAGCACCTGAACTAAGCGCTTGGGAGAGTCCAACAAAAGCGCCTAGTAGCCCACCTTTATTCGTGTTGGTTACAGACGCTGCAACCTAAGTTTTCTGTTATTGCATAGTGAATAGAACACGGGCCTGGGAGTCCAAAGGTCACGGGTTCTAATCCTGCTCCGCCACTTGTCGGCTGTGTGACCTCTGGCAGGTCACTTCACCTCTTTTGGGCCTCAGTTACCTCATCTGTAAAATGGGCATTGAGACTGTGAGCCCCACTTGGGATAGAGACTGTGTCCAACCTGATTCGCTTGCATCCACCCCAGCGCTTAGTACGGTGCCTGGCACATAATAAGAGCTTAACAAATACCATTATTATTATTGTTATGTCCTCTTGGACAGTACTGAACGGGGAGGAAAGCGTGTGACACAGTGGGAAAGAGCCTGGGCCTGGGAGTCAGAGGACCTGGGTTCTAATCCCGGCTCTGCCACTCACCTGCTGGGTGCCCTCAGGCAAATCACTTCATGTTTCTGTGCCTCAGTTCCCTCAACTGTAAAATGGAGATTCAATGCCTGTTCTCCCTCCTATTAGACTGTGAATCCCATGGGGGGGACAGGGACTGGTCCAATATGTTTGTCAGAGTTTAGTGCTATGCCCGGCACATAGTAAGCGCTTAACAGATACCATAAAAAAGAAAAGCTCAGCTCTTTGGATGCCTAAGGTCACCACAGTCTATTACTACCCCATAAGTGGGAAGAACAGATCTGTGCCCTTTGGGCATCTGGTATTCACCCCGCTTTCAGGCCCACGGCCCTTATGGACATAGCCATAAATCACTCCTTTCTTTTTATGTCCATCTCCCCCTCTAGAATGTAAGTTCATTGTGGGCAGGGAACATGTCTAACAACTCTGTTGTATTGTACTCTCATAAGTGCTTAATACAGTGCTTTGCACAATAAGTACAACTGACTATGCATTGAATAAGTACCATTGATTGATTGAAGGTTAAAGGGAGACCAGAAGAGGGTGCAATGAAGAGGGGTAAGTGCATCCAATTCTTTCTAATACCAGAGCGGGTAGATGGGTGAGATGAGAGAGAGGCAGGCAGGGGGATCAAGGAAATTGCGATTCCTTTTATCGATCCGTCGATGGCGTTTATCGAGTGTTTAATGGTTGCAGAGCACTGTATTAAGCCCCTGGGAGAGTTTACAATTCAACCGGGTTGGTAGACACGTTCTGTGCCTTACAAGGAGCTTACAGTCTAGAGCGGGAAACATTTAATATAAAGAGATCATTTTACAGATACGTACACAAGTGCTGTAGGGCCGAGTCTGTCTTAAATCCTGCCCTGGTGACAGGAGCTCCGTAAATAGACGAAAAGGCCTAACGTGATGTATTTCCCTTCCCAGTCCCCCCCATGAGCTTCTGTGAATTTCATTTAGGGGTGACACTCTCTTCTAGGTATGGAGATGTTCTCCTTCTGGGTTGAGAGTCTGGGAGAATATGACTCGAGCGTTCTTCTGAAAGTCGGGTCAAAGACTGGCAAGGCCAATCTCCCAGTACAGCCCGGCCCGGACACTTTGGTCCTCTAGCACCAGCTTGCTCGCTGTCCCCTAGTCTTGTCTACCTTGCCGCCGGTCGCACGTCCCTCCCCTGGGATGGAATGCCCTTCCTCTCCAATTACCCCTCTCCTCACCTTCATTGCCTTAGTGAGGTCACATCCCCCCCCCCCATGAGGCCTTCCCCGATTAAACCCCCATTCCCTGACTCCCGTCCCCTTCTGTCTCATTGACATGCTGAGATCTGTACTCTGTGGATCTTCACCCTGCCCGTGGCCTCACGACGTTTATGTCCGTACCTGTATTTTATATCGGCGCCTGCCTCCCCCTCTAGCCTGCAAGCTCCTTGTGGGTCGGGAACGTGTTTACCGACCGTTACATTGTCCTCTCCCACGTGCTCAGTACAGTGCTCTGCACACGGTAGGCGCTCAATAAGCGCCATGCTTCATTGGTGAGGGACAAAAGAAATGAAATGGATGTGGCTGGTGTCACTGGGAAACGAGCTAAGATTCTCTTTGGGAGTTCTGTTGAGAAATGTGAAGCCTGAATCTGTTTTATAGTTCTCCTTTAGAAGACCCTTCTCCCCATTTAGTTAAAGGCTTCAGAGTTCCATCGTTGGGAAGGACAAGAAAAAGGGGAATTACTCCTCTTCTGACACTGACAAACTGTTCGGGGTGCTAACGGATCTGACCTTCTAAAGAGGGAAAAATGTCGGTGAGTGGCTTTTGTTACACAGAGGTAATCTACTGGCTGTGGACTCTGGTCTGGGAGCCAGAGGACCTGGATTCTAATCCTAACTCCACCAAAGTGCACGCCGAGTGACCTCTGGCAAGTCATTTAACTTCTCTGTGCCTCAGTTTCCACATCTGCAAAATGGGGATTCGATACCTCTTTTACCTCCTCCTTAGATGGCGAGCCCCGTATGACTCATCGATAGGGTCTGATCTCGCTGTACTGTATCTATCCCAGTGCTTGGCACAGAGTAAGCGCTGAACAAATACCACCATCTCTATTAGCATTTTTTCACAGAGGGAAGCACAAAGAAATCTAGGTGACTGTTTTCTTTAAAATATTTCAACTTTTTATTAAATATTTTATTCAGTTTCAAGATCACAGTTAAAGTACTTTAGCAGGTTAGACACATGACTGACCATGTGCAACTTTTAGAAATATCAAATTAGGTATAAGATTTTTGGAAGAAAGAAATTTTTATAAATGTGTATATTGAATTTTACTACACACACACTTAAGAAAGCAATAATTCTGTGGTACCATTAGATGGAGATCATTTATTACATGGTATGTTTACATCCACTCTAAAGAGAACCAAGCCTGTTCCTCAAAGCAAAAATGACCGACTCAGCCCACGCTGACCCTCTGAACAGACGTAAGACCAAGCCAGGATTAGTTAATGGTGTGTAAGGTACAGCGATTCAAACCTAGGAGATAATCTAGGGATATGGCGGGTAGGGGGAAAGAAACTCGGGCTGTCTTACAGTTAAATTCCTGAGAGGAGGAGACTAGTTTAATGCTGCCAAAATATCCGAGAAGATTTTATTTATGTCTTTCAGCACATCCGTCCTCCATCCCCACTCCAGGAGAACAGAGCTGATGGACTGGGGCTGGGGGGTAGATGCCCGGAGTTGGGGGGTGAGCAGATTACTCTGGGAAATCATTGTGATTAGTTCTCATGAGGTAAGATTTGCGCTTTTGGGTGAAAGGTCCGTGATCTCTCCCTCCCACGTCCTCGGTGACCCCACCCGGTGAGCCGGGACGTCTTTGGAAGATTTTGACAACGTTCGGAACTGTAGGAACTGTGTGTAAACCTGGTCTGCTGTGTAAATAGATTCCGACCATTTTCTGGAAAAAGACAACAATATCTATCTCTCTATCTATATATATCTATATATATATATATCTTATATATATATACACACACACACACACACACACACAAACAAGTTCAAAAGTGCAGGCTTTCCTCCCTTAATTGACGATTAGAAATTGGCCAACCTGAAACGACGTGTTGGTTCAGAAGAAGAAACATGACTTGGTTGTTGAAGAGGAGGTGAAGTGAGTCGGCGGGGCAGGGGTAAGTGTGGTTAAGTGTAACATTTCTCTACAGGGATCGACTTTTGTCCTTCCCTTGTCATTTATGAATCCCAGAAGCATCTCAGAGAGGCCGAGGTGGGAATTGACAAAATGGCCCCTCCTCTCACCTCCCCATCACGTCTGGATGGGGGGGGGGGGGGGTGGGGAGATAGACGGCAAGCAAGACTAGGCCAACGGAAAACGGTCTGAGGTTGCCTCTAGGAACATGAAAGAAGAAAATACGAATGGCCCCAGGCATCCTCAGAGGCTGCCAGATGCTTCGGGGAAACGAAATGAAATGGAAATGGATGAAATTCCGTCTCCTGGGAATGCGCAAGAGTCACAGGCCTGGCCTGCTGCTCCTCTACGATAACTACTTCTGGGCCCAAAACCACGGCCTCAAGTGGACCCTAAATCTGGGAGCTAACGATGCCCTGCTCGGAGCTGTGATGACCTGTTACGTCGATCTCAGAGGGAACGCTGTACTGTGAGTCTCCCCCTCCCCCCGCATCTTTCTGGCGCACAGAGGGAGACAAGGCTGGCCAGCTTCTCGGCTCGCCTCATCCCGATAAGCCGGGGCCGGGCTTTCTGCCTGAGGCCTAGCCGGCCCTGCCTCTGCCCCGTGGCCAGTCAAGATTCACGTGCAACAACCCCGGCACCGCTAGCTTACTGTTAGTGAGAAACTCATTTTACTTCCCCGTCAATGAACCTGTGATTCCATTTAATGAAGGCTCTGGATCTGGCACCGCTTTTTTTTTTTTTTTTTTTTGCTGCCTGAGATCAGAGGGGGGTGTGACATTCCCATCCCAAGGGCCAGGGACTGCAGCGTACAAACCAAGTGGACGCTAGCCTTGGAGGCCTGGCATTTGATCGGACAAAAATGAGCAACATTTAATGGACAGCTCCGTTACAGTAAACTGTTCGTTAACTGAGCTTCGATTTGCTCATCTTTCTCTGACCTGGTATATTTTCTTATTTGTCGTCTGTCCATCCTCCACGCGTGAACTGGAACTGTAAAACTGCCAGTTTGGGGGACTGATAATCGACAACATGGCTTTGGGACGCTGTAGTAATATAAAAGCTCATTCAATCTTATTAAATAAATACACTCCATTTCTGAAGTCACAGCACATTCATGGGAATAAATACTGTCAGGAATACAACAGCACAGTTCAACCTCCAGAAGGTCTTTTAATGAATTGACTGAAACAGTTTTGGTCTGAAATCGGGGAAAATCACCTCACTCGGGGACTAGAACCTGTATCTCAAAGGGTTTGAAGAATGATCTCTCTTTCCCAACCTCATATACAGTACTCAAACAGTTAGTTGAAAAAGATGCCTTTTACAGTATTTTTTTTTCACCCAGCTTCTTAACATCGTAGCTTCCGCTACGCTAATACACTTTACAGAACGTAAAATTACAGAGGAAATACCCAGGTAACTAAATAAATAAAAGTGAAAGAAAACTGGAAACTGGAATAATACAGCATCTCTCTATGTGAGACCGACCCCCCCCAACCCCCGCCCCCCGCCTCGCATCCAGCATCACAGAGGAGAGTTAGTTTTTTGTTTTTTTTTCCTGAAAGTTTTATCTTACAGATTGGAATTCTGGTTAAATGCATAAATAGTGATAAGTCTCAACTAAATTCAGAAGGGGGTTCATTAAGATATGGTACAACGTATTTAGAATAAAAAAAACAAAGCAGAGGAGCATCATATTTTGGTTTGCTGAGATATACATAAGGTGCGACAATTTCTTCTCTAGAGGCCTGTGGGAATGGATTCATGGATGAAAGTGTTTTTTCTGTTGTTTTTTTGGCGTTCTAAAGTTCACACCGTAGCAGTATCAATTCCCCCCCTACACCCCACCCAAAAAAAAAAAAAAGCCATCGAGATAATAACTGGAAAAAGAGGAAAACAGTAAATGTTGGTCTGAAATTTTTGTGCTAACAAATTCTGATACCTGAAAATACCCCCACACCCTAGCAGATTTAGGGTTGGGTCAATTCTAGCTACTGAAATCAAGATATCATTCAGAGAACCAACAGGGCAGTGACTAAATAACTATAAAGCTTTGCAGGATTTTCTGCTACTCTCAGTGCCTAACCGCTTAAAAATTAAGCAATTCTACAAAAAAGGTTTTAGAAGTATCTGAAAACAGTCATCTCCAGTAAATTATCCGCCCCCCCCCCCCCCCCCCACCCTACCGAAGGGGAAACCCACCAAGGTTTAGGAAAAACAGATCAGGTAAGATATTAATTCACATAGAAAAAAGTAAGCCTTTGTGGGTTTTTTTTTTTCCATCATTTTGTTTAAAAAAGGTACCATTTACTGTACAGAAATCTCTTAAGGAAGGATAGCGAAATTGGATCGGAGGAGGGTGGGACACTCTGGCAAAAAATAGATCTATTTCTAGTTGGGTGGACCTATCTGTACCATTGTTAAGGTGCAGGGTCCGCACCGCTTTTTTTGGATTTCAGCTCACTCTCATCGCCCGCCGGGGCCTCCGACGCTCGGCAAAGCTGCTGGCACCGGTGATTCGTCTCGGACCTCGGGGTGGGGGTGACCAGGTTGGTTCCCGGCTGGGCACGAAGGCGGGGGGAGGCTCGACCCCTGATGACCCGTTAGGTCGGCTCTCCCCCCGCCCCCCGATAGAGCTCAGAGACCCTCTGCCGATCCCCCTCTCTCTACCAGGCACGCGATAAGGTGCACGTCTCTCGAACACTGGCACTGAAAGGTCTAGCCGCGACCGTGGAAAGCCCCACCTAGCCTGGGAGAAGAGAGAAGAGAGTTTCTCCTTTTTTTTCTTTTTTTTTTTTGTATGGCTATTTCATCAAATCACAGGTACAAAAATCATCGGTATCAATTCAGTCAAGTATAAATAAGAAGGCCGGATCGAACCAGGCAAACTTTTCATCCCTCCCAGACCTATTTCACGAGGCGTCCCCGGATCGATCTCACGCTCTCGAAATCCGGCCGGTGCGAAGACGGGTAGAAAAATTATTGCTGGAGTCCGATAATGACAATTGGGGTTGGATCGTTTCTTGTTTTTTGTGGTTTTTTTTGTGCTGCGATGCCAAAGCAGGGAAATGCTTTGTGCTACGGAACAAATACCCTGTAGAATTTATCGTTGCGGGATTGGTTTTGATTCATCGCTTTGCACCTGTTGCTAGGAGACAGGATACTGTCAGAATCAGGTGCGTGCATCAATGTGCTGAATGTTAGGAGCCGGGGGAGGGGAGAGGGAGGCAGGCTTGGCTCTGGTTTGTGCATGACTGGATGTGTGAAAGCAAGGAGACCCCAAATGCAGGAACGGGTTGGGGGGGTTTGCTCTACAACCTACCGGCTCTCCAGAGACCGCCGGCGTTCGCCCGAGGTTGGGCCCCCTTTCTCCAGCTGGCCCAGGTGAGGCGGCGGGGAGGTGCAGATCTGTTTCCCAGAGTTCATGCCATTTTGGAGGTCTTCGACGCTTTCAGGATCGTGAAGTAATACTAAGGTCACTTCTGAGCGATATTTTTCATCTTTTTTTTTTCTTCTTTTTTTTTTTTTTTTTTGCTTCTTTCCACATTCCCGCCCTTGCAGGCCCCTAAGCGAAAATAACCAAACCCTCGAGGCGTGAGACACACATTAAACTTCAGGGCTCTTACCCCAGCGGTGGGGGGGGGGGGGGGGGGGCGTAAGGTGGGGAAAGGTGGGGGGAGATTCACCATAATTTGCCCATTGCAATTTCTAAGGGGGGGGGGGGCGCGGGGGCGAGGGAGAGGAAGGAAGAAAAAACAAAACGCGACGTGTAAGAACAACCAGACTTTGCTTGTGTTTTTACCGCAAAACTACCACTCTCAGTGGCAATTCTCAAAGTGCAGAAAGATGTGAGCCTTGGAGCCCGGCCCACACCGCTCACCGACGGTGCGCCTGTTCCAGGCTGTTTGGGATTTTTCGGAACGGGACTTTAAATTTCTCCTACAATATAAATGTCGGCATAACCTATTATATAAACCATCTTAGAACTTAAATCTTCATGTACAAAAATGACTAAGAATATCTAATAATAACTAGTGCAGTGCGTCAGTTTTTGTTTTGTTTTTAGAATAACTAAGTATTATACGAAACTAGTTTTTTCCCCACTCTCCGGTTGGTGAAAACGGTTTTGCTCTACGAGCCGCCGCTTCCCAAGAACCATCTATTTACCAGTAAGAGCCTTCAATAGAAAGCAAAGTTCCAGGATCATTCCGTTTTCTGTTCGTGAGTTTTCGGACAAATAACCTCACCCTCGAAGTTTCCGGGGTCCTTGGGCCGAACCAGCCCCGAGGTCTCAGCTTCTGGCTTCAAGTGAAATCTGGGCCGTGCGGGTGGATAAGTAAGCACTTACGGGCAGTCTCGGTTTCCCATCCGCTGGGCTGACTGGCTTTCCTCAATAAAGACAAGGCTAGGATAATCGGGAAAGCACACTGTTTTACAATAAAGTGGGGCATTCACTGATCGGCGCAGGAGATGAGTACGGGAGCCTGGGGTCTTTCTTTCGGCTGTCCGTCGCGGGCCAACGGAGACCCCCTCTGGCTTCTGCAAAGCAAGGGCGAGGAGAGAGAGAGGGAGAGAGGAAATCAATCATCCAGTCTGGGTAAGTGCTTAGAGATCTGACTTCTGGGCTCCGGCCACATATCTGCCGCGTGACCTCGGGCAAGTCGCCTTCACGTCTCTGGGCCTCCTGTGTAAAATGGGGATAAGAGTGTGAATACCAAGTGGGACAGGGACTGTGTCCAACCTGATTAACGTGGATCTGCCCCAGTGATTAGAACACTGCTTGGCACATAGTAAGCACTTAACAAGTACCATCGTTAATATCACTATTGTAATGGCCGGGGAAAATGTCTTCCGTAAGTCTTCCTTCCGGTCTGCATTTATCACTTGTTCTGCTCTTTTTTTTATGGTATTTGTTAAGCCCTTACTAGGTGCCAGGTACTGTACTAAGCGTTGGGCTCACAGTCAGCGTGGCTCAGTGGAAGGAGCCCGGGCTTGGGAGTCAGAGGTCATGGATTCGAATCCCAGCTCTGCCACTTGTCAGCTCTGTGACTGTGGGCAAGTCACTTAACTTCTCTGTGCCTCAGTTACTGCATCTGTAAAATGAGGATTAACTGTGAGCCTCACGTGGGACAACCTGATCCCCCTGTATCTCCCCCAGCGCTTAGAACAGTGCTCTGCACATAGTAAGCGCTTAACAAATACCAACATTATTAATCCCCATTTTCCAGATGAGGGAAGTGAGGCCCAGGGCAAGGGAAGTGACTTGCCCAAGGTCACACAGCCAACCAGTGGTGGAGCTCTGTCCGACTCCCAGTCCCGTACTCTTTCCGCTAGGCCACACTGCTTCTCAGATCTATGTTGGTATTTGTTAAGCGCTTACTATGTGCCGAGCACTGTTCTAAGCGCTGGGGTAGACGCAGGGGAATCGGGTTGTCCCACGTGGGGCTCACAGTCTTAATTCCCATTTTACAGATGAGGTAACTGAGGCACAGAGAAGTGAAGTGACTCGCCCACAGTCACACAGCTGACAAGTGGCAGAGTGGGGATTCTCCCAATGAGGTCCATCGAGTCCTCAACTGTTCATTCCTCCATTGATTCGATGGTACCTATTGAGCGCTTACTGTGTGCCAAGCACTGTACTAAGCTCTTGGGGAGACTTTTCCCCCACTGTGCTGATGGGGCCGAGACCCAGACCGGTCGAAGATCCATCCAGAGGACCGCATTTTCCCTGGTTTACGGATCTCCCAGTCCTCTGGCTACTCAGCTGTGTATTAAGTCGCCCACCGTGGAGACTCAACTGTAAACGACTGTGGTATCTATTAAGTAGTTAGGGTCTGCCTAGCTCTGTACCGAGTGCTAGGGGAGATGATGATAATAATGTTGGTATTTGTTAAGCGCTTACTCTGTGCAGAGCACTGGTCTAAGCGCTGGGGTAGACACAAGGGAATCAGGTTGTCCCACGTGGGGCTCACAGTCTTAATCCCCATTTACAGATGAGGTCACTGAGGCCCAGAGAAGTGAAGTGACTTGCCCACAGTCACACAGCTAAGTGGCACAGCCGGGATTCAAACCCATGACCTCCGACTCCAAAGCCCGTGCTCTTTCCACTGAGCCACGCTGCTTCTCTAAGATAGACTAGAAGTGAATCAGACCCAACCTCTGCCCCACGTGGGGCTCTCAGTATCATGGGGGAGAACAGGTCCCGTTTTCCCGATGAGGAAACCGAGGCACGGCCACCTGAAGGACACCATCGCACAGCCCCGGCACCCGAGGACGACTCCCACGGAGCCCCGGTACCCAAGGGCGACCCTCACACAACCGAGAACCCGAGGGTGACTCTCTCACAATTCCCGGCACCCGAGGGCGACTATCCCACAGCCTCTAAGCTCGTCGCGGGCACGGAACGTGTCTGGTTACTGTTCAGTTGTACTCTCCCAACGGCTCAGTACAGTACTTTGCATGCGGCAAGCGCTCAGTAAACTCATGGAATGAACGAGTGAATCAAAGGGTGACTCTGGCACAGCCCCCGCACCTGAGGGCAACTCTCACACCGGCCTGGCGCCCCTGGGAGGCCAGGACCAGGTCTCCCAGCTCCTCCCAGTCTTCACCCCTCCTTCCCTCCCCTTGCCTATGGCACTGGCAATGAGAGGGGCTGGCAACGGGATCCTTGGCACCTCTTCTTCTAGGACAAATTAGCCACTGGCGCAAAACACTTCTGTCATTACGTTTGGAAGGAACCAGCCGGAGATGCCGGGAAAGGGGAGAGCTTCGACGGAAACTTTCCGGGGGGCAGCTCATTTCCCACAGCGCTCCTCCTCGATACGGGGAACCAGAAGTCCCCGCTTGGCGAGACTGAAGGAAAATGATGGAAAATTCTAACGGACTCTACCCATTTGATATTGCCAATGATAGATCTGGCAACTCCTTGACACTCACTAGCCAAGTCGGCCGGGTAGGTTCTCCAAGAGATCAATCTTTTCAAAGGCTTAATCAAGCCCGCTTCTGGGTTGTTCCTGTCTGTTTCTTTCACTGGTATTTATTAAAGCGCTAAACCCCGGGCCGGGCGCTGCACGAATCTCTGGGTAGATGACAGCTAATCGGGTCGGACACGGTCTGGGTCCCACAAGGGGCTCGCAGTCTCTATCCCCATTTTACGGATGAGATAACTGAGGTACAGAAAAGTGAAGTGACTTGCCCAGGTTCACAGACAGCAGACTTGCGGCGGTGCCGGAAATAGAACCCCGGTCCGAAGACTCCCGGGCCCGGGCTCTTTCCCCTAGGCCACGCTGCTCCTCTTTCTCCTCAAGAGGCACAGATCAACAGAGGTCTAAGTAGGCTCGATGAATAAGACTGACCGAGGCAGACCGATTTCATTATCACTGTTTCCACCCCCTCTTGGACACCCGGTGGAAATTTCCATTTCTTTGTTACCCCCTGCTCAAGGTGGTAGTCCAACACAAGAATCTGACACTCTGGAAAAAACTGCTAAGGAATCAGAACGATCAATGGGAAAATGAAGGAGATAACACGGGGTATTTAAGAGTCTAAGCAGGGTATGGATTTTTAGAGGCTTATCTGACTTGAACCCAATTGCGACCCTGCCGACCACCTTTTTTTAAAAAACCTGAAAAACGGAAATCTGGCTAAGTTTTTTCTTAATATTCTCAGAACCCAAACGCTCTCAAGTTGAACGGCAATTCCATCTTAATTAAGTCGGAGTCCAACTTCAGTAGCTTTAGCCCAGTCGATAGGACCGACAGGTCTTTCGGTACCGGATACCGGAAAAGCTGGGCCGCTTATAGCAGTGTGGCCCAGTGGAAAGAGCACAGGGCCGGAAGACAGGGCAAGGCGCTAAACCTCTCTTTTTTTCTGGTATCTGTTAAGTTCTTATTATTCTATTAATTGCTATTATTTTTGTCTGTCTCCCCGGACTAGACTGTAAGCCCGTCAATGGGCAGGGACCGTCTCTATCTGTTGCCGATTTGTACATTCCAACCGCTTAGTACAGTGCTCTGCACGTAGTAAGCGCTCAATAAATACTATTGAATGAATGAATGTATTGAGCATTGTTCTAAGCACTCGGGGTAGTTACAAATTCATTAGATTGAACACAGTCCCTGTCCTGCATGGGGCTTGCAGACTGAGTAAGAGGGAGAACAGGAAAACTGAGGCGCAGGGAAGCGGAGTGACGTGCCCCAAGCCAGCCAGGAAGCGATTGGCAGAGCAGGATTAGAACCCGGGTCCTCTGATTCCCACGCCTGTGCCTATCCACTGCGTCACGCCGCTTCTCTGAGCTCCGTCAAATGGGGATTCGATACCCGTCTGCCTTCCCCATTGGACCGTGAGCCCCGGCGCAACAGGGACGGGCTCTGATCTGACTGTGCGCTGTTCGGCACCGGGCAGTCGCTTAACAGATATCGCCATCGGTATTATTTTTCAATGGGATTTCCCTTCACCCTGTGGTAGAGTCTGGAGATTCCTTGGGTCCCTGGGATCAGTGACCCTTCCTGCTCCAGAGTCGCGGTCCCTGGCTCAGACCCAGAGGTGCGGCCTTCGGGGCAACGCCGGAGGCCACCTCCCCGGATCCGGCACAGACCCATCCCTGTTGTGGGCGCCCACGGGCAACGGTGACCCAACCTTTGCACCACTTGCTGATGCAGGAAAAGGGCACTTTTCCTGAGAGAGTCCTTGCTGTGCCGGTGTCGACACACATCAAAGTAAAAGCTAAAATAACCCCATGCCCTCCAAAAATTTACGTTTTCCCTTTAAGTCTGAAAGAGCCCAATCCAACCCATAAGCGATGTAGTTTAGTGGACGCAGCCCGGGCCTGGGAGTCAGGAGGATCTGAGTTCCAATCCCGGCTTCACTATACGTCTACTGTGTGACCTCGGGCAAGTCATTTCACTTCTCTGTGCTTCAGTTACCTCATCTATAAAAGGGGGATTAAGTCCGTGAGCCCCATTGTGGGGCACGGACTTTGTCCGTCCTGATTTTCTTGCATCTACCCCGGTGCTCAAAACAGTGCCTGGGACATAGTAAGCGCTTAATAAACATCGCAATCATCTTCATCAAATCGGAAAGGTGTCACTGTTGAACAAGACGCAGCATGGCTACTGGATACAGCACGGGCCCGGGAGTAAGAAGGACCTGGGTTCTGATCCCGCCTGTACCACCTGTCTGCTGCGTGGCCTTGGGCAGATCGATTCACTTCTCTGGGTCTCAGTCCCCGCATCTGGTAAATGGGGAGTAAGACCGGGAGCCCCAGGTGGGATAAGGACCGTGTCCAGCCCGAAGGGCTTGCAACTACACCGGCTCTCAGCAGAGCGCCTGGTACAGAGTAAGCGCTTAACAAATACCATTTAAAAAAAAAAAAAAGAAAGGACCAGAAGGCCACGTGTGGCACTCTGTGGGTGTCCTCCAGGGCTTCCCCGGGAGGCAGCTACCCGGGGAGGGGGCGACGCGGGCCTCGCGTACCAACCTGTGCACATTCTCCATGGCTGCCACCTCAGCCAGGGCGGCGAGACTGAAGAAGGCAGACACAGCCGGCATGTCTGCGACGTGATGCGCCTCCTCCGCCTCGGTGCCTCCGGGGAACTCGTCGCCGGCGTCCGGCTCGGCGCCCGCCGTCTTGGGAAGCTCGCTCTGCAGTTGCTCCTTGGCTCTGTCATCTACACGAGGAAAGGGGGTTGGGGCAATCGTGAGGCTTCAGGAGAACCACAGACTGTCGTCTCACAGAGCTGTGCTGAGACCACCCAGGGAGGCAGGGGTTTGCTTCTTAGAGGACTGTTTCCCCTCAAAGATGAAGGCTGATGAGCCTTCTGCTTGGAAGAGAAGATTCCTAGCAGGAAATGGCTGCTCTCGCGAATCTGGGCTGGGCAGAGGGATAAAGGGAACGTAACTCCCTTTACGTAACGGAGAACTCCCCGACCGAAGGAGGCCCGGTGACTTATCCCCCTGAGTTTTCCTGAAGCGGGGTTTCGGCGTAACCACACACTGGGCAGAGAGCTCGTGTATTTTTCCCTGAGCGAGAAATCGAGAGTGGGTGGTTTCTCGGGGATGCTGAGCATTTTGGTGATCACCGCCCCACGCCGGGCACCGAAGCAGAGGTGGGCATCAGGATGCCAGGCCGGGGCAGACCAGACCTGCCGGGGCCGGCCGGCGGTGCCGCGGGAGCGGGGGGAGGTTGCCGGGGCCCGAGACCTGATGCTGGTGGGTCACGGCCGGACAGAGGGGGCAGAAGTCAGGCAGATGGGGGGAGATGCAGAGTGGGGGGGGTCCGTATATCCCGGGATTATTAAGTCCCAGCAGCCCCTTTGCCCAGTCGACCCTGATCGCGGCTCGCGACTGAGTCGAAGCGAAGGACGGGAATGTAAGGGGTCCGCCAAGGGCAGCTGTGCCATCAGCCTGTGGAGACTTCCCAATCCAGAAGGTCCCAGGGCCGGAGCCCGGGCAACCCACCAGGTGACTCGGGGAAGACTCGGAAAAGGGGGTTCGGGTCGAGAGCGCTGGTCATGGCTATGTCGCGCTCCCTCTGACCTCTGACCCCGGGTCACCACAGTTCCAAGATAAAAGAGGGCGGGGACATTCCCGGAGGGAGGCTGTCTCTCTCCTCACCCCCAGGCTGGCCTGGTCTCCCCGCCGAGACCCCAAAAAGCCCAGAGGGGTCGTGTCCGTCCCGTCACGGGCCACACATCCTCCCCACCCCGAACCCCGGCCGCCACTCCTCCTCACCTAGAGACTCCCCGGCCGGGGACACCTGTCCGTCGGCCGTCCTGACGAGGTGGGTGATCTTCGTTTTCCTCGCTTTCCGCTTCTGGCTGCCGACCAGGGGCTCGTGTGCGGCCGCCGGCTCCGCGCCGTCCGGGATCGCTGCAGCGTTCTTACTCTTGCGGGCAGGCTCCGTCGGGGCTCTGTCTTCGGGAAATATGGCTGCAACGGGAACACAGACGGACACGCACAACTCATGTGACAACCGTGGTGCTGACCGCCCAAACCCTCCCAACCCTCTACCTCAGCCGGACGGGGAATAGGAGGCAGCTGGAGTCCGCGTGAGGCCGACGAGATGCAATCCTGTCGCATCCAGGGGCTGGTCAACGGCCCTGACCCAAATGTCCCTCGTCCACCAGGCCGGCAGAGAGATCTGTCTGCAACCGCTCTGAGAAGCGGCAGTGGCCTCGTGGATGGAGGGCGGGCCTGGGAGTCAGCAGGACCCAGGTTCTAGTCCTGGCTCCACCGCCTGTCAGCCCGGAGCAAGTCGCCTCACCTCCCTGTGCCTCAGTTCCCTCATCTGTAAAATGGGGATTAAGACCGTGAACCCCATTTGGGACAGGGGCTGTGTGCGACCTGTTTACTTACCTCTACCCCAGCGCTTAGTGCGGTGCCTGGCACATAGAAAGCGCTTTACAAATACCACGACAGGAAAAAAAAGCAAGCAAACAAAGCAAGACCGGAGAGGCGGAGGCGGCACTGCGGAGGACAGCCTGCAAGCAGAAGGAATTAGCACCTCCCCTCACTCCCTACCGCCCCACGTCTCTGACCCGGTTCTCTGTTCTGGACACTCTGGGGAGCCCTGGAGGTCTAGAGGAGGCTTTCGGGGGGTCTCGAGACCAGAGGCACTGGGAGGAAGGGCATTATTTCTGAGTTCCAACTACTCCTCTAGTAGAAAGGACGAGAGACCAAATCCTCCCCACCCCGACGAGTCCCCGATGGGCACGCTCAGAACACGCTGCTCCCTGGAGCCTCGGCTGCAGGACTTGGCCCCTTGGCCGTGCCCCTGCCCACCGGGGTTCTCTGGGGCTATCCTCCCGCCCCTCCCCCTGAATCTAACACCAGCTGGATTCTGGATTTTAGAGGTTGGCGGCGGTAGAAGAGGGTCACTCAAGGCCAGAGAGCCTGTTATCTGGATGAGCCACAACTTTCCTTGGACCCTGAAGGAGCTGGAAAATTCCCTCTTAGGGAAACCAAGTTCCAGACCCCAGAGTACCCGCGTCCGATGACGACGGCCAAACTCAAAAGCTTTACGGGTGCCGCCGGGGGCCAGGAGGACGGACACAGACCCTCCCGCTTCTGCTCCCGCCTTAAAATGGCTGCAAAAGCAATGACTCATGGGAGAAGAGAGACGCCATCTAAGTTTCCACCCACAGACACGTCCTGTTGACGTGCGTCTACCCCCAGGCCACAGTCGGTCCGTCAGCCCCTCCGGGGAAATCCCCTCAAGCCCCAGAGAAAGGATTGCAAGGGGCCATCTCTCCTCCTCTCCTCACATCTACTCATTCCTGAGGGGAGCCACTAGCGAGGGCCAGAGAAGGAAGGATTACTCGCTGCACAATTATTAATATCATCATCATCTAGGGAACAGATGCCCAAGGCAGTCGGAGGAAGGAAGATCGGAGAGGCCTGGCCCATCCACGCGTTGGTACCTAGTGGCTGCGGAACCACTTACATTTCCAAAAATCTTCATGATCCCTGCTCTCCCTTGGGGGAGAAATTGGGTCCCGTAAAGTCCCTCCGGCTCTCCCTCCTCAAGAATGAGCCTTTCAAACCCACTGCCCTCTTCACTTCCCTGTGCCCATCCCGCCATCATTCATCCAGTGGTATTTACTGAGCGCTTACTATGGGCAGAGCAGTGTGCCAAGCGCCTGGGAGGGTACGACGGAATCGGCGGACACGTTCCCTGCATCTAGAGAGCTTACCGTCGAGAGGGGGAGGCAGACAGCAATAGGAATAAATAGGTAATTTAGAACATATAATTTCAAGACACGTACATAAACGCTGCGGGGTCGGGGTGACTATCTAGCGTCCAAATGTCCAGTGAGGGACCCAAACTGCACAGGTGACAAAGCGATAGTGGGCGGGGAAATAGGGTGGGAGGGACGAGGAGAGACCTTACATCTTTATTTCAGCCCTGGAACACCAGACATTCGGCCCATCTACTTTCCAATGAGCAACACTGACCACTGGTCGTGGAGGGTAAAGGTAGGAACCACTCAGAATCAATGATCCTTACCGAGCACTTACTATGTGCAGAACACTGTGTTAAGCGCTTGGGAGAGTACAAACAGAATGAGCAGACTCGTTCCCTGCCCAGAATTCTGCAAAATAAAATTTCCATCCATTATGAACCCTGCCATCCCTTATGACCTTGGTTATTATTATTACTCTTATTAATCATTATGATGTATTTGATAAGCACTTACCACGTAAGCACCGATTACAAGGCATTCAAGTTGGACACAGTCCCTGTCCCTCACGGGGGCTCACAGTCTAAGCAGGAGGGAGAAACACGGTATTGAATCCCCATTTTACAGCTGAGGAAACTGAGGCCCAGAGGTCACCCAGCAAGCAAGTGGCAGAGCCGGGAGAAGAACCTAGGTCCGTGTTCTTTCCACCGGGCCACACTGCTTCTCTGCCGGTCAGCCCATTTCCAAGGCCAGGTGGAAGGGAGAGACGGGGTTACCAGCCAGGGGTGCTATTTCTGGGCTCTGAGTGACATCATGTTATTAAGATGAGGCATAAAAGGTGTGTGAAAAAGGCGAGGGTTGTTTCAGCGATATTCAAAGGCCCCACCCGCAGAATGCTTACCAGTTGGTTTTACACGCAGATGGAGGCGTTCCATCCTGTGTCCCGCTATCACCGAGTGGGACACAGCTTCACTGTCCCACTGTCACAGCTTCGCTGTGCCTTCCCAGATCGGATCAAAGAGAGGGGCTAGACCACCCTGCATTACAGAGAGGGGCTTCCCTGTGGCTTCAAGTTGTAGCAAAACAAAGGGAAACAGCGTGTAATTATGCTGGGGCACCGTAATGACTCACAGGGGCTCCTCAGCATGTTCTCTCTCTCACAGAGAGGGGCTATATGGGGGAGGGGGGGGGTCCTCTTTATCTCCAGAGAGGGTCTGCACTGAGGGCAGAGAGGGGCTACACTGGGGGTTCTCTCCATCACAGACAGGGGCTACACAGCAGGTTCACTGGGACCCAGAGCGGGGTGCCACGCTACCAGGGTTTGGCCAAGATGGGGAGTCGACGAGGGCGCGGCAGGCAGCGAGGCAGGAAGGAAAGGATTAGGAGAGATGAAAAGGGTGCAAGATCCGAGGCAGGACTCCTGCAGGACAGAGCGAGGAACCCATAATGCAATTTGCACCAGTACCTTTTTCTGGAACATTAGCCTTCTCCTTTTTGTGCTTATATTTGCTGACAATTTTGTGGAATAGGTGCTTTTTCTGAGACTGGATTGAACCTACAGACGATATTAATATAAATACATTTTTAATGGCGTATTCAGCAAAACCAGGCCGCCCACAAGGGACCCTTCCCACCCACCGCAGAAGCCCCCAGGCCCGCACGCCACCAGCCCACGCGGCTAACCGAGAGGGGAAGAGAACCCAGGCGAGGGACTCCATCTTCCTGCCAAATTCCAGTTTCCGCTTGGCATTTCTCTGGGCACTCACTGAGCTAGGGGAAAGAACTAAGCCGTTTCTTCAGACGTTCACCCGTTCACCCGGGTGTCCGAGGCGGAAACCGCACAGATGGGGCGAGGGAAACTGCAGCTGAGGGCTCTGAAGAGGGAAAACGCATTAGCGACTGAGCCGTCGGTAATTCGTTCGCACCCTGTAATTTGAACCAAGACGCTACTTATAAACGCACGAACCATCCCCCCCACAGAAGGACTGGTGGCGGCTTTAATATCGCATTTTTCTCCACGGTATTTGTTAAGCGCTTACTATGTACCAGCCACTGTTCTAAGCGCTGGGGTAGATGCGAGTAAATCAGGTTGAACAAAGTCCCTGTCCCACTTGGGGCTCACGGCCTTAATCCCCATTTTTCAGATAAAGGAACCGAGGCACGGACAAGTGAAGCGACTTGCCCGAGGTCACACGACAGACAGGTGGCGGAGCCAGGGTTAGAACCCAGGTCCTTCTGACTCCCGAGCCTGTGCTCTATTCGCTTGGCCAAGCTGCTTCTCAGTTAAGTGACTTTACTGAGTTAAGTGACTCGCCCCAGGTCACAGACAAGTGGAGGAGCCGGGATTAGAACCTAGGACCTTCTGAACCAAGACCCGTGCTCCATCCCCTAAGGTCACCTGGTAAACTCCCAGAAGGCGCGGATCATTTCTACTAACTTTATCATACTCTCCCCACTGTGGGCGGGGAATGTGTCTGTTATATTGTTATACTGTACTCTCCCAGGCGCTTAGTACAGTGCCCTGTACCCGGTAAGCACTCGATAAATACAACTGACTGACTGAATACCACGCTCTGCACAGAGAGAGCGCTCAAGAAATACTACCGAATGACCGAGCCGAGCCCTCCCAGCTAGCTACTGAGCAACGCCACGGAGAGCTGGGTTTTTCAGAAGAGATGGGTGGTCCCCCAAGAGTTACCGAGTCCGTAATCCCCGGGAGACCTTCTTGGCTTGGCAGATCATAATAGGAGAAGCTTACCGTGGATTTGGGGCGGGGGCTGGGGAGGCAGAGGCATGGTTTCATTAACGACGCTTTTCTCATTAGATAAGACCACCGACGGTCCATTTCTTGTACCAGGAAGAAAGCTCAAGGAATTAGCGTCCTCCACTTAATCATAAGTTAAGGAACTTTAAACCTACTTAACACATTTCCATTTAGAATCATTAACGTGACAACAGGGCCCAGGTAGACAGAGGTCAGAGAGGAGCGGGCAGTAACCATTTGTCTGTGTGGACCAGAGTGGCATTATGGAAAATGTCACTATCGATAACACGATTAAAAACACAGAAACAGGCAGGGCATCCCAAAGCTGAACAGCAACAACACCGACTACTGTTTTTCAAACACATCTTGCACTTACTGTGTGCCAGGCACTGTACTAAGCACTGGGGAAGATGCAAGCTAATCAGGTTGGACACAGTCCCTGTCCCCGGTGGGGCTCCCAGCCTTAAACCTCATTTTCCAGGTGAGGGAACTGAGGGACAGAGAAGTGAAGTGACTTGTCCAAGGTCCCAGAGTAGACGGATGGCAGTGCCAGGATTAGAACCCAGGTCCTACCGACTCCCAGGCTCGGGGTCTTTCCACTAGACCATGCTGCTTCCCAATCTGATTGATATGGCGACCCTTACTCCCATCTCAGCCCACAAAAGCAGCTCTTCAGGAGGAATTCAAGATGCCCGAGGGCAGATCCTTGCCCCGAGACGGCTAGATTGCCGGGAAGGCAGGACGGCACCTCTGACTTCTGTGGTGGGATTCCCCACGTTCCCAAGACGGCACTCTGCGTCCCACGGAGGTTCATTAGACGAGGCTGTTGATGATGACTGTGCTGGAAATGACCGAGCCGGTGGGCTGGGGACCCTAAATAAGTGTCTACCCCGCTGCCGACCCTGGACTGATATCGTCCCCCTCCCCTTTCATAGCCAAGAGTCCTCCACTTTCCCTACCTCAGAGCCCTCCTAAACTGCACATCTCCTCCAAGAGACCTGACGAAACCCTCATCTTCCCTACCCACACTCCCCCCTCAGAAAGGGAAACGTGCCTGCTAATTCTGTTGCACTTACTCTCCCGAGCGCTTAGTACAGTGCTCTGCACATAGTAAGCGCTCAACAAATACCATTCACCGACTGATCTATGCTCTCAGGTCTGTGCCCCTTTAGCCCTTAGCATTCACCTCACCCTCGGTTGTGTACATAACCTTACACTCCGCCACTTCCCCATCCACAAATCACATTAATGTCTTAGGCTGTAAGATCCTTGTGGGCAGGGATCGTGTCTACCGACTCTTCTGTACTATCCTTAGTGTTTAGTCAAGGCCTCTTCACACGGTCAGCGCTCAATAAATACCATCGACTGACCCACTGGCAACTTTGACTTCAAGGACCATCCTCCTTGATTTGAAAGAGGAGCTTGTTCATTCTCCATTCTGGACTTTCTAGGCCCCCGACATCGTATAACGGTCACCAAAGGGTGTTTCGCACCCTACAGCAGAGAGCGGGACGTGATGCGGAGGAGTCAACTGGCCTGGAGGATGGATAACAAGAAAATGGAGGCCACTGGAAGACAATGGGATGACATCCTTGCCTTACAAGGGTTTTTTATTTTCTTATGGTATCTGTAAAGCACTTACTAGGGTAGATCTGAGCTAATTGGGTTGGACACAGTCCACGTCCTATGTGGGGCTCACAGTCTTCATCCCCATTTTACAGATGAGGGAACTGAAGCACAGAGAAGCAAAGTGCCTTGCCCAAGGTCTCGCAGCAGACAAGAGGCCGAGCCGGCATTAGAACACAGGTCCTCCTTACTCCTGGAGACACGATGCATTCAAAATAAACTCCCACCCTGACCGAGCTCAGAGAAACTCAGAATAAAACTACCTCATCAACTTTTCCTTCTGCGTTTGCTCTCTCATCGCCAGGGGTTCAGGAAACGGTGACTCCATCTTTCCCATCCCACCCCCTGCCCCTAATTCTGAAATTGCAGCCGCAAACTGAAACTAAGTAAATGGCCATTTCAGAGATGAAGGAGGAAACCGGAATGAGACCCACTGGGGATGGGCAGATTGATGGAGTGGGGAGTGATCCAGGAGTTAGAAGGGGAAAAAACAGCAATTTCAGAGAGAAGAGGAAAGTGAAAGGTTTTGTTCCGCTCGTCTGGAGAGATGTATAATAGGCATTTTTCACTGAGGCCCTTAAAGACTAGGAAGTCTGCTACAAACAGTGAATCAGAAATGGAAAGGTCTCCGGGTTGGCAGTGGAGCTGGCACACAGACAGAGTAGGGGTAGACAGTTTTATGGTATTTGTTAAATGCTTACTATGTGCCAGGCACTGTACTAAGCGCTGGGGTAGAGACAAGCGAATCTGGTTGGACAGTGTCTCTGCCCCCTGTGGGGCTCATAGTTTGAATCCCATTTTACAGACTAGGTAACTGAGACAGAGAAGTGAAGTGGCTTGCCCAAGGTCACACAGCAGACAAGTGGTGGAGCCGGGTCCTCCTGACTCCCAGGCCCGTGCTCTACCCACTAAGCCATGCTGCTTCTCAGTTGAGAGCCAGGATGGAACTGCAGGAGGAGAAAGACCCTTGAGTTGGATCGATCAGTCAGTCGCTGCCATTTACTGAGCTTGTGCTCTGCAACATACTGAGCGCTCGGGGAGAGTCCGCTAATTATAGAGTCGGGTGGGCACGATCCCTGCCCTCTAGGAGCTGGGGGTTCCTGCCCAGCTCATCTGGAACAGAGGTGATGTGGAGGCGATGGATGGATTGGTCCTGCAGCCGTTAGCATAATGGGAGCTCAGCGCAAGTCAAGAGAGTTTCCCTCACCCGTCCCGTACGTATCACCGGCCCGGGAAGTCTGGGGCTGAACCCCGAGACAGGTGGAGAAGTCTATACCCGAGGGCGTAACGATGATACGTAACTGCGGCGTTCGTTGAGGAATTACCATGTGCTGAGCACTGCCCTGAGCCCTACATGGGGCTCACGGTCTGTAGGAGGCCAAAGGGGTATTAAATGCTCATTTGGCAGATGAGGAAACTGAGGCCAGGAAAATTACGTGACTCGTCCAAGGTCACAAAGCAGGTAAGCGGGGGTGCCGGGATTAGAAGCAGGTCCATGCTCTTTGCGCTTGGCCACAGTGCTTCTAAACTTCCCATTTGGATTCATTTCTTAAAAAAAGCCTATCACTTGCTCTGGTTTCAGGGCTTGGCAGGGAACCTTTAGATTTCCCCTAATAGTAATACAAACCGTATTTATTGCTTGTTTACTCCGTCCCCCTCCTCGGCCCCCTCCTCCGGCCCCCAAGACTCTGCTAAATGCTGGAGTAGTCAGATAATTACATCAGGCACAGACTCTGTTGCAAACAAAGGCCGGAGTTTAAGGGTGACAAGAGAGTTCATTCATTCATTCAATAGTATTTATTGAGCGCTTACTATGTGCAGAGCACTGTACTAAGCGCTTGGAATGAACAAGTCGGCAACAGATAGAGACGGTCCCCGCCGTCTGACGGGCTTACGGTCTCATCGGGGGAAGTTAGCTCCTTCCCATTTGACAGGTGCGGAAACTAAGGCCCAGAGAAGTTCAGTGACCGTCCAAGGTTACACGGCAGGCTGGAGAAAGACCTGGGATTTGGAACCCAGTTCTCTTAACTCCCAGCCCCAGGCTCATTGCCTCCCTTGTGGAAAAATGCACCTGACCTTTGCTTCTCTAAGCCCAAGCCCTCGGTTAACCTTAGAATGTCTCTCCCAGAATCCTCCGGGTGGGAAGGGAGGAGGAAGGAGCCAAATGAAAAGCCTGACCACGATCTGAGGAGCATCCTGGAAGTAGGAATTTGAATAGAATGATGTAGCCAGAGGTAGGAAGAGAAGGAAAAAGCCAAACCACTGGTTCGTTTCCCAGCTGCAGTGAGGACGCCCCGTCTCCCTCCGACAAGAAGTCTTTGGGCAGAAGAGAGTACCACCGTTCCAATGGCCTGATGGGCAACTTTCAGAGGATTATCTCCCACAGCCCTCTGGGGACGGGCAGGGAGGAGGAAGGAGCCAACCGAAAAGGCTGATCGTGGCCTGAACGTGGAACAGGAAGCATCCCAGAAGTAGGTATTGGAGTAGAACGATGTACCCAGAGGTGGGAAGAGAAGGACAAAGACTTAAACCGCTCATTTGTTCCCCGGATGCAACAGGGGCACCTAGACTCTCTGCGCCAAGTCTTTGGAAAGATGAGATTCCCACCGTCCACTGGCCCGACGGGAAACTCACCAGCCCGTGGCGTGTCAGTGTTACCGACTGGGAGAACGTGAGGGAGGGGAAAGCATATGAAACAGCTGCTGAAGGTGCTCGGGGAGTTGGAGGGAGGGCAGAAAGAGCTCTCAACAACCCCACACCGCACTGTGTTCACGCAACACACGTAAAACCACCGCAACGAAACATGGGTGGGAACAACTCCCGGATGAAACTGCATGGTCAACGTATCCTCGGGAAAGATTTCTAAGGCCCTTGAATTGCTTGGCCTGAGAGCTAACGATAAGGATAAAAACATAATCACAGTAATAATAGTGTTATTGGTTAAACGCTTACTGTGGAATAATAACGATATTAACAATAGTGGTATCTGTTAAGCATTTTCTAAGTGCCACTGGGATAGATACAAGATAATCGAGTCCTTCACGAGCCTCTCAATTTAAGTAGGAGGACGAACAGGAAGATACCAAGTATCTACCCCGGGGCAGATACCAAGTTATCGGTTTCGACACAGTCCATGTCAGGCAGGGGACTCCCAGCCTAGCTAAGAGGGAGGTAGGACCGAATCCCCATTTTACAAATGCCGAAACTGAGGCCCAGAGAAGTGAAGTGATCGCTCGGGATCCTACAGCAGACAAGCGGCTGAGCCGGGATCGGAACCCAGGTCCTCCGACTCCCGGGCCCTAACTCTTTCCGCTAGGCTGTACTGCTTCTCAGCAGGTCCACCTGCTTCTGAACCGCCCCAGCCTCGACTACAGCCCCGGGACTACTCAAAACATCATCGACTGACACATCCCTGACCGTTTCCCAATCCCCACAAAACCTCCTTGCGATTGGTCTCTCTTGCCCCAAGAGCAGCTGACTGCAGCGTCAGCTGGGACTGGGATTCCATTAATAAACCCGGGGCTAGTGCACGACGCTACCTTGGCACCCAAATTATAATCAGTCGCAAACACGCTTCCCTGATCAGTTGGCTAAATAAAGCAGAGAGATTATTCACTCCGGCTTCAGAGCCGACCCTGTTTGTCTCTCCTCCTCTAAAAGGAGGGAGAAACGGCCAGAACCGAAAGGCCTGAACGGTCTCTGGTCCTCTTCCTGCTCTCCCGCGTCACGCGAGAGTTGACGACTGGCTGATGTGGCGGGACTAGGCCGCGCCCAGGGAGGCAGGGCGGGAGGGTGAAGAAGAAATCGTGCTCTGAGGTGACCAGCGGGCTGTCATCCCAATCACCAAAGGCAGTTTCTTCTTCGTTCGATTTTCTTCTTTATTTTTCTTTTCTTTTAAATGGTACTAAGGAAGCGCTTATTACACGTCAGACACTGTACAAGCTAGTCAGGTCGGACACAGTCCACGTCCCTCATGGGGCACAGCGTCTTAACCCTCCCTTTACAGATGAGGTGACTGTATAGACGAAGCACAGAGAAGTGAAATGACTTGCTCGAGGTCACACAGCAGGCAAGCGGTCGAGCTGGGATTAAAACCCAGGTCCTTCTGATTCCCAGGGCCTTCCTCTACTCACTAGGTAGTCTGCTTCTCTTTTCAGTGGCATCTGTTAAACGCCTACTACGTTCCAAGCGCTGTACGAAGTGCTGGGGAAGATACCGGATTATCAGGTTGGACACAGGGCAGTCAACTGACTTGTCCAAGGTCACGCTACGGATGAGTGGCGAAGCCGGGATAAGATCCCAGGTCCCTCTGATTCCCAGACCCGTGCTGTTCCCGTTAGGACTCATCGAAAGAAAGCTTCCGTAGCTTCGTCCCTAATCTAGCTAAGTCCCGTGAGTCTGAAAAGCAAGTTTCTTTCAGATTCTGCCTCAGAAATACAGATCCTTCCCCAGAAACCCAGGTTGGAAGGGAGAACTTGGAGAAGAGGAGCTCTAATAATTACCGATATAAACGTAGTATTCGAAGAGCGTCTTCTCTGTGCCAAGCACCATACTAAGCGCTGTGACAGATACAAGGTCGCCAGGTCCCACATGGACTTGCAGTTTAAGTAGGAGGGAGAACAGGTATTGAATCCCCATTTATCGGATGAGGGTGCCGAGGTCCAGAGAAGATAGGTGAGTCGCCCGAGGTCGCCCAGCAGACAAGTGGAGAAGCCGGGAATAGGACTCGGGATCTCTGACTCCCGGCCCACGCTCTTCTCACTAGGCCACTCTGCTTTCCAGCCCCGTAGCCTCTCTGGTCTCCGCCCAGGCCTCCGGTCAGCCTCGGCCGCCCTGTTGAGGGTGGGCTCTGGTCGGCTCCCACCCCGGTTCCGGCGTCCAGAAAACCCACAGGTGGCCGGCCTGAGCCAGACCCACCACGCTGGCCGACCCTGGAAGACGGCTGGACGGGGCGCGGCCGGACAATCCCAAAGATAATCACCCTGTACCCCTTCGAGGTCTTACTGAAGGCGCATTTCCTCCAGGAGGCCTTCCCTGATTAGGTCCTCTTCTCCCACTCCCTTCTGCGTCTCCCTGACTTGCTTCTTTGCCTCCGGCCTGCAACGCCCTCCCCCCTCATATCCGACAGACAGTGACTCTCGCCCTCTTCAAAGCCTCGTTGAGGGCACGTCTTCTCCAAGAGGCCTTCCCAGACTATAAGATGGGACCGGTGCTCTGTCAGGAAATTCAACCTGCAACTGGGCAACCAGTTCCCAAATACGGAATGAGGGAACCACACGGTTCCTGATGATTTTCCCGCTTTGGCAAACCGCCCCCCAGACCTCCAACATTCCCCTGGGGACGCTCAGCCGACCCGGGAGTCGGCCCTCAATCCCCCCCGCTGTGGGGACAGGGCGGAGAAGTCACTCAATTCGCCCGCTCGCTAATCGGTGTGGCTCATTTAATTTTGTTTCCGCCGGAGCCCTGACCCTCCGTTCCTCTTGGGGGCTTTGCAGGTCTCTCTGGCAGCGACGGGCAATTTTTACGGCCAATACACTGAGTCACCTCAGACCTCCACGGCCGGGGGCGGGGGAGTAGCCTCAGAGCTCGGCAGTTCTGAGAGAAGTTTTACCAATACGACATGACAAGGCCCATCTCTCCCTGGGGCATCCAGACCCGGTATCTGGCTTGAAGCCCTCTGCTCATCCTCACGCTAAAACGTACCACGAAGACCTTTACCCCAGGCCCGTGGCCCACGTTACTAATAATAGAGGCATTCATTACGCACTTACTATGCGGCAAACCCTGTACAACCTGAGACGTGCACGTCAGACCCAGGATACACAGGCTCACAGTCTAAGGTGGAGGAGGGAACGCACAGTGAATCCCCTTTTTCAGATGAAGAAACTGAGGCACGGAGATTTAAATGACTTGCCCCGGGTCACACAGCGGGCAAGGGGTGGAGCCGGAATCAGAATCCAGGTCCTCCGACTCCCAGGCCCGACCTCTTTCCACTAGACCACACTGCTTCTTCGGCACCTGTGACCCCCGCCCGGCAACGCTCGGCAGATTTTCAGGCCTATGGGGGCCAGGCGAGGAAGGGGTCGATGATCAATCTGGTGGCAAGGGGGAGAAAAGGTCAGTGGGACCAGACTGACAAAACCAGCATGTACTGGGCCAGAGACTGCTATTTTCACTTCTTCCCTCGCGGAGGACTTGGGGTCACCCTGCCTCGCAAGTGGACCGAGACAAGACTCCCCCGACTTCGAACCCCAAAGAAACTCCTACGCCTTAGGAAGCGACTGAGACTCTCCCAGGGGCTTGAGCTTGAAAAGACCCAGCCACACCACGGGAAATGATTCCCAGTGTTAACGTGCTGGGATCTCCAAAAGGATCTTGGGAAAAATCCCAAGCGCCCCTTTCCCGGCAGAACAGAATACAATAATAATAACTGCGGCATTTGTTCAGCGCTTACCATCCAGGCGCCGCACTAAGCGCTAGGTGAGGGAATACAGGCAAATTGGGCTGGACACAGTCTGACCCACATTGGGCTCACAGTCTTAAGCCCCCATTATACAGATGAGGCAACCGAGGCACAGAGAAGTGAACTGACTTGCCCAAGGACACCCGGCAGACAAATGGTGGAGCCGGGAACAGAACTGAGGCCAAGAGAAGATACGGGACTTTCCCAAGGACCCAAAGCAGACAGGTGGAGGAGCCGGGATTAGAACTCAGGTCCTTCTGACTCCCAGGCCTGTGCTCTACACACTAGGCCACGCTGCTTCTAGACCTGGAACTGGAAAGGAGCCAAGAGCAAGAAGAGACGCAAGAAAAGCCCAAGGTAAACCAGTACTCCCCAGAGATTTACCTGAAGATACGATGAGGCAACTCAGGAATCAAGAAGATTCGTTACAAGTTTTGACCGGATGGCAGACAGACTCAGAACATCTTACCTTTGCTGGGTTTCAGCTGTTCCGCTGATACATTTCCGATCTTCTTCTTTTTTCTGGGAACAGAAGCGCTTTTCCGGTCAAATGTGATGGGGCTGTACTGAGGGAGGCTGTTGAATTTTTTTTCAAATTCCTCTTCCAGCTTGGCTAAGCTAAGGGGAGAACAATAAACCAAAACGCAAAATGTTAAAAAAAAAAAAAAGTTCATTCATTCATTCAATAGTATTTACTGAGCGCTGACTACGTGCAGAGCACTGTACTGAGCGCTTGGAATGTACAATTCGGCAACAGATAGAGACAATCCCTGCCCAATAACGGGGGAGACAGACAGCAGAGCAAAACAGAACAAAACAAGTACACGTGAATCAGTTCATAATTACGGGTGACTTTTCGATGCTCAATCCATCAACTGATGGTTTCGGAATAATGACTGTTTATTCTCTGTACTAAACGTGTGGGAGAGTCTCTTTTAGTCTGCAAGTCTCGCAAAGGTCTGGGACTATATCTAATCCCCAGCTGTGTATTCTCTCCCAGCACTTACTACAATGCTTTGCACACTCTATGCACTGAATAAGTACTATCAGAACTACTAGAGCATATATATATAAAGGTGTATATATATATATATATATATGTATAACAGCCACTCTGAGACCTCCCAAATATAGCTGCCATTTCAGGACCACCTAATGGCCACCGCTCTGGGACCCAGGTGATGATCGGCGGCATAAAGTGAGGGTCTTGGAGCCGGGCTGCCCCTGGGGAGTTTGGTTGACGCCAAATTCCCCGGAAAAAAAAAAAAGGACACTGTGGTCAGACGGGAATGCAGACGGGATTAGCCACAAGGAGGAGCTGCTGGAAAGACACCGGCGTTGGCTAAGAGAGAGAGAAAAAGAGAGAGAGAGACGGAGACAGAGAAAGAGAGAGCGAGTGTGCGTGTGCCCCTGTGCTCTCGCGCAAGCAGAGGATGATGAGGGTTAGGCTTGAGGGGTTTCAGTGCATAAACACCCTCCCTCTTTGAGGAACCCCCTAGCCCCCATTGATAGACGTCGTTTTCAGAATTAATGAGGCCCCGTGAATATCCAGGAGGCTTCCGGAGAGGTCTCCGATGAAGGACGTGTTTTCCTTTGGGCTCTGCACTCATCCAAGCACCATCACCCCAGATAAATGGATCTCCTTGGGAACGGTGACAAAGCCCGGGATAACGGGCCTTCCGAGGGGAAAGGTTAGGATGCTCGGATGTGGAGTCCTCGGGGGCTGAGGGCGGGGCCCGACTATTTAGACGCAAATGGGGCACGGCAGATCTGACACCAGCCAACTCTGCGGGGCCTTGACCAATGAGAACTAATTAGGTTTTTGGATGACTTCGGGCCGTGAAGCTCTTTAAGGATTAAGAAAGGGGCCCGGGGGAGGGCAGAAAAGATTTCCAAGAAACCCGCACAAGTAGCCAATGTCACCCTTAACGTGTCCTGATGTTTACTAAATGATAATATTGACAATTATTTCGGTCTCCGTTAAGTACTTACTATGTGGCAAGCACTGTATTAAAAACTTGGGGTAGACAGGGTCAGATCAGACTAGACACAGTCCCCTTCCACAGGGAGCTCACGGTCTAATTAGGGGGGATAACGGCCATTTAATGCCCATTTTACAGAAGAAGAAACTGAGGCCCAGAGAAATAAAACGCCACACAGTCACACAGCAGGCAGGTGGTTAAAATAACAACAGTAATTACGGTACCTATTAAGTGCTAACTGTGTGTCAAGCACTATTTTAAGCACTGGAGTAGACTGGAGTAGACACAACCTAATCTGGTTAGACAGAGTCTCTGTCCTAGATAGGGCTCACCGTCTTAATAGAAGGGAGAACGGGTACTGAATCCCCATTTTACACGGGAGGAGACTGAGGCGCGAAGTCAAGCGACATGCCCGGGGTCACACAACAGACAAGCGGCGGAGCCAAGATGAAAACCCAGGTCCTCGGACTCCCAGGCCTAGACCGGAGATCCAGATCTATTCCCGCCGCTCCTATGGCAGTACCTCAGGCCAAAGAAGTGCAGACAGGAACCTCTGCCCCGGGAAATGGATAGAGAAGCAGGGCGGCCTAGTGGAGAGAGCACAGGCCTGGGAGTCGGAGAATCTCGGTTCTCGTCTCGGCCACGTGCCTGCTGTGTGACCTTGGGCAAGCCACTTCACTTCTCTGTGCCTCAGTTCCCCCATCTGCAAAACAGCGACTACGATCGTGAGCCCTAGGTAGGACGGGGACTGCATCCAACCCGATTATCTTGTATCCACCCCAGCGCTTAGTACAGTGCCTGGCACAGCCAATGCATTTAGCAAATACTACTTAAAAAAAAGGCTACATTTCATCACTAGGGAGAGTATGGTATGAAAGAGTTGATAGACTCCCTGTCCACCATGCACTTAATATGCAGCAAGCACTGTTCTAAGAGCTGGGGGAGATACAGGTTAATCAGGACATAGTCTCTGTCCCACATGGGACTCGTATTCTAAGTAGGAGGGAGAATGCATACGGAATCCCCCTTCTACATTTGAGGAAACGGGGGCGCAGAGAAGTCCGGTGACTTGCCTAAGGGCACAGAGCAAACAAGGGGCAGAGCCAGGATTAAAACCCAGGGCCCTCTGACATCCAGGCCCGTGTTTTTTCCACTAGTCACTTTTCTCCACACATTCGCTGCCTTGGGAGAGTTTCTTTGCCCGGACTCGCCCATTAACCCCAGCTTTGCCGGCCAGCCCACGTGACGAGCAGCCCCCGCAGAGCAGGGGGATTTATTGTGTTTTGACCCGACTGCCAGTTACGGAAAGAACGACTCTCTGGCGCTTCAGGCTATTCCTTACCCAACGGCAAATTCTTCCTTTGGCTTTGGCCTCTTCAGCTTCTTGCTTCCGCCGGTCGCACCCTGGGCGAAGGCCCAGTTTTCTTCATTCCAGCAGCCTTCGTGGTCCGAAGAGTTACCTTTTCCTGAGCTTCGTTTACCTGCAGAAACGACGGGGACGGATGCGTTTAGGCTCCTTGGGAAAATTTCACCTCCGAGACTGCCCCTCAATACCATCGGAAAGCTTGATTGAACCACAGTGACGTTTTTTAAATGGAATTTTAGTGCTCACCACGCGTCAAATACCACTCTAAGCCCCGGGGTAGATACACGTCAGTTTGGACACGGTCCGTCCCGCATGGGACGTCTAAGCGATCGTGGGTTATCAATCGATCAGTTGATTATATTTATTGAGTGCCTGTGTGCAGAGCACTGAACTAAGCGCTGGGAGAGCATGACACAGAGGTGGTAGACATGTTCCCTACGCACAAGCTTACAGTCTAGCGGGCTACTCGGAAAGCAGCCGATTCTTTGAGC